>NC_089867.1:24261322-24561322 GCF_036373705.1 Amia ocellicauda | reverse complement strand
ATATTTCCAAGTTCTGCAGTACTGCCCTCATGGACAGATTACGCTGGTACACGTACCAAAGGATGTTTGTACTTCTATCATGGCCTTATTGTGGTTTCCCATGGTTTTAAAACACCTTCTCTGTGCTTTACTACACTGGATCACAGGAATACCATAATATACCATGACACACACTTTCCTAAGGTGTGTTTACTATGGTAGCCCCTGGTATATTCATGTTCAAAGCACAGTGCAGGCAGGTGAAAACTGCTGTGAAACTATGCTAAAACTGTCATAAAACTGAGTTAAAACTGCACAGATCCCATGTCAAATTGACTTCCATTTATAAGGCTGGTGCTGTGTGAGAAAACACGGATTCCAGAAGAGAGAGAGAGAAACAGTACATGCTGGTATAGCGCAGTAATACTGTAAGCCGGCTTTGATCTCCCTGTTTGTACTGTAATTGGGAGAATTATCGCTGGCAATTAAGGACTCCTACCCCTGAGAAAATGTCTCTTTCGGTTAGGGTGGCCCGGAAAGACGGGTCGGGCCTCGTACCCACATTCCTGAAGCTGTGATCAGTTTGGCTCTAATGTACCCAGACGCCGGCAAGAACCCCAAGCACACTGTGGCGTCTCCTACCGTCCCCTGTGGGACCCGAGACCGGGCTCTACAGGGACAGTCTCCGCACTGAGCCGTGCCAGAATCGGGGGCCTCCGCAGTCTCATCTCATTCTGGAGTCGAGTGAGAGAAGCAGCCTGTGTTGGGGAACCATGTGTAAGCCAGGTTTTCTGTTTCTACCACAGCAGAGGTAGCAAGAACCAGATTTTTAGGAACTACTCCACAGGGGGCTATATCTGTAACTAGACTGGGGGCAAAAGTTGTTGCAGGCTGCTGTGGTGCCAGTTTCCAATGGGAAGTGGGCGGTAGGGAAAGTCTGAGGTTCCCCCGTGGCTTCTGGTTTGGGGACATGGCCGCCAGACACGAGTTAGAGAGAGCCCCTTTCCCCGCAGGCTCCTTTGGCAGCCGTCCCCTGGCTTCCCCGTCGGTCTCCCAGTCTGTCGTCTCTCAGGGCAGCGCCGGTCTGCCGTGGTCTGGCCGTAGCGTGTGATTCGAAGGACACAACGGACAGACTCCGGCGAACACACGTCACAGAAGTGTGAACCAAATTGAAAACAGGCACTGGGCATACTTCACATTCCTCCTGAAAGTTTGTTTAAACTCACCGTCATGCACACTTGGCTGCTGGTGCATCGCCTAAACAATATAAAACAAATTAGGCAGCAGGGGGGCTGAGGGACCGGGGGAGAGGGAAGAGTGCGCCGTAGGCGTTCGAGCCGAGACGCGTGACTGAGGAGGAGCGCGGCGAGTGTGGGTGGGCAGAGGTACGAGTCGGTGTGGGCAACTGGGTAGAGCTGGGGGACTGGGAGAGAGGGAGAGGGCGGGAGGGCAGGAGGGCTTGCAGTGGCTGTGAGAGCTGGTTTGATTTGGGGGACATATGTGAGCATTTAGGTGCACAGTGTCTCTGTTAGCATATAATGTGTGCATCGAGCTGGCGTGTGTGTGTGTGTGTATGTATACAGTGTATGCCTGTGTGTGCTGAGCAAGGATCTGTGTGTGTGTATATGTATACAGTGAGAGTGTGTGTGTACAAGTGAGAGTGTGTGTGTGTGTATATGTATACAGCGAGAGTGTGCATGTGTTTGTGTACAAGCGAGCGAGAGTCCGCGCTCCTGTGGGTTTGTTTGTGTATGCGTGCGTGTGCAATGTTTTTGTTAATGGTCTGATCGGCAGTGCTGAGCTCACGAATTCCTCCCTCCGCCTGTGAGTAACAGAGAGAGCGCTGAGTCAGGCTGCCGCATTCGCACAGACGCCCACACACCACCGCCGCCCTCCCCACGGCACGCCCCCACCGCGGCCTGCAAGCGCCGGCTCAGACTCCCGGCTGCCTGGGATCGGCGCGCGGCCCACTCTGGGGGGGATTAAAAACAACTCCTCTGGCAAGAACAACAGAAAGTGTCACAGCCAGTGGAAAATTCCCTGTGTTTGATAAGGGCAGGTGCTTCGAAGCCCGGTTACAACTGGACACGGGTCTGTGAATCCCCTGCCTGGTGTTGTCAGACACACGTCTCTGGGGTAGTGAGGTTACTCTGTGGCTCCGGCCTGGCTGTCTAAATCTGACTCCACGGCAAACCTCTGGTACGACCACAGAGCAATTTCCCTTTGGGCTCCTGTTGCCTCTCATAGTTATGCTTAATGTATTTTCTGCCATCCTGAATAAAGGAGAAGTGTATCCAAGTGTTGCAGGGACCTCTGTGGAGCAGCGAGGCTCTTTTTGTTGATGCTGATTCAGATGCACCATGGCTTTCCAGTGTCAGAGAGAAACCAGAAGCTCTCTGTGCTCCGGGCAAATTGAACGGTGTGTGCGCGCGTGACACAACACCAGGCATGGAAACGGAGCAGACCCCAACACAGCACTGAGTCGCCTGGCTTTCTGAGGGATGCAGAAAGCTGAAATTTCACCCCAGGCTGTAGGACTGCTGGTGGGGGGGAACTGGACAATAGCACGGTCTTAGGGAGGGCCCCCATTTAATTTGGTAGCAGTGTGTAGTTCATTAAGAGTCAGATCTATATTTCGATATGTGAGGAAACAGTGACTGAGATTCCTGCAGAGAGGGATCTGAGATTAATGGAGTCAAACTCTTCTCCGTTAAAAAATGTAATAAAAAGAAATCGGAAAGTGAAATTGGCAGTGCGGTGGAGGAAGTCCGTCACGGCCCCGGCGCTGCGGGTTGCCTTTCCCATTGCTGGCTCCGGGCGCCAGGCACGGCCTTATTAGGATGTGGGCTTGGGAGCGGCGCTGGCTTTGCGCGGGGCTGCAGGGGCTCTGTGTAATCGGCGCCTCACGAGCTCCAGATGTGTGCCAACAGCTGCGGACGCGTTTAAGAGCGGTGGAGGGGGGAGCCGGGGGTCCGGGCCGGTGTCCCTCATTTACAGAACAGGGTTTGATTTCGGGAACGATCACCCTTTTTCATTTTCTCACCCCGTGACTCCCAAGTGTGGGATACGTGTTGCTCCGGGGTGGTGGGCGGTTGTTGTTCTCTGAGCAGGTGAGTGTGACGGCCCCGTCCCTGGCACAGCACGGGCTCCCCCACCTCCACTCAGCTCTGCCACATGGCTTCACAGCTGCTCATCTGGCACGGTTTCCCGTCTTGCCATTTTAAAAGGGGCTCAGTTTCTGTGCCTGTTCGGTGCCGTGCCAAAACCTGTGGAACAACCTTCCTCCTGCCAGCAGGGCAGCGGGGCCGCCAGGAGCCACCCAGGGGCCGATTGTTGTGAAGGAGCACCTCGACTTCTGTATACATACAGAAATGCATTAAAAGGTTTGAAAGTGGAAAGATTCATCCCGATCTCTCTCTCTCTCTCTCTCTCTCTCTCTCTCTCTCTCTCTCTTCCCACCCTCCCCCTTCTCCCTCTTCTTTCAGAACTTAGTCATCCCCCCTCTCTCTATCTCTCTCTCTCTCTCTCTCCTTCTTTTGTCAGCCCTTCCTAAGTCCCCTCTCTGCCCCTTCACTGTCCTCACCCTTTAACCATGACCTTCATCCCTTCTCTTTCTCTGAGGTTCCCCGCCTCTCCCCCGGCTCTTGCCATTCTTCTTTCGCTTTCTTCACTTATTCCCCCTTCTTCCTCCCTCTCTCTCTCTGTGTTTGCCCTCCCTCTCTTTCTCCAGAATCGGGCCTTCCTTACAGTGTGTGATACTGAGGGCTTACTGTTGGAGTTTTTTTCCCCTCCCATACATTGATTTTGATCAGTGTAGCGTATTGAAGGTTAAATTAAAGGGAATTGAAACATCCAAACTCTCCCTCTCTCTCTCGGCTCACTGTGTAGATAAGACTGTTTCCTTCCAAGGTCTGTTGTGTCTGCTTTGTGGCTGGCAGTTTCCCCTTCACACAAAGACTGGCCTTGTAAATTTCTCTCTCTCTCTCTCTCTCTCTCTCTCTCTCTCTCTCTCTCTCCCTGGTTAGCTTTTGCTGACTCTCGTACTCTCCCTCTCGCTCTCTCTTAATCTTTTCATCTTTCTCACCCTCCTTGCTCTCTCTCTCTCTCTCTCTCCCTCCGTCTTTTCAGCTTTCTTCATCCTTTCTTTCTCTCTGGCACTCTAACCCCCACCCCCCATCACTGCTGAGAGATCGAGTGATAGTAAGAGAAACAGAGCCATCAAATGCTGCTAAATAGTCTGCTTGTACATGGGGGGTTTATTTTCCCTGCTCTTTACATGCGTGTGAGTGTGTGTGCGTCTGTACACATTCACAAACATTGTTCTCCTTTGCCGACTCCACTGTTTGCTGACTTTTAATTGCCATCAGGAACGTGGATAGGAGGAGAAACCTGGGCCTGTGCTGCTTTTCAGCCTATTAAACATTTCCTTTCTGTTCGCTTTTGCTCCAAACACCGTTCATTCCCCTTATTTATCCAAGCTCTGGCCAGCACAGCACCAGGTCCTACCGACACAGCGCAAACTTTCCTTTTATACAGCTGCAAATCCCCGGAAAACTTTCCGATCAGGATTCCGTCGCGCAGTTCCGAGGAATATTCCTTTCATACATCGGCCACGTATTGCTTCGGCGGCTCCCGTCCACGGAGGTCTTTTCCTTCAGCTTCAAAGCAACGCACAGGGAACAGTTTGTCCGAGAGGCCGTTGCACATAAAACCTGAACGGCAGCACGGACTGTTACACAATGTCCAGCCGTGCCCCTCTGACGGACAGACTCCCTCTGCGCTCGTCTCTCAGACTCACGGCGTTAACCCTTTTGTGTTGCAGATGAGAAGTCCCTCCCAGAGGAGAAGTGCGTCGTCTGTCAGCACCCCGACTGCCCCGAGCCACGGCGGGCGGCCAAGGTAAGAGCCGGGGGTCGGGGTCAGAGGTTGCCCAGTGCCTCGGTGATGTCTCCTGCCTGTTGTGTACTGCTGGGGACAGGGTTAACCCAGAGCGCCGTTTAGGACACGGATGGACAGACTGGAATTCGGTTTTGTTTTGAAGAGACCTTATATAACCAGTCTGCTATATTGGCTTTTCATCTGGCGGAGGATTGTTGTGAGTGTATAGAGGATTGTGCTTGTTTCTGGTGCGCAGGTTCGGTTATACACATGTATTTATATTAAATTATTCATTTGCAACGAGTTTCAATCTCACAGGAAACCATTTTTGCTGATTAGCCGGCAGTGGCTCCTCTGCAGAGGCCGATATTCGCTCTTGTCAGCAGGTCGGAGGTTATAAGGGTTTTTTTGAGGCCAGTCGTTTGCCACAAGCAGTTTCTTTTTTAGTAAAGGAAAGGGAGCTTCTTTCAGAGTCGGGCCATTTTGTATGCGTTTCTTCTCTCGAGTAAGAAGCGGAGCAGACTGTCTGGCCGTGTGGCTGTGAAATGAATTATTGTTTTATTGCTTTGGTTTCTAAAACGAGAACAGCCAGATTAGCTGCAGACCCAAATCCTTGCGCTGGGCTCCCCTCCCTCCTCAGTGCTGTTTTTTTTTTTTTCTTCTGTTCTTTGAGAGAGATTAAGTGTTCCTCGTCCACTCCCTGAACCGAGTTGGGGTTGGGAGAGACGGAGAGTCCTGTCCCGTGCGAAGGGGGGGACTGCCCGCCGAGTGTAGAAGAAAGAAGCCCGGTCTCTTGTCAGGGTCTTTAATTGTCTCGTAACTTATTTCCTGTCGTGCATTGCTGTACTGGCCGTACCGCAGGAGCCCTGCCATTTAAAACCGAGCAGCGCCAAAATAATGTTCGCGTGCGAAACAACACCAGGCACAAAAAGGAGTGGGCATGAAGATGTACGGAAGTGCCTGGGTGCACAGAAGCTGGATTTGTTTTTAATTGCTAAGGTCGATTGTGGGTTTCGAGTTTGTCTTCCTTGGTCCGGAGTGCCACATTTTGGGTGCTGTTCGAGAGGGCGTATGAAAGCAGTGGTTTGGTGACTGGGCAGATACTATTGATTTACAGATTATCGCACCTCCTTTTGTGATCTGTAATAAACTGTTAAGCCCCCAACCTGTTCCTCAACTGATTTTTTTGAAGAGATGTGTCCGTCCTACTATAATATGACTCTGGGTTCATTTCAGCTCACTGCCGATCACAGCCATGGTTATTTCACTGTCAGTTCTGGGCTCTGAATGCGTCTCTTAATGGCACCTGTCTTATTTGGTGAATAATTCTGGAAATATAGGGTGAAATGTGCATTTGCAGATTCTCACCAGCAGGGGGCAGTAGTGAGACGGTGACGGTGGGATCAAAAGACCTGCTACTGGTTTCTGTAGGACCGAAAACACGGAGAGCCCTGATACGACTGGATTCTTTAGGAAAAGTATAAACCTAAAAATAAACTCCCCTCCAAACCAGTTTCTCGAAACACAGGGTTAAACTCCGGTTTTCAGTCCGAGACATCAGAATCTTAGTCTTTCTCATGGGTTTTTCTGTGCCATGTCTTTGAGTGATTCGGGTCTTTCTGAACATTTTAGGACAGGTTGTGTTTAAAATCCCCGCACAAAAGGGGTGGACGTTTTGGCTTCCCCGTCCTGCGTCTGGGATCTAGGAAGTGACCTCACCCTACAGTGTCCGTGATGTCGTGCAAGGTCAACCGCAAGAGGGAGAGCGAAAACTAGTTTTCCATGTGATTTACTGGGATGAGGCTATGTCTATACTTGTTCCTCACATCCCACTTTCTCTCTGCCACCTCTCTTTCCTCCTTTGTGTGACCTTTTGCACCTTTCTTCTCTCTCCCTGCCTTTCACCCTCCCCTCTGTTGTACCAGTCCTTCTCTGTTTCTGTATGACTCTCTCTCCTGTCTTTGTCTTGTTCCCCTCTCGCTCTCCCGCCTCGGTGGATGGGGTAAAAATGGAGAACTTTAAAAGAAAAACAAGAGACACAGGGAAAGGAAGAGTTTGACAGAGGGGTGGGAAAATAACAGTGGGGAGAAGGGAGGAACCGAAGAGGAGAGTAGAGGGTTAAAAGAACCTTGGAGCGATTTAAAAAGCAAAACTACAGAGGGATAGAGTGACGAGGACAGGCTGGTGAGGGAGGAGAGCACAGAGATGACAGCCATGCCCTTGATCTAGGAATTAGCAGCTTCCACGAAAACCGCCTTATTACAGAGATGAGTTTCACAAGCGAAGATTAAAACGAGAAAAAAAGAAAAAGGTAGAATACTTCCTTAAATCCCCGGGCCGAGCGCCCTGCCGCTTAAACCCTGCGATCGTAATACGTCGACGAATGAAGGACAGAACCTGTATATTCAGTGCCTAATTGCACAGCGGCTTTTAACGCATCTTCTACACTTTAGTAGATGTGGATTAATGTTGAGAAAATAATACATTTCTTTTTCACGAGGCAGTCGGAGTCGGATGTCTTTGCTCCTTGAAAATTTGGCGACAATTTCAGTTTTTCCGGGGGGCTTTACGGATATACGAACTTGTAAGATGAGACTCGTACGAAAGGAGCCCAGTGGAGTAGGCTGTCCGAGCCGTGGCTGTTTATGGTTTATTTGAAATACCTTATGTCAGAAATGCCTGGCCAAGTCATTGTTTCCAAGTCTTTTCCTTGTTTTATCTTTTTTTAAGGAGGCTGACGTCGTGGCTGGATGGCGGAGAGCAGTAAATGTTTTTAGGATTTTTTGAATACCTCGGACAGAGCTGCCCAGACTTTTTCTTTTGCCTTAGAGGGTGAGCTGCTTGAATTCTCCCCGCTGTGACTCGGTTTCTGTGGGGAGTGGAGGAGGTGTAGCTACGCAAATACAATCACAGCCCCACGGGGCCTGTGCTGATACTTTCCGTTCCCGTTTAGGCGGCGTTGTCGGCGTAATTAAATTACAGCGGCCACTTCCACGGTTATGAGAGCTGACGTGTGCTGAAACGCAGCGGCTATTCTTGTATTTTTGCATCAGGTGACGCAGCAATAGTTATCACGTATGATGCTGACCATTACAAAATATTAAATGTTGACCACACAGTTTTATACTACGTTTCTAAAGCGGGCGATCTCAAGCTTCTCGACTAACCGGTTAGTTTGATGCATTGAACTCTGGTTTGCGTTTTGATGCACTGCAAACAGATGAGCTGACTCCATGACCTCTGACCCTCTGCTGTGGGAACATCTGGTAGTGACATCAGGGCTCTGAAGTCAACGGGAGCCTGGATTTGTCTTTAATTGCTAAGGTCGATTGTGTGTTTCGAGTTTGTCTTCCTTGGGTGCCACATTTTGCGTGCCGTTCGAGAGGGCGTATGAAAACAGTGGTTTGGTGACTGGGCAGATACTACTGATTTACAGATTATTGCACCTCCTTTTGTGATCTGTAATAAACCGTTAACCCCCCCACCTGTTCCTCAACTGTTTTCTGAAGAGATGGGCCCTGTTTTGGCCGGCGATGTCGGCGTAATTAAATCGGAGCAGGCAGAGCAGAGCGTTACTGCACACCTATGGGACAGCAGCATGAAACCACAGAACAGGACTAGACAGAACCTAGAGGCAGGGGGCTGATTTTGTTGATTTATTTAAATTATTTATTTACTTATTGCCAGACACCCATATCCAGGGCGACTGACTGTTTACACAAGCCTTACAAAGAGGCAGTCAGTTTTGTATAGAGGCACAAAGTACTGATCACACTGTAGCCAGTCAGCTGCTGAACACACCGCAGCCCTCTAACACTGAGCTAATAAATAGGTCTTAGTGGGACATTTTAATGGCTCATAACTAAAAATAATTGAACGCCTGTGCCAGAGCAGGGGTTTCTGGGTAACCAGATGGCTGGATGAAGGCCTCGTTGCGTAAGACGGGTACAGGGTTTGTTTCTCCTACTCTTACACATCTGTTCTCTCTGGCGTCCCGATTATTAGCTTCCAACATCAGCGCTACCGATGAACCGCCTGCCTCTGATCGTGACTCGTCGCTCTCCTCTCTGTCTGAAATCTTATGAGGCGCTTGTTTCACTGTTCGGTTGGCCTGCTCCTGCTGGGAGACTTCTCACTCGTTTTGAAAGTTCAATATGCCCGGATCCTCGACGGCTTGCCTGTTGTTAATGAGCCATGTTCACCGCTACTGGAGACGTGCAGGCAGAATATGGGTCCTATGGGACCCTGACTTTGTAAAGCACATAGAGATGATATTCTCCACAATGGCACTATATACAATTGATTTAATAGCCTGCAGTCAGTGCGACTAGAGGGATTGGTCTTTTTTGGTCTTCATATAATCCAGCAAAGCGCACAGTTGCTGCAGAGCGTTGTACTGGAATTCCTCAACCAGTCTGCAGAGTTTTAATCATTGTGATGTCATCGCACATTGTACTTTTTATGTTTCTGTTTATGAACTAATAAACAATATATGCTTTCATTATAAAATACTCTGTTAAACGAGAAATGTCTTTAAACTTTATATGAATTAGATTGGATTGGCAACATCTATTTAAACCATTAAGTGTCCTTTTTCCCCACGCTGGGCTGATCTAAGATGACTTTCCAGTCATCCGCTTAGTGTCGTGCAGCGTTCTCGGAATAATGATGATCTCTGCTCCGCTGGGATTCTCCCCAAAAGGTTTCTGATGCAATGGCTGCCCTTCACCCTTGATCTTCTTTAGTTTCCTACCTGTTGCTTCCCATAGACCTCCTTGTTTTGTTTCAGTATTATCTCTCTGAACTTCCTGGGGGCCTCGAGCAGTTGTGTGTGTAGGGTGTCTGTCTGGAGCCTGTCTCGTCTTGCATGGTTGTGTATTCACTGTGGGCCTGGTGACGTAGACAGCACGGCGATTGAGTGGAGACACTCCCGGGTGGGTGTGAGTTACCGACGGAGAAAATCGAAGACATAATTTCTGGGAAAAGGTGCCAGTCTTGGTCTTGCATGAAGGTTTTTCTCTGGTCTCACAATGAAGGCTTTGATCTCTCATGTGTCCAATCGTTTGCTTAATGAACTTGAATGCGTTGTTTTGAATGTTGTTTATATGAACATCTATACATGACTTTTCTCTGCCTGTAAAGCTTTTCCCCGTGTCCAATGAACCATATCAGTGTTTGAGAATCAATGTATACGTTTCCACGCGAGTCGTGAAGTGCTGGCTGGAGGCCAGGCCAAGACTCGGAGGAACGCCGGTCGGACGATCAATATCATTGCCGATCGCGAGCAGCGTGTGAAGCAGCCAACGGAGGGAAGGCGCTGGCTGTGTGTTTTGTTTATACATCGCTTCCAAAACGCAACAGGAAAGAAAATATCACACGGATAAGAAAAACATGGCCTCACACTTCACTGGGTGTAGAGATTAAAATCTGTTTTCATCTTTTCTTTTCCTTATTATCCCCTTTTGGCAGTCGGCGAGGAGGGCCCGGTGTACATTGCAACGGGAGAAAACTTGCCTCCATCTTTTTCATGTGGGTTGCGAAGGGTGTGTTGAAATCGAGGGACAGGACGTGGACTTTGCTTGGTCGCAGTTGAATGGGCAATTTCACAGGCACTGCATATGTATCGAACCACTTTTGTCGAACCAGCTCACATCCTCACCTTCTGACCGTTTTAAGAGGCTCCATTTTAGCCTCCAGGGATCGGACCCCTGTCCCGTTGGCGTAGCGCTGTGTGGACAGACCCCGTCCCGTCAGCCAGCCAGCCAGCCAGCCTTCGAGCTGAAATGAGACGCAGCCACAGTCGGTGGCCAAAACGTCTGTTCACTCTCCCCAATGTGTGAATGCAATTACCGGACCTGCATGCCAGTGAAGAGTAGCTCATGTGAAAGCTATGTCTGATGGATCAGTTTGTTGTGTTACTCACTCGAGGACGCGCGTTGGATCTTTTATCTGTCCACTCCATGGTGTTTAAATCTGGCCTGCGTGTGTGATTGACATTGAGATACAGACAGAGACTGACGGGGCCTCAGCTTCTCAGACAGTGTGGATAGGAGCTCTGGACTCCACCGTCTTCTTACTGTAGGAGAGCAACGGCGCCGGCCCGATCCCGAGACTCGTCAGCCGGTACAAGAGAAGAGAGAGCCAGGGATGCTGCCGCAAACATGACAGGCTGTTCGAGCCGGGGACAAGTCGTTTCTTGCCCAACACTCGTGTCAAAATGCCTGATTTAATGTGTTTGTTCAGGGAAAAAAATCCACGGCCTGCCAGAGAGGGCTCTTTGAGTGATTGCCAGTTCTCTCTCTATCTCTCTCTCTCTTTTCCTTTAACGGCTCTGTGATGTTGCGTGGCGGACTTAGCTGGAACTGCATCCACAGGCTCTTACAGGTCCAGCTGTGTTGGAACCGGGATCCACACAATATTTTGAGGAGCGGCGTTTGCGATAAGAGATGACAATGTTGTTTAATTTAATTTGATTTCCTTGAAGATTTAATCTATATTGGTGGCAGGAAGTTAGGAGTGCGGGGGAGTGTCAGCAATTCCAGACAATTTCTCCTGAAAACTGTAACCCTGAGAAATGATTATTATTAATAATAATAAATGATTGCAGATTATGTCATAGATTCAGTGCAAAAGGATCAGACCTAACAATAGCCCCCCGTTTGATCTCAATTAATTTTTTCATTATTTGCTTTTATTGAGAAGAATGGCTTAGATGAATTCACACAGTCCTCAAGTATGTATCTGTATAATTATAAATTAAGTTATCCCTCTTTGTCGTCCCTCGGTACCACGTCTGGTTTGGCAGATATGTTTTGTGAAACATTTTGTCATCCCTCTCTACACCAACTCCTTTCTGAAACGAATCCTCCTTACTCCCAATCTCTGGCTTGTGTGTGTGTGTGTGTGTGTGTGTGTGTGTGTGTGTGTGTGTGTGTGTGTGTGTGTGTGTGTGTGTGTGTGTGTGTGTTACAACAGGATATGCCATGAAGTCAAACAGAAAACGCCCCTGACACACAACTCCTTGAGAAACATTAATCCTTTTTTTCCTCTCCCTCCAGTATACTTTTACAGTTTCGGAGTGTGTACCTTTTTCTATTAGTGAAAGGATCTGATCGACAGTATCTGATTTAATATCACAGTTCACTGTTCAAACAAAGGTCAACGATTCACCTTTGATTGGAAAACCCACGTCAGTACTGTATATCCTCTTTTTATTATTTTTTGCTGAAAGTCCTCCCAAGAAAGTCGCAGTTTTGGCTGGGACTGAATGACTTGAGTTGGACAGGAATTTGTTTAATCAGTCTCAGAGCGGCTTCGGGACCCCGGATCAGAAAGCTCCAGTAGGTAAACATGACTGCGGCCGACCTGACTTCAAAGCCGCATCTTGACTCTTTTGATTTCTTTTTCTTCTGAAAGGAAATCCTGCTTCTCTTTCTGTGTTCGGAAGCAAAAAGCCTCATCTGATTGCGTGTGCACCCCCTGCCCTCTCCGCGGGATTTGTTTTGTAGCCGATTTGCGAAGGGTTAAGTCCGTCCACCCGCCAGCCGGAGGTCAGGCCGCCGCCCGGGCACCCTCCCTACCTGGGAGCCCGAAAAAGTCTCCCAGCATTGCAATTACTGCGTGGCGGAGCTCCCCGCCTTTAAATATAGGCTGTGCCGACAGAAGGAGACTCCAGACTCCAGGCAAGGTTTTTTTTAAAGGTCTGTACATTCGCCAGGCTTTCCCTGCGACCGTCGCTCCTCCGCACGCCGGGGTGATAGAGCAAGATAATTGTGAGAAGCTCCCGGGGGTGAAGATTTACTGACGAAAGGGTCGAGGTGGTGGGAGGAGGAAGGGATCTCCTCCATTCTCTGTCTCTGTGTGGTTATAGAGCCAAGAAGTCACGGGCTGACAGAGGCGGGACAGCAGGGGGAAAAGTACTGAGAGACGGCTGAGGAGCTGGCAGCGTGGTCTGTTGGCCAGACTAATGCGAAGGGAGACTGAGGGCATTGCTGACCTTACTAACACCTACCCCTGCCTTTGCGTAGCGACGGCCAAGCAGTCCTTCTCTCGCACACGGCATCGGAGAACAAAATCCCGGCCCAACGCTAACCTGGACCAAATCCAACCTTAAGTTAGGGTCTTGCACCTTATCACGCACAACATAGCAGCTTCGTGTAGCGGCAGAAAGTGGCATCCAACAACACGTTCAACTGCGATAGGCTGATCTGACCTTCTCGGATTGGCCAAGGTTGGATTTGGTAAATAGAAGAGAAGAAGGAGACAAACCGCTGACACTCTCGGTTCATCTGTAAACAGAAAGAGAACAGTCTGACCATGATAGCAAACAAACCCGTTTACCTCCGTTCTTCCCGTGTCCGAACGGGACAAAGAAGCAAAGCGTTGTTTAATCACAGATTTCTGTCTCGATTCCGCCTGCTGTGTTTTGGACACACATTCTCTGCTTGTACAGACAGCATGGTGATTGTAGCGCACCGAGTCGCTACAAGATATTTTCCTCAATGGCCGTGGCTGTCCCACATTAGTCAAGACAAGCATGTAAACAAGGGAAACGCAACGTAAACAGTCCCAGTCATGCTGATGTGTGCAGCCTCTCCGTTTATGCTCTACCGAGGGGGGGGTCTCTGCCATTTTGTCATTTGTGAGTCACCTTGGATAAAGGCCTCAAGCCAATGATTAAAGAAGAAATTATAATCACATAAATAGACCTGAGAGAAGATTATGCCCCTAATATCCCAGATTACAACACCTACAAATTAATTCATGAAAACCTTTATTAAACAGTGGAAGAATGTTGGGGAGGCTTTCGTCTGGCGATGATGATGATGATGATGTTGATGACACACATGTACATACCTCCTACTGAAGAAAGTGAATGGTGTCTCTACGAAAGCGGTACACATGGGCAGGTTTCAGACACCAGCAGGTACAGACCACAAAGTATAAACTGAATCACCCCCATGGAAGTCATGTAGGTATGTTTACAGTAGTGTTTAAGAGCTACGCACAATGCCAGTGAAAAGGCACTCCTCTACCTTCTCACAGGAAAGAAAGCATTTGAAATCCGCAAACGGGATACATGGAAAAGCAACGCATCAAGGTGGCACCCACCCACGAGTTTCCTGTCCGAACGCTTAATTTCCAAAGCCCCCCCCGGAGTGTGTGGCTCACTCTGACAGAAACTCGTGGATGACAAACCTCTGCAACTCCCTTTTCCTCCTCATGCCTTTGTGGGTTATCTCCCCTGATCTGTGTTCTCCTAAACACGCGATGTGACGGGAAAAGGGCCTGAAATTATTGCAGCTCCTCTCCTGCAGCTGGGGCCGCGAGAGAGAGAGACGCATGACCGACGCATGACCGACCCCGTCTGCTCGGAGGATTTCCGACCCTGCTTTTAATCATAACCGAGTGTCTGACGCGGCCATCCGTATGGGTGCTCTGCGCTCTGGTGCCTCTGATGCAGCCTGGCGTGTTTCAGGGAACTTAACATCAAACACTCCCCCCCGCACCCCATCCCACACCACTCAGGAACCCATCCAAAAGGCAATCGGGAAGGCTTTTGTAGGGATCTTTCAGTTCACTTTACTTGTGGTTGCTGTTTGGGGGGATGGGGGCTAAAGTGTAATTTCTGTAGCCCCTCAGGCCCAGCCTTCCAGCAGCTACAGCTTTTTTTCTAGACGGGTGGAAACTTACAGAAGATGAAGAGAGAGGGTTAATTAGTAGAGAGATGGAGAGAGCGAGCGATGGGGAGAGAGCACAAGTCGGAGAGAGAGATTTGCACAGAGCAGGAGAGCAGCCCCCCCATCCCGGCCCAAGCAACCAGCCACCAGCCCTGCAGTGGACGTCGTCCTGAACGAGAGGCGCCTGTTCCAAGGCAAGCGAGTGCTGAAGCTCAGGTGCCCTACGAGTGAATGTGCCCTGAAGACCCTGGCAGCGCCGCCCTTCAGAGACCCAGAGATGGTCGTCCTACACATGGGGACCAACGACCTGCCCCACCACCGCAGAGAGCTCCCCGTCACCCTACGAAAAGCTGCAGAGACGTTAAAATGGATGAAAAGGAAAATGAAACGTTATTGTATTTAATTTCAAGGTACCCAATTGCTTTGGCAATGCTTGTGTATAAACATCTCATGCCAATAAAGCTCGTTTGAATTTGAGAGAGAGTGTCAGATCGAGAGCCAGTGATTTGTTCTTCCCTGAAGTCATGACTCAGTCAGTCAGAGGCTCCGCCGGCCAGTGATCTGTGCGTTGCTCACGCTGTGTGTGTTTTGCTGTCGAGAGAGAGAGAGAGAGAGAGAGAGAGAGAGAGAGCGGGGAGGAGGAGGAGGAGGAGGAGTGGGGGGGCGGCGGCATAGTATCACAGCTGCAGTGAGCTCTCCCTCACACTCGCATGAACCCAACCTGCCAGACTGCCAGCCAGCCTTCCTCTCTACCTTACCTGCCTGTCCGTCTCAGACGGAGCAAATCACACGCCGCTGCCCTGCGCTCCCGTCGGACCGACCAGAGCAGAGCAGGTTGGGATCTGAGTGTGTCCTCGCTGTCCTTGGTTTTTTTTTTGTTTGTTTTTGTTTGGCTTTTTTCCTCTCCTCGGCATTTGAGCCGAATCACGGATTACCATCTATTCCCTCGGGGCGAGTGGGGGGGGAGCAGGGATTGTGAGAGAAGGATCTGTGTCCAGCCGGTTAGGCCCGTGTGACAGGAGCCTGCAGGGGAGCAGACTCTGGGAGCCCCTCGCTGATCTGCTGCCGACAACGGTCTCTAGGTGAGTGAAAGCTCTGCATACCGAAGAGGTGGCCGAGCCCAACCCAGTGGCCCGTCTGCCCTGGTTGGCTCATGTCTGATGTCTTGAGCGTTGGGATTCTTGTCCACCGTGGTGCCTACGTTGTCACAGTGGGGTGTTACAGCTCAGGGGTGTGAATATCTCCCTATCTCTCTCTCCTGGGGCAATTATGACCGTCTAGATATGAACAGGTGGGAAGCCTTCAGGGCACTGCCAAGTACCTGCACTGGAATTCTTTCTCCCATTTGCCAAGAAAGTTTAAAAGCATAACTTGCTGCTGAAATGCAACATAATACAGAAGTGTGCTGCAAGTTCAACAGACAAGTCTACTTTAAAAAGGGATCTTTGGTGCTGTAGCTACTTCAGTTAACTAGAGTTAATGTTAATCCTTAAACGGGGAGCTCTCTGCCTCTGCATTGTTATTATGTTTTGCTTGGCTGTTGTTTCCTCCCTTGGGCTTTTGTCTCATGACCTCCGTCTGTGGGTCGACCACAATGGTATTGGAAGGTAAACACGGTGCAGTCACCAGACTTCTTAGCTCTGAGGACAAGGACCCGAAAGGAAACCTACAAACATGTTGACATTAAAAAAGAAAAGAAATCGGTGACGGCACCGTGTTTATTTGTGGATTTCCTAGCATCTATTCTAGGCTACCTACAAGAGACTGAACATGAAGGCTAAATAGGGAACAATGCAAAGTTGACCTGGCTGTGTGTTTGTAATGGACCGTAAGCAGTTACACAAACAATGGTCTAGTCCATTTCCTATGATGCAGGACTGAGAACGATTCCAAATCGGCCGATAATGTAGAAGTTTGTTTGTTTTGTTCTTTGTTTAATTGTCAAACTGTTTCTCGGAGGGAATGGAATCATTTCGGTCTTGGAAAGCGATAGCGCCGGTAATCACCGGGCAGGGCTGGCGAGGGAACCGTCTCATGATCGTGCGTTCCGGCTCCGATGGCACGCGGAGGCTTTCTAGGGTTCACGAAAAATCCTCTGACCGGCTCTCTTCCCAGGCTGTTATTGTTTCCCAATTAAGATGGCATAAGAGCAGAAATAAAATACACCGAGATCGGATTCAAGTCTGCATTCTTTCTCGGCTGTCTGCAGAGTTCACATCTGCTTCTTATATAAACAAACCCAGGTCCTCTCTCTCTCCCTCCTCTTTCATAATGCACTAGAAGTTTGGTCTGGCTTTCCACTTGCTGGCGATTTCTGAATTAAGTGGATCAACTTAATTTTCACTCATTATTATTCATCACATTTCCGTCTTAATATCTAACAGATTTTTTTTTATTTGTGCGAACGCTAGATCCGTTCTTCGCAGCCTCTGTGCTGAGCCTGCTTTGCAGAGACCTGTGAAATGTGCTGTTTCCATGCAGGCAGCTCTGACCGCAGTCTGTGCACATGCGAGCCCCTGTTGTCGAGAGGTTAGACAGATTTGTGCAAACAAGCCTGCTTGGCGTGTGACCCGAGGGCCTGTATGTGGCGAGGAGGCGGAAGAAGGGCTTTGCAAGAAAACGATACTCTGATCCAGCACTGGGATTGTGTTATCTGGTGCTATATCTTGTTATTCCCGTGGTCCAGTGTAATGAAATGTAATGATGCTCACTTGTCCCCTTGAGTGGTGCATTGGCCAGGGTGAGCTTGCACAAGGGTTTGCTCATTGTTCATGTAGTTTCACTTGTTGTAAATTATCTCCATCCCAATCTAGATCAGCAACAGCAGTGTGAAATAATTTGGCAGCAGTCTGTTATTATTTTCTTATTCATTTTATTCCTTTTTATTTAGTATAGCGCCCTGCTCAAAGGTGCACCGCAGAATGCTTCCCACAATGTCCTGGGACTGCGTGTGGAGACCTGAGATCTGACACCCTGACACGAGTCTAAAGTCCCACAGCGTTTCGATTTTCATGTTCTTAGGAGGCGAGAACTAAATTTACATTTCACTGGCATCTGCGTGTTCCTCCACCCTGTGCATCAATCAGTCGACAAGTCTTTTGAGATTATAAAGCGCCTTTCAGGACCTGCCTGATTATATATTAAAAAAACAAAAGTCAACCAGCCTTTCTCTCCCCAAAGCTGCAACACGTTTAAAACTACAGATAAGCCTTCCTTTTTGTTTGTTTTTTAGTTTTGCAATGGCTGTGTCTCTGTGCAATACGTGTTGAAGGCTCTGAGCTGTTTCAATGTGTCGGGACACATCTCGGCACAGACACGATGCTACGTGTTTTGTTTTCTCTTCCCTAGCGGCTTCAGACGTCAGGTAAATAAATAAATAAAGCGGCAGGTATGCAGTCGACAGGCAGGCCGGCAGGCCGGTGAGCGAGCCGGGACAAGTCGAGACAGCTAGGCCACAGCCCTGCTCCGCAACACCAGCGCCCACGGGAATGCTGGGAAAGGCAGCCAGTGTGATCTCTTGATTCTCGCCTCCTACGTCGGCTCACTTTTCCCCTGCTTGCATCAGCGGACCGTCTTAGAAATGTGCCTGTTCAATTCACCCTCCTGCTGCCCTGCTGTTCGGATGAGTAACACACCCCACCTCGGCTCTAGTAGTAGATTTAGATGCAGAAAAGATCATTACTGTCACAATCACGACTGGGATGGCCTGAGCAACATCCTCTCTGCGGTGCTGTGTTGTGGTGTGCTCCTCTTTGTGCACTGTGTTGTGGTGTGCTCGTCTTGGCTGTGCTGCCTTTCACATGATCCAGTTCAGATGGCAGTAACTGTCTTCCCTGCCCCTGTACAAGAAAAGAAACTAAAAAAAACAACGCAATAACAACGAAAACCACAGACATCTACTTCGGTTTCCTCCCGGGGTGAATGAAAGTATACCGGGGTCGGGCGTGCTTCAGAAACCCAGTGGAAATCTCAGGGCTGCACCCCAGACTATTTACTGTGGTTTCCTTAATGACTAATCTGGGAAAATCTTGATCTTGACACCCCCTCCTCCCCCAAGAAAGGCATCCCACTTTTGATCTTAAGACTTGTAACCAAATCGCGCAGTTTCTCTTTGACTAAATTAAACCCAGGGCCTGAGATGTTTGTTTTTTTCCCCACTGCTCTGCTTCACACTTTAAAGGGGATGTTACGCATCTAGATTAGTGTTGACTGAGTTTCTTGCAGTTGGTAAAGGAAGCAAAATGGTGTTTGATCGGCTCAAGTGCTTTGGTGTTGGTAGTCGAGCGATTTGTGTGCGTCAGGAGGCGCGTGGGATTGTGTGTCCGTTCACAGTGCGTGACGGGACTCATTGCTGGCCACGGTGTTTTAACTTTTATGTCTTAAGATATACTAGCATATTGTGCGCTCTGGATGTGTGCATATATCTTTAGTTTATTTTTCCCCTTTCTGTATGAGAAAGTGTGTGCGTGTATGAGAGAGAGAGAGAGAGAGAGAGAGAGTCCACGTGTCTCTAAGCTCTCCGAGTGTATGTGTGGTACTGGAAAGCTTACCTCAGCCTCCGCCCTGTTCAAAGGGAGACCAAAAGAGCTTCTGTTTTTAGCTGTCCATGTGCATAAAACTGCAGACTTAATAGAAAACACCCCTCGGTTATGTAAGGCCGTGCTCCAGCCAGGCCTGGCACTGTGTGCTCATAGCGCTGGCTGGTGGCGGCACAGAGAGGGCCGTCCCTCTGCCTCCAGACGAACCGAAAGCCAGTCCAGTGACAAAAATAAAACGAATCACACTCGCGGATAGAAAAAAAGCACAAGCCCAAACGCAGCCTGTTTGAACCGTCCCCCTCTAATTCTCTCTTTCAATTTAATTTTTTTCTGTCCTATTAGCATCTCCTTCCCCCCCTCTTGTAATCGCTCTCTCTCTCTCCTCCACTCTCAATCCTCATCTGCTTTTACTGCCTCTCTCTCGCTATGCCGTCTCATACAGGTGTCCAAGAAAGACATGGAGAACGTCGTGCCTTCATTCCCTTTCAAGATGCACCTCATCTTAAAGCCCATTAAAGCAGATTACATGGACACGCTGTCAAGGGCCCCCGCTGAGCTCTGCCAGTCTGAGGCCCGCCCCGGTGTTAACGTCCACCGGTTCAGCTCACTCCTTCGCCTGCTTGGTATCAGTACAGCCGTGCGGTGGGGCAGCAGGGCAGGTCCGTTCCCCCAGGGCGAGGAAATCAGATGTAGTTGAATTCTGCACACAATCCAGTCTGAACATTGTGTCATTTACTTAGCACCCCCACATTCAATAAGCCTCAACCAGACATTTACATCACATTTCTTTCGCAATATTTGAATGCATGTTGCAGCTTCTTGTCACTGAACTTTCTAATGCTCCCACACCACACTTTTCCACAGCCAATACACTCGGATGGCCGTAGCTGTGGGCGTGCATGTCCATAGGGTGGATGTTCCCAAAATGTATTTCTCCTGTGAAGAGCGGGCGGAAGTAGTGGAGTTGCAACTGATGCATGAAAGATCCTGCCAAACGCACAATATGGGGTGTGCAGATCTTTTCGGTCTTGGGGGAGAAGGAGGGCGAAGCGGAGGAGACGTGGGCGGGACTGAAGTACCCGCCGTCATCCGAGTGTCCGTCTGTGTGCGTGTGGGAAGGGCACTGCAGGGGAGGCCACGGAGAGCTGCCTCCCTCCGTTCATAAAGCCAAGGAATGCAACGCTTATTAGGAAGGTCTTTATGGGTTCAGTAAGGTTTCCATTAGAAGGAGAGAGAGACTGAGATGACAGAAGTCCAGGGGGCTCAACATCTGCTCGGAGGCAGTGCCCGATTTAATGTTTCTAAATCGTTGGCTTATAGCTCTAATTAGCAAAGAAGATTAGAACACCCTGCTAGCTGTGTGTGTCTGTGTGTGTCTGTCCTGTCCTGTCTGTCTGTCTGTGTGTCTGTGTCTGTGTCTGTGTCTGTGTGTTGTTTGGGTCAGTCTCTGAACAAGCGAATGGCAGCTTGTGTGGGGGAGAAGGGGCGTTGCCGCTGAGCGCAGCACATCTCTCCCTGCCTCTGAATGACACACCCTCTTGCCAGGCAGACAGCACCAGATATGAGCCATCATTAGCTCATGCAAATAACTCCCCAGGACCCGTGTGATTCAGGGACAGGAGCTACTGCTTCACACGGTGTGCCTTCTTAGACTTCGAAATCGCACGCTACGATGACACACTGGGCACCAGTGAGAAATCTGAGTATTTGGGTTCCCTCTTTGTTTGTGTTGATCCCTTACTCACGTGGAGACGGTTTGTATCTGCAATTATCCAGTCGACACTCCCAGAGTGATGTCAGATGGGCAGCTTGGGACCTGGAGTTGCTCCTCTGTGCTCATAGTGCCCCCCGACTGAGGCTTAGATAGACCGAATCAAAGCGTTGACCTAGCCTAGTCTAAAAGTACCAACCTGTACCCGGTTGTTTATTCTCTGAATCAAATCACAACATGATAGGATACATGTCTGTAATGTGTCTCTCACAGGTGTGTCAAAGTTTGATTTGGTTTACAACCACTGCTTAATACTAACATCTGCGTGATTTCTGACAGCTCTCTCTCTTACAAGAAAATAACCCGGCATAGCCTAGCGGAGCTGAGCAAGGCGATGAGATCAGGCTTCAAAGGGTTACAGCTAATTACCAGCCTGCCTTGACTTGAAGGGGTATTCAGCAGCAGAATACTTTACTTGGTTTATTTTTCCACGTTCCTCCTTTCTGGTCCTCTCATATCCCTTGGTGTCCATTTCCTAGCGTTAAGACGGTTATGGTTTCTGCTTCGATTTCCCTGGAGCTGGAAAAACAATATGACCCAGTTGGATCAAATTTCTCCCTGAAAAGTAAAGACTTGAGTAAAATGTCCCTTGATGTCATACATTTGATGCAACGTGGTGTAAACGTACAACAACCAAGCCAGTCTCCCCAGTTGGGGTATGTATTTGTTGATCTGGAAGCAGAAGCTAGTGTGGAGGATGAGAGAGAATATAATTTTGTCTCACTTATTAGGAGCACACAGTCAGATCCATGCCTGTTAACTACAAGTTGTGCCAAGAGACCTAATTTCTTCCCCTCGGCCTGTCTCACGGTTTCCATGTGTCCCTGTGTCCCTGCTTCGTGATTTGGTGGAGTAACATGGCGAAATGTGAAGCAGTGCGATGCGCTCGGTTGTAGAGGCTTCTGTTACAACCTGTTGATCACAGAGAACATCAGCTTTCCATTGCGTTCTCGTTTCCGCTCTCTTCGTGTTTTTAGTTTGTTGTTCTTTTTCCCTTTGAGCTGTTTGGATGTGTTCGACTGCGGGGCAGAGGAGAGAGTTACGCATCACTGTGAGATAATTCCGGTGAAACCGAGCAGGCCTGCATCATCGCTGTAAGACCCACGCATGCTCGACGGCACATTACTACACACGGCTGTGGGCTGAGTGTCAGGTGTGAGCACACTGGGTGATGTTATCATTCTTAGGGGATCTTTTGCAATCCCTGACTGGCTACTGCACATAGTGTCCACAGTCCAAGTGACTACAGTACATGTAGCTACTCATTTGTATTCAGTTGTTTAGTGATAAATATATAGAATCAGACTCTACTACATTTTTGTATCCACCTCATGTGTGACAGCCTGCCTGGTATTCAATGCTGGGCTACACATGGTCTTTAAATCCTTATCTTCCCACTGTCTGAGCCAAACTAAAAATACCTTTAGCCCTCATCTGTCCAAATTACCCCGATCAAAACTTCTGACTTCTGGGAGGCTGAATTTTGTTTTCTTTTGTTATTATTTTTTGGTGCCCTGGAAGCTTATCTTCATCTTCTTGTTGACAGTCAGAGCCAAGGTCTTCTCTGGCAAACCCCCAGCTGCCCAAACCCACTGTCATCCCACTCCATTTCAATCCCACTCCAACATCTGAACATCAGTCTTCATGAGGAATGAGCAGGTTGGCCTTGTGGGGGCGCTGCGCTGTGCTGTGCTGTGCCACAGTTAAGTCATGGCCATAAAAACTGGCCAGACTTCAATAACCTGCACAGAACTCGAGTTACAATCTACGACCGGGTGGGGGCGTCATCTGTTGATTTGGCTTAAGCTGTAGATGTTAACTTTTGCCATTTATAGACCCCACCAGAAGCCGATTCCTCTATTGGAATGACTCTCGGAATTAGGTCATTCTTCTTCACACAGAGAGGCGTCACAGTCTGAACAAACTCCCCAGCGATGCGGCTGAAGAGACAATTTGGGAACATTCAGAAACAGACTGGATAGGATCCTTGATCACTTAGTTATTAATGGACACCAAACGAGCACGATGGGGCGAATGGGCTCCTCTGGATTGGACACTTTATGTTCTTATGTCCTTCACCTCGGCTCTGGATCATTTGAGAACCTTCCGCCTTATTGCTTTATGTAAAGAACTCAATTTGCCTGTACTTGAACATTTACTTCTGTTCAGACACCCAACTAACCATGGTCAGCTGTTTTTCTCTTAGGATGTGGCTGGGGGGGGCTTAGGTGCTGGGTGTCAGTCAGCTTTTGTTTGTTCAGCTGGTCTTTGCCCACTAGCCCGGGCTTTCTCTCCGCTGCCAGCCTGAAACACAAAACCCAGGCTAGTCCGCCCCACCGGCTCTCTCCCACTTTCCCTCCCTACGGCCAACGCGCTTGAGCCATTTAATTGGCAGCGGCTGTTGTGCAAATCGTACCACTGAAGCACAACAACAGTGTTGATGTTAACTTCCCACATAGGTTTGTGCAAATCTGCCCGATGTTAGGCAACAGCCCGGGCTGCTGGCTCACTGACAGCACGGCAGAGTGTAAAACCAGGACGGGACCGCCATGCTGAGCAATGGGACCTGTCTCTGACATTCCCTCCGCTGGTGCGGCCGCAGGGCTTTTTGCCCACCATCGACACGCTCCATTTCAGTCACAAAGAGACACGTGGGGGCCAGCAGTGGAGATCAGCGAGGGAATCTGCTCTTTTTGCTTTTGTTTTTGTTTTTTCACCCCCCCTGCAGTCTTTGAAAACGCTGCCGCCGGCATAAATAGTTTGTTTGCGAGCCAGATTGGGAGGCAGAATTGGATTTTACAGTGAACAGCAGGTCTGAAATCAGCTGACGTCGCACTCTCTGGCTGGGCGACTTTATGGAAGACCTCGAGCAAATCTCATTACAACTCACCAGCTGAGGCATCTTCTATTAGTGTGCTAACGATAATAAATAACATCGATGGCGCTGACGGCATTAGTCACCCGTTTCAATTCACACATACGCCACTTCTTCTGAACTTTCTCCGTGGTGTTTGGAACGACGTGCCGCTCTGTAAACACGGCGCTGTGTCTTCAGACGTCCGTTCGGTCACTGTCAGACTAGTTTATTTGTTTTGGCGGCCTGGCTGGATTTTTGCAGCCCGGTGTTGTGGATGATGGGATGGGGACGCCCACTGTCTGCTTTGCCTTCCTCGGTGATAGTCTAAATAAGGCTCCCCTGTCTTTTTATTTATTCATTTAGGGCTGAAACCTCCACGCCTGTTTTTTTTATTTTTATTTCTCATAGCAGCCTGTTTGAAAAAAGATGCCGCAGTTTCGAAACGGCATAAAAACAACAACCCTTCAAACCCGTCTCGCTTAATACAAGATAACTGCTTTAATTGAGATACGGTTAGGATACGGTTACATGCGTTTCAGGGCGAGCAGGTTGGCACATGAAATGAGAGCAAATAACAACCCTTACAAACTGGGAGCCCTTCTAGAATTTCACTAAACAGATCGGAGTACATTGTTGGCGCTGTGCGAAACATTGCACACAAAACGGGCTGAACACTACTTTGCAACAGTGTGTCGGTACAGTAGCAGGGCTGGATGAATGATCGGTTTTGTCTTCTCTTTTTTTGTATTTAAAAAGAAACCCGGACAGATTATTGCGCTGAGGCATCTACCGTGCTCTGTGTGTAGTTGCCATCCACGTACAGTACGACCACTCACAGACCCAGACTGGTTTTACCCCAGAGCCATTCCCTAATCTCCTTTGTCTGTGGGGGGTTGACCAAGCAGAGGGAACTGGTAAAGCAGATTAGGAGGCATTATTGTTTAAAAAGCTGTCTTCCCATCTCTCCCCCCGAGCGCCCAACCTCGTCCGCGCTTAGCCTGGCTAGACACGGAGGGGACCGGGTGAGGGACAGGGGATTAGCTGCCCCCGGGGTGGGGATAGCGATAGGGTTAAGTCTGCGTAAATCGACAGTAGACACCGGACCACAACGATGGACCTTCCCATCCGGTCCAAGGTCCAAGCCAGATGCTTCGAGACCTGCCTATACCTGCACTCCTGGTCAGGCGGTCGCCAATTAATGGAGCTGCCAAAAATCCCACACTGGCATTAGCGGGAGGATCTGGAGTTTAAAGGTCCCTGGCGGGCAATGTGCATTACAGTTAAAGTTTTCATTTCTGCAGCAACCAAACTCCGGGAGGAAGTTATAAAAACGTGGGAAAAACAAAGGTTTGTACATCTAGGCAGTAAGAGCAAGTGGGCTCGTGTGTGTGCGTGTGTGAGTGTGTGTATTTGTGAGTCTCTGGGCGTGGGTGTGGGCAGGGGTGGAGGCCAGCGTTGACGAGGACCTCTGGCATGGACCTGAGCTCCTTGCGTCTCTTCAGGAGCGCACATGGCCACAGGGACAATGACAGGAAATGCATTAGTGGGGCGTCCATTGTCTCCCTCCACACATCCCCACTTCCTGCCTGTGAGGCTTGCGTGGGGGGGTGCGGCTGGAAATGCGAGCCCAGCTTTAAGAGATGGTTGAGATGGTTGAGTCGGTTTTATCTAACAGAGCTGGAGTGGAACCTGTAAGTGAAAACGCGACTCCTCACCCCCCGAGGACATTTAAAGGAGTCATTTCATCTGGACTTTCTACCCGGGACTTCGGCTAGATTCTCAGTAATCTGTGTCTGTGTGCAGCTCAGGCTGGTGAAGGCCTTGGGCTCGCAGGGTTTACGGTGGAGAGGTGAGGCCTGCTTCCTGTTTGTAGAAGTCAGATCCGCTGCTGTGTGTGTGACAATAGTACAGTGTGTTTGTGTTGTATCTCATTTTGAGGTAAGAGGTTTAATCTGCCCTCCTTCTGCTGTCTGGACAGGACAGTCTGAAGATCTCGGGGGATCAAGAGAGATGCCCTAACTCTGCTTATATAGAGGTTCAGCAATCAAAGTGCATTATGGGAGCAGCAGTGTTCATAATACAATCCTGCAGTCTCTACTATTTTTTTCACTGTTGTTTTTTTCACCAGTTTTTAGTTCAAAATTGAATGAATACCCCAGTGCACACTTTAAACGGACACTGTTATAGTGTATCTCTGTGTACAACGTACTGAAAACGCCGGTCCTGACTAAATAACACGGGTTTCAATGAGGAATCACTCAGCGTTTTCATTATTATATTGTTTAACATAATGTAATGGTTTACATAGTGCCCTGGGGTACGTTATAAGTGGAGTGCACCTTTAATATATTCTTGAATATTTGGAGTTTATCTGCTGTGATGCTGACGGCAGTATACATCAGTATTTCATATCTACGATGGTTCTGCTTTCATTCACTTTACTGTCTCCTGTTGACGGAGAGAAATTAAATCTTGCCGAACCCGGGCACTTTCGGACAAACAGCATTGAGTTGAGGGTTGTCTGTAGACTGTCGCTTTATCCTCAGTACTGCATGCGTATATACAGTTGTGCACTTGAGGCAATTTCCTTTGCAGAAGGAATTTTATAAAATAGACGTATGCGAGATGTAGCAGACAGTAGTACTATCTGGTAGCGTGTTCTTCCGGGCTGGCACAGATGCAGCTGCAGAAAGCTGAGCTGTTTATCAAAGACAAGCTTATTGACTCCGAGCAGAGCCTGCTTAGTAAGGCAGGGCTCGGCGGCAGGGCTTTGGCCCCTCTCGGTGGCTGCGTCGGGTCCCTGCGGCAGCCTGCCCTGGGTGGGGGCAGCGTGGGCGATGATCTGAGCTCACCTGTCCCTCTCCCCTCTCCGCAGGTGTGCCACCACCCCGACTGCCAGGACCTGAACAGCAAGAGCCCGCTCAACCTATGCGAGTCATGTGACTCCCGCTGCCACCAGAACGAGACGGACGCCATGCACTTCGACCGGCACCCCCGTTTCGACCTGCAGCCGCAAGGTACTCCCCCTGTTACCCATCCCACTTGCCCCCTCTGCCACCCGCCTCTGTTACAGCTGAGGTGGCTTCTGTGCATCGGTGCGTTACACCCTCTCTCTCTCCTTCAGGTTCGATCCTGGCGCGCAACGTGTCCACGCGCTCCTGCCCCCCCCGCACCAGCCCTCCGTCGGACCTGGAGGAGGAGGATGGGGGGGGTGATGACAAGGGGTGAGTTTCTTTCCCTCATGCCTGTGGGGAGGAAGTCGCCAATACATAGGAATCCAAATCCCATCAAACACAGCTGTATAGTTCCAGACACCTACAACTCACTGTGTACAGTAGGACTCCCTACTGCATGAAGGCACACTTGAGGTTCTGCCCTCTTTTGTTCTAAAATGTAGCCTTTACAGAATGAATGCTTACTCTTAGAGTATAAATAATGACATATCACTGTGTGCTGTTCTGTGGGGGTGAAATCCTTAAGACTGAATGCTGTTTCTCCCCGCAGGGATCACAAAGCGACCGGGATTAAGCTGACGAAGAAGAAGCCGCGACGCCGGCACACAGACGTGAGTTCGGGCCCCTCACACACACCTAGGGTGATTATAGCTGCGGCCTCAAAATCTGTCATTGCTGACCTGTTATTAATTGAAAAAGTCACATACAATGCAAAGGTGGAGATGAGCTTGTGAGTAAAAGTCCCGCTGCATCTTTTCCTTCACAGAATTGTAAAAAAGGGAAACCTAGTGCAGGACTCATCCATCTCTCAATCACTACAGATCACAAAGTAGTAGAAGCCCGATGAATCCTAAAAATAAGAATATTACACAGTACATATAAACACTAAGATTATATCTATTTTAATGTGTGTTGAGTCAGTGTGATTTCAGTATAGATATAAATAGAAATCTCTCTTTTCAAGCCGTTTTAAATACAGCTGCCCCTGTGAGGTCAGACGCCGCAGTCTTGGAATTGCTCTCGCCGCTCCACATCGTAATTTCCCAGAACCCAATTATTCGCAAAGCGATTGTTATCTAGCAGCTGTTTTTTCCCCCGGTGTGAGGAGAGCCATCGCCTGCCTTCAGGGAAATGGACATTTCCTCAAGAGCCCTGCGAGTCCAGAAAACAGTCTTGTGGTCTTTTTACTGGAATTCTCTGTGTTTCCGAGAAATCGCGGTGCCTCCTTTGGTCGGACTGTGTACAGTTGTGTGTGTGGTTGTGTTGCACATGTTTGAGAAGTATTGTCAGCACATTTATGAATACATTTATACATATGGTCTGTATGTGACAGGCTCTGTGTCGCCCCCTGCAGGACCCGAGCAAGGAGTGCTTCACCCTGAAGTTCGACCTGAATGTGGACATTGACATGGAGATTGTGCCGGCCATGAAGAAGAAGACGCTACGGTGAGGGGAAGCAGGGGCAGAATACTGGGGACACTGGGGGTGTCCTTTAGATCTTAGTCTAGTATAAGAGATTAAAGATGAACTGTTCATTTGAGTTACACACTTGGTGTCTCTCTGTGTGTGTCCGTGTGCATTTGTGTGCGTGTGCATGGAAAACCAACTGGCTGGTCCTTCGAACGTGTGTTAGCATCTATTTTTTATTTTTTTTCTCACAGGGAGGTCCTGGGCCCCGTGTTCGAGCGCAAGGGCATCAAGCTTTCCCAGGTGGACCTGTTCCTCGACCAGTCCAACACCCCACTGTCCCTCAACTTCGAGGCCTACCGCTTTGGGGGCCACTACATCAAAGTGAGAGGTAGGCGCTGGTGAACCCAGGACCGGGGTGTGTGAGGTGATCAGACGTGTGCGTGTGGGTATGGCCCCCGCTAAGCTCACCCGCACATTCTGTGGGCATCAGGCGCTCGGAGGCGGACGGTGATGTCACTTCTGATCGGATTGGTGTCTGATGTCGCACTCCAGCGCAGTGCCCTTATCTGGATCAACGAGACCGATCCGAGTCCAGCGGCTGAGGTTTCCGCGCAGTCCAGGGGATGATTTTGGAGGGGGTCCGTGTTCGGTGTGCCTCAGGGGGCCATCTGCGTCAGTCGTGCTTTAAGGCTGATCAGAGCTCCGTGACTAAACTGGCTTTATCTTCCGCCATTGCCACAGAATTTGGCGTGTTACAACGAAGTCTAAAAAAAGAAATATCTAAATAAAATAATAACCATATAAAAAAATGCAGCGATTACATTCTCTCTGTGTCTATTCCCTCTTTCCTGCCACACCGCCTTGCCTGTACTTGTCCAAAATCCCCAAACGCTCCCTAGTCTCTCGCCTTGCGCCTCCCCCCCACCCCCAGGCAGAGTAGTCAGCGCCCATCTTAAGAGGCAGCTCTTCTCCGTTCAAGTCTCAACAGCCTTGTCTGGTTGAGGTTAGGCTGTCTGGGGCGTTTTGGGTGCAGAAGCAACTCCGTGCAGGTGAGTGGGCCCCCAGACAGGCCTGTGATGGACGTACACGTCTTCATTTGCCCACCGTGAATTGCTCCTCTCTCCGCACACTCGTCCCATAAGGAGCCCATTCATCCGCCAGGTGAGTGGAGGTGAGCGGTGCGAGCTGGAGGCGTGGTGGGCCAGGGTGGCGTCTCTCCTTGCACAATCTTCTGACACGCAATGGGGGCGTGTGAGGTGAGCTAGTCCTACGAGACATCATTGGATTAAGCCTGAGCCGCGGTGAGCTACTGATCTTAGCGAAGGATCCCATGGACGGCTCTGGGGGGGTTTGGGACGGGCGGAATCCGTCTACCTCGTCTCCTACATTCTCAAACGGGGAACATACTAGAATGAGATCTCTGAATCGCACTGGTATACTGGCTGCACGATATAATAATTGCATGAGTAAACCGCCCAAATCAATTTACCTGTCAGTCGATCGGTCGTTGATAGACAGCTTTGTTAGATTTGTCAGATAGTTGCCAGTGTAAATGAGCCGTGAAACAACACACAATCACGGCGGAGTACGGCACGATCAAGAGCCATACTAAAGATCAAACAAAATCAATAAAATGCAACTACAGAGAAAGTTATTTTAAATGGTGGTTCTTCTGGGACAGAAGTGTGCTGTACTGTAGGTATGTGGTTCAACATAAGCAATTCGTTCTCCTCTCGTTTGTGGCTGTTTCTTGACTGAGGGAATCGAAGATCTGATTGGTTGTTTTGGATCTATGTATTTTATTAATCTCTCTCTCTCTCTCTCTCGTAGCGAAACCTGGAGACGAGCTGAAGGTAGAACAGGAGGTGAAGGACCTGCGCTCCCTCAGTCTGCCCAACATGAAGCCCTCGCCCGGGCAGTCCCCTTACATCCTCTCCCCTAGCATCGACCGGCTGGAGCACGGCTCTCTGGGTCGCCGGGACACCGTGGATCTGCTGGTCAGTCAGAGCACTTTGCCCCCTTCTCTCTCCCTCTCTCACCTTTTTTTCCCCTCACCCTTTTACACGTTTACTCTGGTAAATGTACCACAGCAGTTATACACTTTTAAGGTGGCTTTAAATATTTAAATAAGGCATGTATACCACACCAGCCCTTGGTTTATTCATGGTAGAGCGCAGTAAAGCACAGTGACGCATGTGGAAACCACAGGAAACCACAGTAAAACTATGGTACAACCACAGTAAAAGTGAAAAACAACCCTATGTCCAATTACCAGGAAAAACTTGCATACAGCAGCATTGCGGTCAGGTTTCTTTAAATCTTACAACAAATCTTACAATCTTCACACCTTCCTTCAGACTAAGCTTCATGACGAGATGTGCCGGCGCTTTTCCTAACCTCCTGAGCCAATTACCTCACATCGGCCCTCGCTGTCGTGGCCTGGCAGCTCCGGTGCAGCCTGGCACACTAGTTGGCACACAGCCGCAGCCTCGCTCAGATTATCGGCCGGGGATTGACTCTTGCTTTCCCATAGCTCTTCCACAGCCACGAGGTATCTACACCGAGTGTCTGCAGTGGGCTCTGCACCGTGCACAGGTGTTGGTGTCTGCTCCTCTTTGTGCTCGGGGTGGTATTTGCCTAGCGGGACTTGCTGTTGGCGTAGAAGTTATCTCCATCTTTCGGCACATTCTTGTGACCGTTTGGTTTGTTTTCTTCCCCACAAACACGCAAGAAAACGAAACGGTCAGGCTGTCGCAAGGGCTCTCCGCCGGCATGTCGTAAACAAGCTGATGCCCCGCGGCGCTGATGGGCAATGCGTGTCCGGGCGCGATGCCAGCGCACAGGGGATTAGCAGTGGCGGAGCCGCGTGTGGAGCGGAGGACATGTTTCTGCTGCAGTCGACGTGCACAGACCCGGCCTCGCTGTTGCTGCAATGTGGGAATTCTTCCGCGGTGAGGCGGGAACCACATGACTTAGCGGGGCAGCGTGGGCTGGAGTCGGGAGATGTCCATGATTGGTTTTCCGATTCCAGCTAGTTTCCTACTAACCCCCCCACAACCGTAATGAGAGCATGATGGTTAAAAACAAGAGTTAAAGCATCCAGTCGCATGGATTTGATGTTTTCCAGTGTGACCACAAATAGGTCAGAGTATTATAATGAAGTTGGCTGGGAAGTCAACAGCACTCGTTGCTTTTTCAGATGGGATTTCTTTATTTAGGCACAGACAGTCACGCCTCAGGGGGCACAACTACGGCCAACACCACACTGGGGTTCACTCCACACCACACTGGGGCCCCAACTGACTAAAACCCTGCAAAACCCCCACTATATATCCCTGACTACACGTGACCAACGGCAGGTCCAACCCCCCTGCCAGTAGTTCACCTATCCCTGCTCGTTCACCCTACGTGACTACACCCAATGAACCAATCACATAACACAACAGAAGCATGATAGGAGCTCAATTGAGCAGCGACCCTCCCACAATCACAAGCACAGTGTCCTGGCACTCCTGTTGCATACGGCATATTCCTACTCCGCTATGCAAGAGGAACTAGTCCCCAACAGGACTCATCACATACGGTTTGCCCTGTTACACCACACACGTGTTACCAGACGAGGGCGTACCCTCCTGACACGCTACAGTATCAAAGGGTAGCTGATTACATTTTAAACTTGCATTTCAAATTGGGTGTTCCTCAGAGTTGAGCAGTCTCGGGGACCCTCAGAAAAGACAGCATGCCGAGATCACAGATCACACCCCGTACCGTCTCTCAGTATGTGTGTGGCCTGATTTTCTTCACATGCGTTTTTCCACATGACAGTGTCAGTGCGCTATGTCTGATTGAGTGCTCTTCTCCTTTTGTTTTCCTTCTGCGCTCGAGGGGGTTTTGTCCGGATGTCTCACTACTGCAGCGTGTCGGGGCTGGCTATGTTTTTCCTAGGAAGGTTTGTTTATTGAATTTTTTTTTTTTTCCCTGACGATGTTGTGATGTCAGGGCTTGTACTGAGGGGTGGTTTTCCCGTGACACACCAGAGAGACAGAGAGAGAGAGAGAGAGAGGGAGAGAGACAGACTCAGTTCCTGGGGGATTGGTGACGGAGTGGAGGATCGCTGTGTGGAGGATTGCTCCTGTCCCAGCAGGCGTGGGGGGGGGTGATTCACTGCGACTCACTCCCAGGCCCCCGGCGCTGCAGAGCAACACAAACCCAGCTGATTCACCCCCTGACTGACTGCAGGGCCCCACGAGACCGAAACGCTGCCTTCGACCCTCACTAGACTTGTGTATCACAATATCATTTGCCTAAAATAGCTCATCGCCGAGAGACTGAAGTGTCCTCTCACGCTCGTCCGTGACTCACCGTTTTCGGTGGTTGTCATTGCTTACGGGAAAGTCTAGCCAGGATTACAGAGAGTATCATCATTTATTAAAAATGTAATAAATAGAAATCCTATAATTAGTTTGTTGCCTTATGCGAGTTTCATCTGTTACATTGGTCTATGGAGTTGTACACTTTTAACATGGTTTTTGCTGTAGTTTTACCATAGTTTTACAGCGTCTACCTATGTTTTTTTACACACCTTCACTGTAGATTATTAGAATACCAAGATAGGCCATGATCAATATTCCTCAGGCATATTTTCTATGGTAGCTCCTGGTTTATTCATGCTTGGATGTGTGTAAAGGCATGTTAAACCCGTGGGAAACACTCGAAGGACAAGTTAAAAGTGCAAAAATGCTACGGGAAATAGCCCGGCATCCGTGTGTGTAAGTATCATTTGGTCATGTGATCTACACCACAGTCCTAGTGAGTTAAGTGTAACTTTGTCACTCTGGACACTGAGAGGTTATCTAAGCAGCGTGTGTGTGTGTGTGTGTGTGTGTGTGTGTATGTAGGTGGGGAATGCCAGCTAGCTTTGCAGAACTATTTGACCTCTCCGCGAACAGGCAGCTGGGACTAGTAGTTGTGAGAGTGTGTCTCAGGTTTCCAACTGTACGTGTGGTTGTGGTAGTGTCTGGAGGGCAGGGTGTGTGAAGGGGCCATCCCCTTGAGTCGAGCTGTCGATCAGATCTGTTTGCATACTGGATTTGCATGCGTAGGCCCGAGAGCCATGCCGTGCGTTGCGGGGAGGCTGTACTGGGAGCGAAGTCCAGCAGTGCCCGGCCGAGACCGTTCTGTGTTTTTGTGAATTTGCTTCCTCCTGCCTGTCCACGGTGACCTTGCCATGAGAACGCCACTGCAATCCCTCGGTGCCGGGCGAATCACTGCCGGTGCATCCTGGGTAACAGAGTGGGGAAGACGTGCCTGATAGAGAGAGGAGCTTTTCCTACATGATCAGCTCATCTACAGTGTTTTTTCTCTTTCCACATCTGGCATTTCTAGTTAAATTCATGTGCATTTTCTTAATAAATTGGGACATAAAGATCAATTCTGTATATGAATATATTAACATGCTAAGGGAAGAAAAGTGACTTAAAGCTTATTGCTCGGAAGTGTCCATTTTAAACCCAATAATTCTTGCTGATAATACGCTGAGAATTCAATGAAAGCAGGACAGTGTGTTACTGATACATTCAATCGAGGTATAGCTTAACTAAAACCCATGTTTTCAACCCAACCAGCTCCTAATAATGTAATAATGTGCTTCAAAATCATTACTGACTGCATTTCAAACTCTTGTCATGTTCCCAAAGAGGGAGTTATTGATTCTGTGCCATCGATCAATGCTTTTTTAAATTGTATCTGTTTTTTAAGAGGCACTAGAGCCAAGACATGCTGCCCTACAAACCATGCGTGCACTGCAGCTCCGGGACTCCTTTTGCAGAAGAGATATACATCCAACTCTGAGAGGCACAAAGCGCAGGAACCATTATGCACAGAGCTGGGGAGTGAAGGTGGAAAGAGGAAGTTGCCTGTGGATAGGAACTGCTGCTTTGATGTGGGTGACGAAAGAGTGAAAGCTTTGCTCTTGCAAGTAGCCGTACCTGTCGAACGTCCCGTGAATGAATGCCATTGTGCTGCACGGACGGACGGGGCTGTTCCCAGCTGAAGGGTTGTACAACGTGCTGATAAGGCCAGCTTATATTGAACCTGGGCAGAGATAAGACCTCACCTGGGCTCAGTGTGGGAAAGTGTGTGGCAGGGACAGAGACTGCGGACTGAGTTGGACCCGTGCGCATTGGCCAATCTCCGCTGAACCGACGCCAAGTGCTCTTTGCCCCTCAGCGGCCCTGCCGATGGGGTGTAAAAAAAAAACACAACAACCTAGAGACGGGCGGGGTCAAAGGCTGGGGCCGGCGTGTGCGTGTGGTGGCAAGGCTCCACGTGTGCACAGGAGGGGGGGAAGTCGGGATCCGAGCAAGGCAATTAGGCAGAATGAGGCAGCCGCGGAAATCAGTTTTGCATATTCCCTGACGAGTGGCGGTGTAGTCAGCACTGCCAGCAGACGGGGAGAGAACAGGAACGACGGCGGACAGCGAGCAGAGAACCCCTTCCTGTTCTGCATGTCGAGTCCGCGGGAGACCGGCTGTGCGGACGTCGCCTCTGGTCACGGACGACGCTGGTGAGGACGCCCTAACAACGGCCCTCCCAGGAGCTTGTGGATGCTGTGTTCAGCCGGGCACGAAACCAGTTTTCTTTTTTTCTCCTCCAACAAGCTGGCAAAGATCAGAGCAGTAATTGATCGTGCGCCAAAACGACATCAGACGGGTACCCCACAGGAGGCGTGCTGTCCCTGGACTAGGCGATATTTGTCACCCAACCGAAGGAGCAATAACTGGATTATTGGTGAGAGCGATTACCTGGTGAATTAGATTGATTAACGCAGCCAGTGTGAGGCTGAAGCAGCTGGAGTCCTGGCCTCTCTCGGGTTGCAGAATACTTATCCGTCTCAGCAGGGGAATCCCCACCAAGCTTGGTTTACTTTCTTATTTGTCTTGTTTCTTTCCGCTTAATTATTGACTCGACTCCTGTCAGTTTCACTCGGAGAGCAATGCGCCCTCTGTTGGCCAGATTGCTGACAGGTTTCCTTTGTAAGATGTGCGTGAATCCCACTTCTGCACTGAAAGCTCAGGTATCTGCAGTTGGATTTGTGGGCAGGATTTAATACTATATTTTTAACCTAACTTTAAACCTTTTTAAAGACTGCAAAGTGCTTTTCTTGCAGCAAAATAGAAGAGCTTTTCGATGGTGTCTGTTCTGTCACGTACACAATTTTATGACTGGACTGCAGGATCTTTTGCCACATTGGTCTCTAAAGTGGAAGAGGACTTCTAGCACTTTTCTGTGACCCCTTTACTGTCGGTGGATGCGGGAGTGCGTTGCCACATCTTTAACCTCACATTGTGGACGGCCAGCTCTCAGGAAGTAACCCTGCTGTACGAGGCGGAGAGTGGATCTTGTGGGAATTTGTGGATGTGTAGGATTCCCCTGTTGACGGGGGACGACCAGTTCCATTTGCTGAATTCCACGAAACTCTTCCAGTGGGATCTTCCCGATTCCTGAGCTCCCAAATTTCTCTGAACTCTGTCAGTTTCAAGGAAATGGAAAGGGCGAGAGCTGGAGATAGCGCTTGTATCCACCCGGAGGAGTCTCTGGGGGCCAACCGAGTCTGAGAGAAGGCGGGGGAGAGAGAGTTAAGTGCGAGGAGGGAGTACAGTTTTAGGAAGGAAGAAAAAATGTTGACATCCCGCCACAAGAGCTGGCATTTACCCAGGAGCCCGTCCCAGCCCTCCGTGCAGGGCAGTGTGCTGACCCACTTCTGCTCCCTGACTGACCTGACCCTGCTGCAGACCGGAGACCCCCCACACATGGGTCCCAGGCGGGGTCTGGTGGCCGTCCGGGTCCAGGAGTTTGGAGGGGGGCTCATTTCCCCCCCGGCCCCTTCCCGACCCCGCTTCTTCTCTTCCTCGAGCAGCTCCGGCAACAAGGAGAACGCGAGGAAGGAGAAGATTAAGGTAAAGCTGCCGTGAGGTTCCTGGAAGCGGCCCCCCGCAGGCTGCACTGTGTTCTGGGTTTAATCTGCTGTCCTTGAATCGGAGGGATCTCTGCATAATGCACAGAGAGGAGAGGGTGAATGGAAATGATTTTGTCAGGTTAATAAACTAGGCAGAAATCCAGACACCCTCTCCAAGGGGTCGCCATGTATACACAAGCTTTGCAAATACTGGAGTCTGTGTGCCGGTCTGGTCAAAATCAATGTCAGAAGACATTTGAGTGCTTGTGACCCGGCTGATGATGACACAATGATTAGTGTACGCAAATCTTTGTCACTTATGTGGTAGGGGCTCTTGAACTTAGCCACCATTTTAAACGGGGTGTTAGTAGGACCTGGGGTTTCCCGGTTTTAGATGTGGTTCCCCAGCCTTTTTCTCGTTCGGCCGCTCCCTAAGAGGTCAATCCTGTTAGTTACTTTGTGTCGCTCTAACAATGCCTCGTGTTGCTCTTTTTGCTTCGAATAACAGTTTTTGTCATTCAGACCCATATCAGTGGGATACTGTTATCAGTACTTAATGTAGAGGGTTATTGGCATCTTACTGTGATGAGGTAAAAACTAGTTACTCAACAGTTACTGAATAACTTTCAATATAATATGTGTATATATGTATTTTGTTTTGTTTCTATATACCCGATTTATATAGCAGTAGGTGCTGAATAGTCATTTAGCCGGTGCTGTCTGGGGTCTATACTGTTCAGACGTGTTGCTTTAGTAGAGGGGAATGCCCAGCGCCAGGGTTCAGTCCAGCTGTGACTGGGGCGGTGAACCGAGAGGACACGTGCAAATCACGGCCGCCTGTGCCAGCCTGCACTATGACAACCAAGCCATTGGTTCTGCTAATTAGATCAAAGGTTATTAACGATTGCACCACATCGCTGATCGCTGGAGTGTATTCTGCCAGTCGGCACAGACGCCTCGACTGCATTGTCTGGTAACTGAAGTCGGAGCTGCATCTGTGTCTGCTTCGCTCATGAAATGCTTCTATAAACGTTAAGTAGATCCATCTATACTATATTAAATGCTGAAACGCAAGCATCCCCTTTCTGCCCACCAGATGTACACACTCAACTTGTGTGCAGAGGCCCTCTATATATACAACGGAGCTGCCTTCAAAAAGAGAACACAATTGTGAGGAATCAAATGCAAAGCACCAAATGGAGCAGGCACAAACACACCAGTATGCGAGAGCAAGGCCTATGCAGTGCCTGATATACACAATATCTCTTCAGTACAAACCACATTCACAGCTGTTTTGGTTGTAGTTTATCTGTGAGAGTCCATCAGCCTATGTTTTATCAGCTGCATTCAAGGTCCAACAAAACACAAGTGTTTTTCGTGGCCTCAGGACACCAAATGCCATCACTCATTCTGAGAAAATTCAATCAATCCTGCTTAAGGTGGAACAAAAGATCGCCTCTGCTCGATTTCCTCAGGCAGGGAGCGAGAGGCAGCCTCCTCCAAACTCGCACGTCTCTCTCCAGCTTATCTCACTCTCACTCACACTTGTCCCGGACCAATTCAGCTTTCTGTATTCAGACTGAGGGCAGATAAGACCTTTTCATATTTAAAAAGTGACAGTGGTCTGTCTTTAGTCTCCGTCAATGTATTAGTTTTCTTATACAAACGATATTCCCCTGCTTTTGTTCTAATGACGGTTTGAGTAAGAGTTTGCGGATGTGGATGAATGACTAATATAGAGGGACTGAACTGTGCTTATTGTTAATTTCGTAGTTTTTTTTTAAGCTAATTCTTTTACAAACAAACCTGGTGCCTGATCTGTATTGACTGCTTACTTTTACTAGTTTCAATGAGCCATTTCTTATCCCCTAAAGTCAATAAGGTTTGCCTTCAAACTGCCTTTATCTGTCGAGTTCCCTTTTTTTTTTATATATATATATATTTAAACAATTGAAAGTCCATAGGAACTGAAAACTACCTCAAAACCCAGAAACTGCAAAACGCAGAAGTCGTCAACTGTGTGGAGTTTATTCCTGCCCCTGTAAAAGGAGAATCCGTCTAAACTTGGGTGTGTCCGTTTAACAAAGTGATCCAGACACGTTGACTAAGGGTGGAGACCAATTAGGCTTAATGTGCAATTAATGCATGATCATGACCTGGCAACCAGCACTGTTCAGGTACATGCAAATGATGGCCTGCCTTTTGTGTTAGAGACGCTTTTAATTGATTGGACACTGTTATAACGTGTGCTTTGAGTGTCTGGTCTTTTTTGTTTTAACCTGCTCTGTCATTGTGATTGATCCTTGCACACAACAGACAGACTTAACAGAACAAGGATGAGATGTTGTCACTGTGTGGCATGCTAAACTGTTCCTATACAGTACACCACAACGTAAAATACATCACACACAAGATGTATTCTTAAACGTCATCCCACGGGACTCCCAACCACAAGTTGAGTCCGTCGACTATAAAAAAAACGGCAACACACAAACGCGTTTTTTCCCTTTTGTGTGCAGACGCCTTTATCCAAGGCGGCACGGGGTATAATCGATACCAACCCATTCAGAATACATCCACGAGACGGTGGAGTAATAATAGGGACTAGAAACGATCTCAAATTTGACAAACAGGTGTGGTCGATGGAGGCGCCATGCCGTTTCAACAGTGGCAGGCCTGCAGGGCAACTGGCGCTCGGTTCCCTTTGTTGTGCCACTCGGGCTGCTGGGTATTTTTTTTTATCCGATGGGATGAACTAGGCGGAGAGGGAGGGCGCTGTGGCTGGTGTCTGGAGGCCCACACTCCCTCACCTGTGGCCCCGGGTCCACCCAGAGCCCAGCTCGTCCAGTGAGGGCCAGGGGGGAGTGACCGCAGCGGGGAAGATGGGGGCGGGACAGGTCAGGGTGTCAGCCCTGCAGGACACTGATTTACTGTGAATCTGGGACTGCAGAGTTCAGACACGAACTGTTCCAGTCTGTAGTGGATGGAGGATTTCACTGCTGTTGTTGGACTTATTGGACCCGTGCTGCCTCACTTGTAGTTTAATGTCTTAGTACTTAGAATATCCTGTAGAGGCAATCGTTCATCTTTTTTAGTTATTTGACCGGAGGGGAACAGCAGCTGAAGTGTCCCGGGAACTTTCTTTTTTTGCGGCCTCTTCTCGGGCCCGGCTCAGCCCAGTCTCCCCCGGTGGCTCTGATGAAGGAGAAGGGGGCAGGGGGCTCCGTCCAGGAGGATTCTGCGGTCAGGTGGCGTCTCGGCCACCTGTCGGGTTGGCGCAGCTGGGACCTGCTCCACCTGATCACCGAGAGCGAGCCGGAGACCTACCGGGCCCATGCGCAGGATGGACCGCCGGCACAGTGCGAGGTGAGAGAGGGAGGGAGGTGGCTGTGGATAAAGCAGGTGCATCGAGGCCAGGAGTGATGTAGAGTCTATCGCTATCGCTATCTGGTACAAAACAGCGACAAGCCAGCAACGCTAAAGTATAATTAACATTCATTCAGATATTTGCGTGTCGGCTCACGGGTGACATTTGAAGAAGGGTAGCTGTGCATGTTTGGTCTTCGGGGTTGAAGTGAGGAATTGACGCAGACTGACGGGTTCTCATTCACACACGGAGAAAATAAACAAGTGGTTTTATGAATGTGAACAGTAGCGTAAGATCTATAGCAGGTAGATTTGTACACAGACAGCAAATACAGCCTGTACAGTGTGTGCACTTATTAATGGATATAAATAGATAGATCGTATAACAAACCGGTCCTTGAAATTGAATGTGTTTTGCTGAATGACTGTTGTCTTGGCGTGCTCTGGAGTGTTAGTGTTGTTTATCTTGTGCGGACAAACGTAGCTGTACTAGGAAGCGTATCTGATGATTGCCTCGTGATATGAGTGTAAAGTAGCGTTTCTGAAAGGGCCGAGGCATCCGTGTGGGGCGCAAGGACGACAGCTTTTCCACGGGGGCTGAAACAGTGTATTTTCACTCGGTTGTGTAGGATTGTACCGTGCCTTTGCCGTTCACTTCTGTTTACACACAGCCTTGCAAACCGTGCCGAACTGCCTGAGGAAGGAGAGTTTTGAGGTCTAGACAGATGACACCGCTGTGTTTTTTTTTAAGTTTGTTTTGACTCCACACAGAGAGGAATCCCATTGTCTCACTTCATTGTGAGCTTTTCCTATGAGTCCATTGTGATGGCTTTCCATGTGAGCATATTTCAGGTAGGAAATAACAGGGATATGAAATACAACAGACTTATAAGCCTATTGTTTCGCTGGGAGCCCCGACGCAAGAGGAAGGAATGAAAGAAGGCAGCGAAACTCGGAGGTGTTGAAAGTCAGGGCGCGAGGGGGTTGAATTTGAAGGCACGTTGATTGCGAGTCGGCTGTGGTGTCGGTTCGCAGGGATCTAATGATGGTCACACCCACAGAATCGCTGCGTCTCATTGTTGAGCACTCACATTTATCTGTTGGTCTCAAGATTATCTAGGCTATCCTAAATGCATCTAAGTGAGCTGTTTTGATGTTGATTTGATTGCTTTTCTTTTCTTTTTTGGGTTTGTTTTCCACCCAAAACACCCAAATCCTTTTGTGGTCAGGCAGGCAAGATAATCTTTTCAAATCTGCTCGTTTTGAAATGTAATTTTGATTCCTGCTTCCCCTTTACTGGCACCAGATGAAAACTGATTGGGTTTTCATTCCTTTTTTTTTCCATGTGTTATCGGGCTGCACTGCCCTGTGAGCGCCGGTGGAAAGTCTTAGTAAGCCTTCTGCAAACAGTGGCTCAGTTTGTTTAAAACAAAAAGCAATAACCTTCGTGCCTTACTGAAGCACGACATGGGAGTCAAGTGGAGTCGGTGACATGGGGGTTGTGTGTTTTGTGTGTTTTTTCTTATCAGGAGCTGGAAAGTTTATATCGAAACTAAATAAAACTAAGTGAGTCTTTCCTGCTGATATATTTGTTCGGCATTTCTTATTTTGTATACCCTGATTAGTTAATAATATTAATAAAGTTGATGGCTCCCAGTCTGTTATGTTATGTCGGTGTGGGCACGAGTGTGAGCATCCCGAGGGCTGCTGGGAGACTGTCCTCGCACCCTCAGTCGAGAAGGATGAGGCTGCTTATCTCCCAAATGGCAACAATAGAAGCTGTCACTGCTTTGTCTTTATTTTTTATTTTAAAGGTTTTCATAGATCAAATAAGGGTCAGGCTAGGGAAGACAAAAGAGAGAGACTGATATATATATATATATATATATATATATACCTACCACACGTTTCACGTGTCCTGTACTATAGCGTGATTGTCTAACTGTCCCGAGTGGTTACCGCAGCCTCCTGTTGTAACTGCACTACTCTACTGCACTATACTGTACTGTTACTGCACAAGCCTTCTGCACCACAGGGAATTCAGCTTGAGCCCCAGACATCTTGAGCAAACCAACACCTGGTCTGTGCAAAGGGAGATCCGGTTGGGAACAGTGCCGTGCCGACAGGGAGCTTGGTTCATTAGATCCCAATTAGCATCCAAGGAGAGAGCGCTTGACTGGAGGGCAGAGCTCGTTACCTGCTGGAGCCCTGGTGATGCTCTTGCCCCTGACAGTGTGTGTTACCTGCACTGAGCTACTGCATTTCCTATTTTTCCATCCTTTCCGGGAGGTGAATTCCGAGTTGTTGACACCGTAGTTCAGCCCATAAGCCTCTGGGAGCTGCTCAATTACGTTACATACTCACATGTTCAGGAAAATGGGATGGTGGCTCAAGTGAACTACTCGGGGCCCGCGAAGGACAGGGTGCGAAAGCCCCAGAGTGTCCCGTAAAGAAAACACAGGGAATTCCAATGTAGGATTTAAAAGGGGAACTCCACGGTAATCCGAGCAAGGAAACGTGGATCATGACGCCCACAGTCAGTCAGTTTGTTGTTTGTTGTGATTCGTGGGTATCTTTAGACGGCTCTTGTGAAAAATGGGAGTGTGGCGGTTCAGTGACACGGCAGTCCCTCTGGGGAGGAAAACAGGCGTGTGTGTGTGTCCTGAGTGACTGAGATTGAAAAGGCTTTATTTATAATGAAGGGGTGATCAGTTTATTATAACTCACCCAAGAAAATGTGTTTAATAAGCGGAGATCGAGATTACGGCTGGGGTGGGACGAGGAGGTGACTGGGGGTGTGGGGGAGGATAAAGCAGGAAACGAAAGGGAAAAACAAACCACAGCAAAACAAAAAAAAGTTGCTGCGTGAGTTCAGGCCTGGCCAGCTCCACGGGCAGGTTTCCAGGCCCCGCCCCTGTATGCAGATCAGGCCCCGCCCCCCCAACCCCCGGTTCGACACAATGGGGCAGGATCCTCGGGTTGCCATGACATCAGCGCAGTCCCTCTCGGCAATGCAGCCAGCCGGAGCTCAGTTGGCAGAGATCAGTGGCAGAGAGCGCGCAGTAATTGGTGCTGACATTCCCAGTGCCTTGTGGGGAGGATGTGCCTGCCGGGATCGTGGTGTTCAGTTCGCCCCGGGGACCTGCTGCCCTGAACGCTCGCACGGATCCCTAACCCACTCTGGAGTGAGGAAGCCGCTGTCACTGTAGGAGTAGCCTGGGAGCGTGGGATTAGACAGGAGCTGGGAATCGGGGACTTGTGCAACACTGGATTGTGTGTGAGAGAGAGCGGGGATCCAAAAGAGGCAAACTCCAGTGTACGGTATCTGTCTGCACCATGGCCCATGCTCCTTGCTGAAGAGTCACGATGGTGTTCAGTGCTATTGACCTGCCTCTGTCATACATGGTGAGTAGAGTCCTCTCCTCTCATTCCCCCTGCTATGGAGAATGTGTCCGGGATTTTTCTTTCTTTTTCTTCTCGCTGCCAAATGGAGAATGACGAGTAGTGTCTGTGTCTGTTCATACTTTGTGCCAGGGTCTTCCCAGTTTGTTTCGGGGGTCTCGGGTTGCTCTCGGGTCGTGTGATCTCTAGAACAGGTCCTGCTTTTATCTGGTCATTACTCAGTGCCGTCTGTGTGTCTTTACTGGTTTTGTAAACGTGATTCTGAAAAAGTGCCTTTGTTTTGAAGACTTTTGAGAGCAAAACCCTGTGCAGAGACAACATACACCCCGGCGTGTCCGAATAGCAATCCAGTCGTTGCCACATCGTAATCACATCTTTACACATCAGATTAGCCGAGAGGAGCACACTGCCCTGCTTGGGGACGGTCCAACTTGTTTGTCTTGATCCTGTTTGCTGTAACTCTCCATTCATGGCTATTAAAAGTCTCCTCGGCCGCTCTTCCTTCCCTGTCCACTTCCCTGCACCTGTGGTCTTTGTGAGTGCGTTGGCCGGGATCGCTCGGAAACCGCCCCCCCGATCAAAGGTCCCCGGGCTCTCTGGGGGGCTGTTAGCTTATCGCGTTGTGCAACAGCTCTTGGCCCGGGCCGCTGGGGCACTCATAAAAATAGACTGGAAAGCCAATGTCCCTTTCCAAACAATTCCAATCACACTCTGGGGGGTGGGGGGTGGGGATACCAGCCAGGAAGTATATATCAAGGAGGGGGAAGAATTGCTGACAATCTTGTTTTATTTTCTGTTTCTGCTCCCCTGGGTGTTGTGTTCATGCTTGATGGTGACTTTTTGTCATGGGCAGTTTTGTTTTTTAAATCTAAAGTGCACAGATATATCCGAACATCCTGCCCCCGTCTCGGCCCCCTGACTGAGTAGAGAAGGGACACTTCACATCTGTGAGCTGCCTCCCAAATGGGCACTGCCGCCCCATATAGGGATCCTGGGCCCTGGTACTGATTGTCGCCGGTGCATTTCAAAGGCATGCCGATCGCACCTGTCGGCACAACGGTCCCTCCTGCCCGCATTGACGCAGCACCCGGGATCCCTCTTGCTCCTCGTGTTTCCCTGTCTGTGACTGGATTACCTCGCTGCCTGCCCTAAGCTGATCAGACCTGCTGTCTGAGAGGGGGATGATCTTGAGCCATTCAGCTTTCCCCCTCTCCCCTTCTATCTCTTATAGTCTCACATATCTCTCTCTCCCTCCCTTTCCCCCTCCAAAGGCTGCTTCTAGGTTTTGAGTACGTACACGTTTGTTCCTACTCCCCCCTTCGCCCTGCATCCAGTGATTAAAAAAAATGTGTGCTCCTCCATCCCTACTTTTGTTTCTGTCTGCTTTCTTTCTGTCTTCCTTTTTTAAATTTGTATAAACAATTTATTTTGCCACTAACTGCTCCAAGACCTCCTGTCTGCTGACCTCCTACTCAGTGTCAACGTGAGCATCAATACATCACGGGCAGAAAGAGATCTTCAGGGGAAACATGTAAACACTAGAACTGAGCCAAATACATGCTAGTGTGCAGCCGGTAATGTCTAAAAAAGATGAGATCATCAGGAATTGAGAGTTTCTGAGATCCTAATACTTAATTTGTATGCCTGGCGTTACTTAAATGTTTCTATGTTGTGCTTGCCTATAATTTGAAATCCACTCTCTCGCAAGGTGCTCTGCCTCCTCACGAGGTGCTAATTCCCTAATACGCTCCACTTCTCCGGAGACGCTTAGCGCCCTGTGCAGGTTCGAGCACCGCCAACGATCGGAATGATGCCGTTCAGGACGCCCGACAGAGGAACAGGCTCGACATGTTTGTGTATCTTTCCGATTCAGTACCACTCTCTCCCAGGCGGATTTCCCTGAGCTTGGTGGGGCAGCAGAGTCTGATAGGGGCTGATATGTGGGACGTGAAATGGGCATGTGAGCTCAGGAGCCACGCCAAGCTCCCTGCAGCTGACTCTATGAATAGGAAACCTCTCCATTTCCCTCTCTCTCAGTGTGACTGTCTTCCTACACTTACCTCCCTTCTCTTTCCCCATGTGTGTGTGTTTCCTGCAATCACTCACTTCCCCTCCTCTCTCTCTCTGTCTTGCAGGGTCAGGCTCGCCGGAGGAAGAACATGACTGAGTTTCTCGGGGATGCCAACATCCCGTCTCCCGATTCGCTGTCACAGCTGGGCGGCTCACTGCCCAGTGCGGGCGCCGGGCCGGACAGCTGGAAGAACCGGGCGGCTAGTCGCTTCAGCGGCTTTTTCGGCTCAGGCATGGGGACCGGATCATTCGGCAGGGTAAGAGATGGACCGGATCTCGGCGCTACTGTCACTGCAGCGCCCACCACACACACACACACACACATATACACACTGCTACTGCTTTTAACCAGGCCTCTAGCAGTAGTGGTTAAAAACCGGCTCCCTAGAGAGTCTGTCACAGGTTGATCCTCTTTACGATCGGCCTGAGGGAGAGTGTAACGTGCCCCATGGCCAGTCTGGAGGTGAGAGCAGATGTGTGCAAATGTGGCAAAAGGAATCGCCAGCAGCTGTGTCACCCTGCTATTGCCCAAACCTGACACCGACCTCCTCCTGTGCGTGACAGCGTGGCCTCTGACAGCAGGAGGTGAAACCTGAAACAAGCTCTGCCTGCCCCGTGTCATTGAATCCCATTCCCACATACACACAGCCCAGATCGCAGGGCAGAATGCACCACACAATGCCCCACCGCCCACGGGTGCAGGGACAAGAAAAGGATGTTTCCATTGTCCCTATAGACCCTTATTAGGGAAGCTGGATTTCGCTTTTTCTGGGTGCTTTACAGATCGCTTTACCGCCTGTTACAGTGCGATCAAAGCCTCCGCTTAAATACATCGCTTCTTATGTTCAACAGGAAGCCGCTCTCAAAAATATGATTCATCCTCTTGGTTTTGCATGAACAAAACCGGCACAAAGATCACTTCACTGCCCTACAGGCACCTTTAGAAAACAAATCCATCTTAAGTGCTACAGAGGAGAGCAATCAACATGTTTTTTTTTGTGGTATTATAGATATCTTGGCTCCTCTGTTCCTCAGCTGTCGCGCCTGACCGATCCGCATTAGGGCTTATCTAGGCACGGTTGCATCATTTTCAAAGAACCCTTTTTATGTTCCTTGAAAGATCGAGTGGGCAGAAGACAAAAAACACTCGGTTAAGGAGACAGACTTGAAAAGATCGTTGCTTTAGATTTCCTTAAATTGTTTAGCGACTGTTTCAGCTTTTCTTTCCAAGCGTTTACAACAACAACAACAACAACACAAACGTAGTTCTTTTTGCTGGGAGCCTACAAGGAAACCGAACAGGAAAGAGGTTTTGGTAAATGTTGCCAGTAAAGATGATCCGTCCACAAGAGCCATGTCACAAATGCCATTGTTTTTCCTACTAAAGAGATATTTACCAACACGAAATAAATAGAATTTATCCCGGACCCATCGGACCAGATTGACTGGAAAAACGAGAGCTCAGACTGAAAACACCCAGTGAAAGTAGGCGATTGTGTAAAAGTATTATATAATAATACTGACTTTCTCACTTTCACTGTGTGTGTTGGGTGTGTAAACACGAGGAGTGAACCAGAGAATGTGGGGGCAAATTGAAAGACAGGGCAGGCAGTAAATATTTAAATCCCCCCCCATTCACTCCTGGGACTGAAGTCTCCAGCGCACTGTTAGTGTAAACCCGTCACACACACACACGACAGTGTCACAGCAGGGCACACAACTGTCACTTATCTGTCAGCCAACGTGTCGCTCCCACTCACACCATCTGTCCTCATTTCGGTGGGGGGGGGGCTCGGGGAGTGAATTTCGTAACACCCAGGGGAGATCCACACACACACACACACACACCAGGGCCAGTGCGCAGGCAGGGGGAGGGGAAAGTGTGGCGTCTCCTATAACTGTCCCCTTTGACATAGCGACACACGGTCTTTATTCGCTGGCCTTTGTGTTTCGGCTCCCACCCCCCCGAGCCTCACACTCACGGATGTTTTTGTTAGGGGTCTGATCCCGTCAGTGGGAGATGATCTGACGGCACCGTAAGCTTGTTAGAAGATAGTTTTGTTAGTTTGGGTTTTTGACACTGACTACAGCCAAAAGTCTGAACAGCTCAGACAGAGAAGCCTTAAAAATAAATAAAATGCCCTTTCTTTTTGTTTTGAAATGCTTCCAAAATACTCTCTGAACCAAGTGCTCAACTACTGAATTAGACCTCTTCTCTCTCTCTCTCTCTCTCTTTATATATATATAATACTACTCTTTTATAAATAATAAATACAGTAGAGAAACCTGATTTAACACAAGCTTCTCGTGTGTGTGCGTCTGTAGATATATATGTTCCAATAAGCGGTAAATTAATCCCATACTCCTTTGCTTTTTCGCCTCCCCTCCCAACCCAGTTTATTTAACTAGGCAGGGAGTTTCGTTTGCTCTTGTGCCTCACAGCAGGGGCTCAGGGCAGAGTGCTTTTCTGTGATATGTTCCAGAGATAGTGACAAGATAGAGGCTATCGCTGGAGGCCTCTGCCTGTGTGAGAAACGAGCGCGTTATCTGCAGCCAGATAGGGTGTTTTTGTGAGCGTGAGAGAGAGATGGATAGATAGAAAGGGGAGTGTCTGCTAAACACAACAGAGCCAGGATGTTTCTGCTGTGTCGGCAGTGAACACATATGGGCCGTGACAATCAGCTCAGTTTTTTTTTTTACTGTATATTGCAAACGATCCTGGCTGTAAGGGTACAACAAGGGACAGCCCTCTCCCTCTCTCTCCTCTCTCCATCTTCCCCCTCTCACCCTCATCTTGGTCTGTGTGTTTCAGGAGCTGGACCGGGCCGAGCAGCTCCAGAACAAGCTTCACTCATACACCGTGTTCGGGCTGCCCAAAGTGCCCTCCCAGCTGGCCTTTCACCACGACTCATGGGAGGAGGAGGAGACGAACCTGGCCTTGGAAGAGTCCTGGCAGGAGCTGCTAGAAGACCCTCAGGTACAGCCAACCCCCTCTCACTGCAGACCGCCAGAGCGACACACAAACACCGAGGGCAGAATGAAGGAAGTTCACTCCTGGAACAGTTATGACACTGCCATTGTGATTTAAACTCGGACCAGAAGTTCAGCTCGCAGGCTTTGTGTGCTGAGGACGATTGTTTGATATGCTGCTACACAGAATGGTCTGTGATGTATTTCCTGTCCTTCTGTGTCCGTCCTCAGTCTCTGACCAGAAAGCAGGTTCACCAGCAGGAAGCCATCTGGGAGCTGCTGCAGACCGAAGCCACCTACATCAAAAAGCTGCGTGTCATCACGGATGTAAGTGTGACACCACGGTCTCTCTCTCCCTCCCTCTCTCTGTCCGTAACACAACTCCATGCACACTAAATGTATGGACACCTGAGGGGCCTCTTGAATTACCACTTACAAGACAGTCGACACCCTGAGCGTGTCATTTCCCCATTAGAAAACAGACACTGTGTTATTGCGACCAAGGACGCTGTGAGATGTTGCCTGTCTGTCTCAGTCTGCGGGGCTGACAGTGTTTTAAGTGTAATCGATGATGAGAAATGAATATGACCCATAAACAATATATTATACCATTATACGTCTGTGATTGATTTGAGCTGAATGAGTCACAGCCAATCGATCCAATAACACAGAGGTCTGCAGAAAATGTACTACTAAAAATTAGGACTTTAAAAATATATCAACGATCAACACCTATAGTTTAATAAACCGTTTTTTCATACTAACACACTGTAGATCTGTGGTGAGGACAGACTGGTTGCGTTTACTGTTAAAACGGTCACACGTGGCTGTCGAGTAACGTGTGTGTGTGTGTGTGTGTTGTCGCGCAGCTGTTCCTGTGTGGGCTGCTCAACCTGCAGGAGAGCGGCCTGCTGTCGGAGGTCGAGCCCGCGCGCCTCTTCAACAACATCCAGGAGATCGTGCAGCTGCACACGGGGCTGTGGGCCGAGGTGATGCTGCCGGCGCTGGAGAAAGCCCGCGCCGAGAGGACCCTGCTCAACCCCACCCACCTGCACCAGGGCTTCAGCACGGTGAGCGCCCCCCCCCCCGGCGCCGAAAGCATGGTCTCGGATAGGGGACAGTATTAGGGTCGGGGCTGGAACATGGCATCAGTTACATCGGTGCTACGAGCCGCGTTGCCAAAACGAGGGAGACAGTTATGAGGGAAAGGATGAGTACATCGAAGACACGGGCAATAGTAGGGAGCAGCGAGGTGGCGAGACACTTTTATGGCTTTGCTTCTTTATTAAAAGGTATATTAATATGTGTGTGTGTGTTTGCGCAGATCGGTGCCAGGTTCAAGCCCTATATCCGTTACTGCATGGAGGAGGAAGCCTGTATGGAGTACATGCGCAGTCTGCTGAGGGACAATGAACTGTTCAAGATCTACATCACGGTGAGAAATCTGTGTGTCTGTGTGTGTGCATGCATGCGTGTGTGTGTGCATGTATGTCTCTGTCTTCCTGTGCTTCTTAGTCTATCTGTGTGTTTGTGTGTCTCTCTAAGTCTTGCTATGTGTGTTGGTCTGTATCTCTGTGTCTCTCTGCCTCTCTAAGTCTAACTGTGTGCGTCTGTGTGTGACCCCTCTCTCTGTCTACAGTGGGGAGAGACGCACAAGCAGTGTAACCGGCTCAAGCTGACCGACATGCTGGTCAAGCCCCACCAGCGCCTCACCAAGTACCCCCTGCTGCTGAAGAGCGTCCTGAAGAAGACAGACGACCCAGCGGCCCGCGACGCCGTCATCAGCATGGTGAGCACGGGGAACCGGCGTCTGATGCGTCCCGGCGATCGGCCAGTCCGTCGCCACGCTGCCGATCTCGGAATGCAATGAGTGTGTGATCCTCTCCAGGCCAAGTCTGCTGAAGGACGATGACAATCTACAACATCCTCTGTCTCAGCGTTGTGCGTGTGTTGCGTGGCCCTGTGCTCAGCCCTGTGTGTCTTTGTGCTCCAGGTGGCCTCGGTGGAGAGCTTCATCAACAGTGTGGACTCCCAGATGCGCCAGCGACAGGAGCGGCAGAAGCTGGCGACGGTGACGGGCCGCATCGAGGCCTATGAGGCGGTGGATGGGGGCAGCGAGGAGGTGGAGAAGGTGAGCATATCTGTGACTCTGCGGGCCTCTAACCTCCGGGTGATGTCAGACTCGTGATGTCACACCTCTTGCGGTCTCTGAACGAACATCTTTTTGCTCTCTCGCTCCTCAGATCCTGCGGGAGTTCAGCCGGTTTGACCTGACTGCTCCCATGATGGGCATCTCTCCCGACCACACGCGCCAGCTGCACCTGGAGGGGGCGCTGCGTATGAAAGAGGGCAAGGACAGCCGGGTAAGGACTTCTCTCTCTCTCTCTCTCTCTCTCTCTCTCTCTCTCTCTCTCTCTCTCACATTGCAGTGAGTTTGTGGGCCTCAACAGTTTGGCCCCCATCTTAAAAATGTCCCCATTTGCCCCCACGCCTAACAGACCTCCAGGCCTTGCCCCCAGTGGCCACACCTTCTAACGAGCCCTGGAGTTTAGAGAAATGGGAAGCCAATGAGCGATCCGATCTCATGTGTGTGAACGAGAGAAAGTGACGATGCTATAACTGTGCCCCCTCTCTCCTCTCAGATGGACGTGTACTGCTTCCTGTTCACCGACATGCTGCTGATCACCAAGCCAGTGAAGCGCGCCGAGAGGGCCAAGGTGGTCCGCCAGCCCCTGATCCTACACAATGTGGTGTGCCGGGAGCTCAAGGACCCCGGTGAGTGTAAGAGGCTGGCCTCCTACGGGCCCCTTCCTTGACGCCGCCTCCCAAAGCCTGTGCTGTTAGATGCCCCCTGTCTTCCAATGCCTTGAGCTGTGCTGAAGAGTGTCGCTGACCCCTGCATCTCCTCTGACCCCCAGGCACCTTCCTCCTCATCTACCTCAACGAGTTCCGCAGCGCTGTGGCGGCCTTCTCCTTCCAGGCCAACAGTGCTGCCCAGGGGCGGAGCTGGATCGAGGCCATCTGCAATGCACAGGTATGGTGGTTTATTTCTCCCTCTACCCCAGAATTTTTCATTTTTCAAACTGCTGCTGACAATTCACACAGGACAGCTGGGATGAAAGGCATTGTAGCTCTTCGAAACCACGCCATGTGCTCTTGCATGAGGCTAAGCCCTCCAGTCCTCTTCTAATGTGTCTGTGGTGTTATGCGTTCCTGCATTTACGCTTTTTAAATCTCAGGTGAATTTTTCACATTTTTGTCCCATTCACAGCATCATGAAGCAGGTGTTATATAATGGACATAGCATCAATACCTCAGGACCAATTACGACTTGTAATTGTGCGTGTAAAACAGGGAGACACAGCAAAAATAAGAGGCATATTTGTACAGGGTTGGTGACAGACGCAGTCATCATTCCGTCACGTGACCCGACCCGCCAGACACTGAGGAGATGAGCAGTGGGCAGTGTTGTGTATTACAGGACTGGTGACCAATTATTGAATTGCAGGGTTGTGGCACAGTCATCTGTTGTGGTTTTTCTTAGATATGTTAGTTTGTTTTGTTTTGCATGGTTACAATCAACCAAACAACACAAGAGATCAGAAGAAATCAATAGCAATAAAACCACAAAAATAATAACAATAATGTTAGGAGAATGATTATTTCCTCAATATTAACTGTAGTGCAGGACGCTTAGTCCCATCTCTATAGAAGCCAGTTCTGTTCATCTGTATGGGGTGGTCACAGCAAGAAGATCTATGCTGGGGTGTCTGAAGTTGGGTTTAGTGTGTGGCTGGCCCAGGTGCATTGTGGGTAGTAAGCGGACTTCTTGTGTGTGCAGAATCTACAGCAGAGACTGCGGTCCGAAGAGACGCGGAGGCAGGAAGTCACCCCCCAACACAGGCTGGAAATGGAGGAGGAGGAGAGCAGCAACTCCACGGCCAGTTCGCCCTGCCTGCCGCACAAGGAGCAGCAGAACGAGAGCAACAGGTAATGATATACTGATATATACATACACACACACGCACACACACATACACACACTCTCTCTCTCTCTTTCTTCTAGAAAGTGTCCTCAGATTGAAATAATGTTAAGTAACCACACAACCACTGAACATCTGGATTAGTATTAACAAATGGTCTTTCTCTCTCTCAGCCAATCTGATGGCTCCACAGAGACTCTGTCCGTGGTGGCGATGGAAGAGGCCAGTGAGGAGGCGGGCGGCGCGGGCTCGTCCTCCCCGGAGATGGAGCGAGGGGGACACTTCAGTGGGGAGTCGGCCTCAGTGAGCGAGACCCCCTCACACGGTGCAGCCCCCCGGCGCTCCAGCACCCCAGCCGCCGTCCCCGCCCGACCGGAGGGCAGGAGGGAGCAAGCGGAGAGCGGCGGCCTCAACACGGAGGCGCAGTGCCGCTCCCTGTCCATGGACAGCGCCTACGGCACCCTGTCCCCCGAGTCGCTGCTGAGACAGCTGGACCAGAGGGAGAGGCGATGCCAGAGTGAGGGGGAGGAGACCGAGGGCGAGGAGGCAGAGACTGAAGGGGAGGAGATGGAGCAGGAGGAGGACGAGGAAGAGGATGACACCACCTCCACTAGCTCCCAGCGCTCCTCTGGCCCCTCCCCCAAGCTGCGGCGCCGCCCCCCAGTGCAGCCCCGCCTCCACTGCCTGCGGAGCTCCACCTACAAGTCGCGCTCAGAGGACAACCTGCTGCAGCTGCTCAGCAACCACTCCGGGTCCGAGGCGCGGGGCCCCCACACACAGGGACCCACGGGGGAGAGGGCCGAGGGTCTGTCCCAGAGCAAAAGCATGACTCAACTGGACTCTCGGAGACAGAAAGCCGTGGAATTGTTCTTGCAGGCCAACGTGGAGCAGCCCAGCGTGGAGAGGCTGCCGGCAGAGCCCTCGGGGTCGCGGAGCCGCTCGGGCAAGCTGACGGACACCTTAAAGAGGGCCGAGGCCCGGCGGGTGCAGAGGACCCTGGTTAATGGGGCCGGCAGGAGCTGCAGTGGGAGCCACAGTGGGAGCCACACGAGCAGCAGCGGCTCGGAGGCCGAGAGCGGTGACGCCTGGCTCGCTCCGGGGGACGAGCACGGCGGCCAGGGCCCCGTCTCCATAGACGCAGGAGTAAGCCGAAAGTCGTCCCCCGACTCCCAGCCCCCTGCCCAGCAGCACAAGAAGCTTACCCTCGCCCAGCTGTACAGGATACGGACCACCCTGGTGCTCAACTCCACACTCACGGCATCGTAAGTTCTCCATCTCACCGTCTTTCCCCTGGCCTGCACCTGTCTCTGTCCCACGTGTGTATGTGTGTCTGTCCCATCCATCCCCCGTCCATCTCCGACTCTTGCCCTTGCAGTATTTGTTGTTTCTCCCTACCTGCATGCCATCTCCCTCCATGGCTTGGTTAGTTAAACTGTCCTGCTCTCTGTGTTGCACAAAAGTCCCTCTCAGTCTCCTCACTGCCTGGCCCGCCTGCGGTGGGATTGAAGGGACAGACGGGTCAAAGGTTTGGCTCCTGGTGCCCTGCAGTAGCGCTGCGTCTCTCTGGTGACACACCGGGTTATGTAAGCTTCTGCTTGGAGATGACTCTCCTGTTGTGCGTCGTCTGCAGACGGAGTGACTCGTGTTTACCGGCCTCACAGCTAGTCAAAAAGTTATTGTGATGGACTGTGCGGAACCTAGAATTATTTACAACACTGTTTGGTTACACTACTTCTTAAGATCTAACTTTTGGAGAGGGTGACAGCGAGGTTACACCAGGCTAGTGCAAATAGATCTGTTTGGTCTAAAGGACTTCAATATAAGTGCAAGACCTTCACCCCCTTAGATCGATTTTATTTTACATTGTTTACTTACTAGGATTTGTATGTATTATGTTACCCTTTCCTGTTTTTATGCAAGCATTTATTTGCATATATTCACTTCCCCTTTTTTTGTTTGGGTTTTCCCCCAAACTGTTTAGCTGCTGTAGCAAATACAAATAAAAGCAAATAAAAGCAAGGTTATGTAAATGTTCCCTGGACGCAGCGGATGGTGAACGGAGAGTGTGACATACCTGTTTAATCTGTCGTGACGGGTCTATTGTCCCTCAGCGAGGCGTTGGCTGGCTGTGCCACACACTGCACAATCCCAGGAGTTAAACTTCCTTCTGCCACTTATAAATCACCTGTCCTGCGATGGCCGGCCCGGTCGGCCGCTCCCATTCTCCGCACGACGGGCCGATGGGGCAGAGCGTGATTTTGCATAACGGCGTCGCAAAACCCAATACCCCCCTCACACCCCATTCCTGCGAGGCACGTTTAGCGCGGCTATTGTGTGGCGCAGGGCCGGGTCTGGGAACATGGCATTTGAACTCCGGCTCTTTGTTGCCGTGCAGCTGTGAGGGCTGTGACTGAAGCAGAGGGACCTCCACCCCTGACTGGGAAACAGGTGCTTCTGGGTTTGGGTCCCTGCCAGTCGCTCTTCGCCCAGATGACAATGCGCGCCGATGCTATTGTCCAGGAGTCACCCCCCCCACCCCTCCACAACAGTGTAGATCAGCATTCAGTCTCGTGTCTGATCTGGAAACAATGCCAGCTGTATAGAGTGTCGGTTGAGGCTATTTTCAGCAAAGGGCAGACAGAGACGCGCTGTTTTCCCCCGTTGGCGTCTTTCAGTGATGTGAGTCTTTATCGCACAATACACGCTGTCTATAACAAACTAGGGGTGTGCAATAATATTATTGAACTGAAGGACTGTGCTGAAGAAAGCAGTCGCCTGTTCCTCAGAAGGTGTATATACATACAAGGACTCTATCTGCACACAACTGACACATGTTATGCTTTTGTTTCCAGGGAGGTGTAGAAGCAGCCAACCCCCGAGAAACACTGCCTCATGGTCTCGAGGTGGAACTGCGCCAAGGAGGACGGAGGACGCAGTGGGACTCGTTTTTTCCGCAACACCCTTGCACTCTGAGTGGAAAGACGGACGGCTTCTTCCTTCCTGTCCCTGGACTGCGAGAGCAAGGATCTTGATTTTGCATTAATAGCCTCCTAACTATAAAAATAATAATAATAATACTTATTATTATTGCTTTGGACATTGTGGAGGGGTGGGAGGGCGGGGAGACGGGGATTTTGTTTGCACTTTGTAGCGTGGAAGATTTGAATGGACGTGAAGCAGAGGAGAGGCGGGCCGCACTCTGGGGGGCGAAACCAAAACGGACGAGAAAACAAAACCACAGACGGAGTCGGCGGACACGAGCGTCCCTCTGAGCCGGGGGGGAGACTCCGCAGCAGCGACCCCAAGGAGATGAACTCTGACCTTGTGTTGACCTCTGCGGGATCCGGGAAGCAAAGAGCGGGAGGACACTAACAAAGGCAATGTTGTTAAGTTGTAGCACCTTGGATTTGTTTTTGTTTGTTTTTTCGTGTGCGTTTTCTCTTTGCAAGCTGTAAAAAAAAGAAAATGTAAAAAAAAAAATGCACGACGCGCACACTAGAGTATTTGTAAACTGCAGAGATCAACGATGTAGAGAGAGAGAGAGATCGAGGACCGAGTAGAGGAGCGAGCGAGAGATCGAGCGCACCGGCCGACTGCGCTCCTGTAGCGCGTGATTTGAGCACGACAGAATCTTGACTGAACTAAAGGAGCCCAGACAGGGACTGAAATAGGTTTCCAGGTGTGTCTTCATCACTGGAGCGGCTTTCTTCCTCCCAGAGCAGAGTAGGCGTCACCGGGGGTTGATGAGCGTGTGTGTCTTTAGCATCCTGAAACGCAATATTCGAGAGCGAGGGGCACCCCCCAGACCAGCTCTCCGTGCTTGTCTGTGAGCCAATCTGGGAAACGATAAGAAAAAGAGGTGAAGTCTGTCCTGCTTTTGTATAGTAATGCAAAAACCCAGAACAGAGAGGGCTGGTGATGAATATTGATTGAAACGATACACCGCTTTCAGAGGGAGAACCAGCTTACATGCGGGGGGGGATAGACTTGGCTCTGGCCCCCCGCAACAAAAACCTGTGCAATGAGTTTGCACACACCTCGTGTTTAAGGCAGTATTACAGCTCCTAACTCTGTGCTCCTGGAAAGCTTGAATATCCCTTTTTGGATTTTTTTTTTTTTAAATTATTATGATTATTATCGTATGTTGACTTAGTAAAAAGGCAATAAGTGCAGTAGAGAGAGAGAGAGAGAGAGAGAGAGAGACAGGTCCACTGCCTGAGTAAGCACTGTAGCAGAGCTAGGTTCAGACAGACACTAGTGCTACAATGGAGTAGCGTGGGCACTAGGGGTCCGGAGCACAACTCTGGCCCTGCAGCGTCCAATGGGAACCAGCGATCTGAAGTGTGGACCACTGCCTTACACCACACAAGGCCTGTATGCTAAAGTCAGACTCCATACCTTGATAACCGACTACGAAGATCCTTACAGCCTAGTTTGTATATGTTGCCTGAAGCTAATAGTTTAACAAATGTCGTTGTTGTCGTCATCTTTTTCTTATTGTTTGTGTACGTGTCATATTTATTAATCATGCTTTGTTTTATATATAAAAAAAGAAATCTTGGCTATAATCTATCATTTGAATGCAATGCGTTTTTTGTTGTTGTTGTTGCATCAGGTTCCCCACCCCCCCAGTTTGTAAACCGATATCCTTCATTTCAATTGTCTGGCGAAGTGAGCACTGTGGAGGGACACAGCTGTGGTGTCCTAGGAGGGCTGGCGAGACCTCTTATGAGATGTCCTAATGCCTGTGGATCTTCTCTGGGGAGCTCTGCGTCGGACAGTCTGCGTTGTACGCGGTTCTGCTCTGATGTCATCAAGTCATTCAGTATGGCTCCCTACGTCCTGTGTCTCAGTGCTTCACAGCCACAGCCCTCACATTGCTGCCCGCACACTGAAGGGTCTCTTCGCAACAACGCACGGACCCGAGAGGGGGCAGTTTGAGACCCCCCAGCAATAGGGACACTGTGAGGACACTGGGACCAGGGGGGTGCAGGTGGTATTCTTTGCTCCTGGACTGAACTGCCCTAGTCTGCTCTGGACGCTGTTTCAATGTACTGTAAAGCACACGGTGTAAAGAGAGTAATTTCTTCAATGCAAACGCAGTACCAGCCCATTAAAACATTGCTGATAGTAGCAGTCTGTGAGTGGAGTGGTTCATTTCATTTCCTGTGTGTGTTGTTTGGAGGAAGTGCTAAACATGCAGAGAGAAGGGGGAGGCAAAGACCAGCTTTTACTTGGACGTAAAATCGTATTTGATCATGAGAACTGGACATCGATTGGCTGGATCCTGGTTACAGTTCATATGTAGGATCCCAGCCAGACCTACGTGTCCAATAGGCCACATTAGAGATTGAAAGATGAAATCGGAGGCTTTGCTGGCTTGAAACTCTACATCGAAAGAAAGATCTGGGCGATGCCTTTATTCAGCAGTGGATCGATTAAAGGCTGCTGATTATATATAATATAGATTGGTATAGATACTTTGGGTAAATTATATATAATGGATATTACAGTGTATATAGCCTAAATTGATTAAATATAGATTATAGTAGATAGTATGATGGTGTGTATATTGTAGTGCAGGGATATATGTATCGATTATATAATATAGATTGCATTATATAATAGATTATAAGTAAATATTTACTGCATTACACAGTATTTAGATGTTATGTATAATGTATATTTTTAAACCAAATACATGAATATACACTCACCTAAAGGATTATTAGGAACACCATACTAATACTGTGTTTGACCCCCTTTCGCCTTCAGAACTGCCTTAATTCTACGTGGCATTGATTCAACAAGGTGCTGAAAGCATTCTTTAGAAATGTTGGCCCATATTGATAGGATAGCATCTTGCAGTTGATGGAGATTTGTGGGATGCACATCCAGGGCACGAAGCTCCCGTTCCACCACATCCCAAAGATGCTCTATTGGGTTGAGGTCTGGTGACTGTGGGGGCCAGTTTAGTACAGTGAACTCATTGTCATGTTCAAGAAACCAATTTGAAATGATTGGACCTTTGTGACATGGTGCATTATCCTGCTGGGAGTAGCCATCAGAGGATGGGTACATGGTGGTCATAAAGGGATGGACATGGTCAGAAACAATGCTCAGGTAGGCCGTGGCATTTAAACGATGCCCAATTGGCACTAAGGGGCCTAAAGTGTGCCAAGAAAACATCCCCCACACCATTACACCACCACCACCAGCCTGCACAGTGGTAACAAGGCATGATGGATCCATGTTCTCATTCCGTTTACGCCAAATTCTGACTCTACCATCTGAATGTCTCAACAGAAATCGAGACTCATCAGACCAGCCAACATTTTTCCAGTCTTCAACTGTCCAATTTTGGTGAGCTTGTGCAAATTGTAGCCTCTTTTTCCTATTTGTAGTGGAGATGAGTGGTACCCGGTGGGGTCTTCTGCTGTTGTAGCCCATCCGCCTCAAGGTTGTACGTGTTGTGGCTTCACAAATGCTTTGCTGCATACCTCGGTTGTAACGAGTGGTTATTTCAGTCAAAGTTGCTCTTCTATCAGCTTGAATCAGTCGGCCCATTCTCCTCTGACCTCTAGCATCAACAAGGCATTTTCGCCCACAGGACTGCCGCATACGGGATGTTTTTCCCTTTTCACACCATTCTTTGTCAACCCTAGAAATGGTTGTGCGTGAAAATCCCAGTAACTGAGCAGATTGTGAAATACTCAGACCGGCCCGTCTGGCACCAACAACCATGCCACGCTCAAAATTGCTTAAATCACCTTTCTTTCCCATTCAGACATTCAGTTTGGAGTTCAGGAGATTGTCTTGACCAGGACCACACCCCTAAATGCATTGAAGCAACTGCCATGTGATTGGTTGGTTAGATAATTGCATTAATGAGAAATTGAACAGGTGTTCCTAATAATCCTTTAGGTGAGTGTATATAGATAGATGTATATAGGTTATAAAATGCTCTATACTATAATTATTTAATTATTCTTTACAGTGTCATATATATATATATATATATATATATATGTGTGTTTAGAATCTATACTAAAATATACACTGATATAAATATAGTGGTGATTATATTAGGAAAATATGTATATATTATTAAACTGTATTTAAACATTACCTTTTATATCAGCAGGCAGGCAAAGCATTGCACATCACACACAGGAAAGCAATGCCATCTAAATAAGAAGAGAATAATATCCAGTCATTTAAAATCTGAAGCTGATTACACAATGCAAGACATCATTGTTGTGTCTTGAACCGTGTGCGTAATCTCTACCCAGACTGTCATCCCCATCTTTCGTGTGGGAACATACTCTCCATAAGTACTTGTAGTAAAAGAACATGTAATAAAGCTTTACATAAATACCCTGTATTTCCACACAGTAAATCAGCGTCCAGGACACGATGTACTCAACTCTACCGCCTCTACATGTACACATCATAGAGACACTTAGTCATAACAAAATACAACGTTCAGCTCAGACTTTGTCATTTCTCCTGGACACAGCATCACATCACACTAAACACAGTGTCACATTCACAGCTCCTTGTCCCCTCCGACACGGGATTGGCATGTGTGCCTGGTAAGAGTGGTGTACACAATTATACACGCACACTATCCTTCACTAGCCACTTCTTTTGGCAATGCGATTGGATGCTGCCACCTAGTGGTTCACACCTGTGGGACACTTCAGTCTCCCTGTGTGTCACTCACAGCGCTTTTCCACTGACATGGCGCCGGTGCTTTGCATTGTCTGTCTGGGGAAACTCCTGATGCTCTCCGTGACTTCAATATCACACTTTTATCTCCATTTAACCGTCTCTATCTAAATATTTATCTCGTGCAAAACTCCCCTCGACTCCAGAGAGAGGGGGCACATGCAGGGAGATAAACTACACAAATCGGTGAGACTACTCGAGTTGTGGGGCACAGTGGTTACGATATGAGTTTCTGTTATGAGCAACGTGTGATGTAATTGTTCCGGTTGATACAAAGACAAGCGTGGCACAAACCTTTCAATCACGTCATTATTCATTGGCCTTTGGAGTGACAGCACATGAAAGGCATCGACCACATCAAACCAGAGGAGCTTTTCCAGATCAGCAGGGACACACGCACCCGGGACACAAATGGAAATTGGGCTTCAAGGCATTCAAGACAGAAAACAGGAGACACTTCTTCACACAGAGAGGCGTCACAGTCTGAACAAACTCCCCAGCGATGTGGCTGAAGAGGCAATTTGGGAACATTCAGAAACAGACTGGATAGGATCCTTGATCACTTAGTTATTAATGGACACCAAACGAGCACGATGGGGCGAATGGCCTCCTCTCGATTGGACACTTTATGTTCTTATATTCAGGCACCCTGTCCTGTTTGCGGACCTCAGATCCAAGTTGTGTGGCAATCCTGAACTGTAGTCTACAATGTAACTACCTCTAATAGTACAAAACAAGACATGGATTCTGCTACATCACACAACACATGCAGTGAAATAGTAAAGTGTGATTGTGTGCGTTTCCACAGGTTTGCCTTTTACAGTTTTTGTGCAGTGGGGTTACCTGTCTCATTAGTTCACCTTCCCAATTTCGATGAGCCATTTCAGCTCATCCACATGAAACATCAGATCGCAATCCAAAAATCACAGACTTTTGTTTAAGGGAAACGATCTCATTGACGATACAGCGAGAAGGTCACCGGCTGCCTCCCTGACCTCACTCGCTTCTCTCTGAGCCTGTTCATCACAGCCCAACATGCACATCAACCTCAGCGTGGCGTCTATGTGTGTCGTAACCTATTTCTTACATTAAAAAAACCCGATTCTAGTCAAGACTCTCACATTTGTCCTGTTTGATGGAAAGATCACACACTAGGTCAGGAAACGCACGACAGGTTTAACCGAAATACTCTGCCCTACCTCTCTTCCTGTACAGGCCCAAAGGGCATATCCTGCAACCACACTCTTTCAACAGATTGTGGGATGAAAAAAACAGGTATATTCATGTTTTTCGTATGTATCTTGCATTTCCGTCCAGATTAGTTACATAACCTGAGCAAGATTACTATCACAGACAATATACCCATCTTGTGACATTTGCTACATATTAATTTGCTTGTTTAAATCATTTAAGCAGAGTTGCCACATTGAAACGCATTGAATCGACACAGGCTGGGGTTATTCACACAAACGGTCAAGTGATCCTCGCTTGCCAAACACAGCAACAACACATTGGTGTCAGCGCTCCCACTTTTCACAAACCTCCTTCCCTGTAATATTTTCAGTAACCACCAGGAGTCTCCCAGGTGTCTATACGAGAGTGGGTGAGTTTCTTGTGCTGTAAATTTTTAAGCTAAACATTTATACATTTTACCCCTTACTATTAGGTGTCTCGGCATAAAAGCATGCGGTATGATTTCTATAATTTCTCATCAATCCGACAACGCCATTAACAAATGGATTTCCCCTGATAACAATGTGTATAGTGCAACTCAGTTTTTTATTAGAATTATTATTAACAACAACAATAACAACAATAATAATAATTCTCATTTTTAATCAGGTGAATGCACTCGTCTATAAACAGTTTGTTAAGAGAGCTGGCTGGTATTATATACGAGCCCTGAACAGACTTTTATATGTGATAGGAAGCACCGTATGAAAAAGCCCAGGTGTGACGGGAACAGTGCTAGCTGCGTCCTATTCTGGCACATTTTTCTTCCGGCAACTGCTTTCTAAACAATCTGCTGTCTTTTCTTAGATATGCTATCCTTTTCCTGCATGCAGACATTTTTTGACATAACCCCCCCTCCTCCCTAGAGAGAGCGAGAGAGCGAGAGAGAGAGGACTCTAGATATGAAACTGTCATTTATCAGTTACTGACGCAGACTGCCCTAAAAGCAGGCCTTTCATTAATTTTTTTCCCTTTGACGTATTTACCAGTGACTCCGTCATTAATAAATAGTGATACAATTGTTATAAAAAAACGTAGTGAGAAATGTCCTTAATGATGATGTTAATACTCTGAACAAAAATATAAACGCAAGATGCAACAATGTCCAAGATTTTATGGAACATACGTTTATATACAGAACCAGTCAATTAAAATAAATTAATTTGGCCCTAATCTGTGGATTACATGTCTAATGTTTTGAGGGAGCTGTGATTTGCTGCAGACTGCAGGACTGTCCAGACCCTGGTGAGGACGACAAGCCGCAGATGAGCTTCCATGAGACGCTTTCTGACAGTTTGGGCAGAAATTCTCAATTGTCATAATTTTGGCTCTGAACGCCACCACAATGGTTTTGAAAGGAAACAATCAAGATGTGCTTTAAGTGTAGACTTTCATGTCAGTTGCAAATCCTTTGCAGTCAATGACTGCCTGAAGTCTGAACCCATAGACATCAGCAGATGCTGGGTTTCTTCCCTGGTGATGCTCTGCCAGGCCTGCACTGCAGTGTCTTTAGTTCCTGCTTGTTCTTGGGGATTTTGCCTTCAGTTTTGCCTTAGAAATCACAACAAACCAATCAGAGAGAGAGCAAAACATTAGGTGTGGCCAAATCAACTATCTGGTACATTCTTAAAAAGAAAGAACGCACTGGTGAGCTCAGGAACACCAAAAGGCCTGGAAGACACGGAAAACAACTGTGGTGGATGGCAGATTAATTATTTCCCTGGTGAAGAAATACCCCTTCACAACAGTTGGCCAGATCAAGAACACCCTCCAGGAGGTAGGAATATCTGTGTCAAAGTCAACAATCAAGAGATGACTTCACCAGAGTAAATACAGAGGGTTTACCACAAGATGTAAACAGGAAACAGGAAGACACTGCAGTGCAGGCCTGGCAGAGCATCACCAGGGATGAAACCCAGCATCTACTGATGTCTATGGGTTCCAGACTTCAGGCAGTCATTGACTGCAAAGGATTTACAACAAAGTATTGAAACTCACAATTGAATTCATGATTATGTTAGTTTGTCCAAATACTTTTGAGCCACTAAAATTGGGGGACCACATATAAACATGGGTGTAATTCCTACACCATTCACCCAATGTGGTTGTAACTACCCTCACATTAAAGATGAAATGTACACTTACACTTTCGTAAGAACATGAGACAGTGTCCAATCGAGAGGAGGCCATTCACCCCATCATGCTCGTTTGGTGTCCATTAATAACTAAGTGGTCCAAGGATCCTATCCAGTTTGTTTCTGAATGTTCCCAAATTGTCTCTTCAGCCACATCGCTGGGGAGTTTGTTCAGATTGTGACGCCTCTCTGTGTGCAGACGTGTCAAATCCATTGTGGTGACTTACAGAGCCAAAATGATGACAATTGTGTCACTGTCCAAATATTTATGGACCTAACTGTATATCTGTTCAGTATAATGAGCTTATCAATACATCTGATGTCTGCATCCAAAAGGGACTCACACAGAACCAAAGAGCTGCATTTCTACACAGCCCTTCCAGACATTTAAAGGCGCACACTGAGAAAACAAACACAATCTGTCAGATCTTCGCCGCCTGTGACTCTCGCACCATGTATTTGCTGCACATATAAAAGTGCTGCTGCAGACAGACAAAAAAAAAAATCCCAACACGCACTTCCTCTGCAGCCTGTAAGAGAGCCAGCACAGAGCCTTGCCTAGCACATGCATTGCTGGCTGCCGGGAAACACATCCACAGACTTATTGTTATTGATTAATTAGTATTACTATTTATTAACTCATCACTACTCAGATCTCAACCTCGACAGACCTATTTATTGTTGCCTTTGTCTCTTTTTTATCAGTCCTGATTCATGACATTTCAGATGGTGGGAAACTGACTCTAGCCAGTTAGTTTCAAGTCGTGAAGAGCCTAAAGGATGAATTTCTCTGTGTGGATGCTGTTGTGGGTGAGTAGTATTGTCACATTTCTCCTGTTGTGTTAACATGGACAGCTGTGGGTATTGTGCTGTAGTGTTACATGCTGACAACACAATGCGACAACTAAGATAGAGAGATAGAGTGATAACCAAACTCAATTAAAATAGGTCACAGCAGTTGTTTTGGTCGGTGCTTGGTTTAAAGAACACGGTGTCTGTTATTAATATCTGCTATGTAGGCAAGTCTGACTTTAAATCACTCTGACCTCTCAATGATAGACAACACCATTTAAAGTACTTTGTTCTATCTAATACCTGTCAATTAGTGGACAGACTGATCACATATGATTTCAATCAAGTTTTTTCAATTAAGTATTCTTCACCTTAAACTACAAGTAAGCACACATACTGCCTGTGTGTGGATTGATGCGATATCTACAAATGCATTGTGGGGTGCGTTTTGGAGAAAGACTGTGGTGTCCGACAGTGTCTGCTGGGTTTCGCTCCTTAATTGGCTCCTTAATTGGTCTAATTAAACAATTAACTAAATTAATTGAACCCTTCTCTCCAGACTCTGAAATGTTCTGTGGCTTCAGTGTTTTGAGTCATCAGCACATTGTCAGATATATATATATAGTAAAGAATTATATTAATTAAGTAATTGGAAGCTCCTGTTGGAACAAAAACCTGCAGACACTGTGGCCCCCCAGGACTGGAGTGTGCCTCTCATGTCTGGCCTGCTATTAGACCTGGTAAGAGGCTGGTTTCATAAAGGGCACTTTCACTAGAGTGCACTTTGCGAGTGGTTTCAAATCGTGGTTCACATGCAAACAAACATTTTCTCAGTTTAGATTCGGTTTGTTTCACACCAGCAAAATGCTATTGAAGACATTTTGCAACTGCTGCGCTGTCAGGTAGCTGTGTGTTGGCTTCAACGAAGGCTGGGCAGATCCTTTGTATTTGAGCACATCATGGCCACAGCTAGGGTCGCTGTTTGAAGTGGCATTAAATTGTAGGTGTGAAACGGCCCCGAGGCAGAATTTACACTAGGCTGGTTTCAGACGTTCTCATTTCGGTTAGTTTGCTTTAAATCAATGTATCAGTGTACTTGTCATTCATACTTGCCTTGTTTGTTAATGAACTAGGGTTTGTTTTGTGGTTCACATTCATGTCTCAGTTCACTTGTGTTCATATCGCAGTAATCTAGTGAACCAGGTTTTTACAGTTGCATTAAGTTTGTGAAGAAGTTAGTTATCATAGCAAACAAATCACATTTTCTCCGTTTCCTGTCTTGGAGTCATTTTAGGGCATCACTTTAATTTAATTCTGCAATGGTCACAACTTGGAATAAAACCTCTCTCACTTACAAATATGTTTGTGTTTTTTGGGGTTTTGTCAAGATCAGTCTGAATTCTGTCGTGTGATGAAATTTCGAAAAAAAGTTGGGCTTCCTATGTAGCCCAAATTACTCCACTGGAAATGTTTAACACTTTTGAGTGCAGCATCTACGTACGTACCGCACAGACAAAATTACAATACGTCATTTCCAGTTGAGTGAAAATGTATGGTTCGATTTCCTTCTGGCAAAAGAACTGAGGTTCTCCAGAGTTCACGTTGTTCAAGGGAAACTCACTGCGTACATTGGCCAATCAGGCAGAGACCACCTCTCCCAGTGGTCTCAGCTCTGTTCAGTTCGTTTACCCACCAGATTTGTTGTTCCCTCTCCTCTCCAATTGAACCAAACTGCACTGATTATGAAACAAAGATCTAATGGGAAGCAAAGTAGTCCTCTGCCAAGAAACGTCCAGTTTTTGAGTTAGTGTTTGTGTAATGTGAGATGCAACGCCAGAGTATATAAACCTCAGTTCAGGGTTGATGACCAACCTTATCTTGTTACAGTACATTAGTGCACATGTCTTTAAATGTCTGACAATCCACAGAGCTCATCTCATGTTAAAATACGTGTTTTTATTTTTGCGCCAGAGTCAGTTAGTCGCTGTTGTGCACCGGTGGATGTGTGGGCGTTTACTGTAAAAGATCAACACTCTCTGCGAAAGACAATCCACAGAGAGAGCCGATGGACACAAGTCTTGCCCTGTGCGAGTGTCCTGGGCGGACTGGGATTCTAGGTCTCTTCCTCGATCTGATTTGCTTTCTGGAAGGTGCAGAAACTGGCCCAGCCGTGCTACCAAATCAGTGTCAAACCCCCATTTAGCTTAAAACAGTGAGAATCCTATTTAGACGGCATTAGTTAGTTAGTGTGAAAAAGAAAACCTGTACGGAAAGCCATGGGGAAGTGATACCACTGTTTCCCCGGAGTAAAAAATTAATAGATTTGAGATACAAATCGATTTCTCACAATGTGTCTTTACAAACAATCAGATCTTTGGCGATGGAATGTAATCACCGGCGAGCGAGAACGATACACAGGTTAGATGCATTCAGGGAAACACTGAAGTGAACACTGGCTGTGATTTCATCTGAGCTGTAGATTTGTCACCACCGAAACTCACCAAACCCACGGCCTGGCCTACACTTATTGCACTTTAAAAGAATTACTGTCCTACAATGTACTTGAAATGCTTGGGAAGGGTTTGCTTTGTAGGTCAATGACGGTTCTTGATTTCCATGACATATCAGATGTCATTTTTCAAATATCTATCAGACGGAAAGTGTATTTGACCGTCTAAACCTGGTCCCCAGTGAGCCACCACTAACTTGACTCTAACTTCAGTGTGAAAAAAAAACGCTTCAGCAGCCCCCATAGCACCCATTTCTACTGTACATCATCTGCTCCACGAGATAAACTAACCTTTAAAGCTCGTCAGAATGTCCCAACCAGCCATGACTCACTTTCGAGAAACTCCTCTCACTGTACTGACATTTACCCTGCCGTGGGTCACTTTGAGCTATGCAGTCCTATATTCGCCCCTCTGCTTTTTTCTCGTCTGTCACTGTGGTTACTAAGACCACGGATGTTTCTCTTTGAAAAGAAATGAAAGCGCCCTGTTCCCAGTATTCGAAGACACGGTCCCTCCTGGCCGGTATCTGCGAATCTATGGCTTCATTTCCACCTGAACTGAGAACAAAGCACGACTGATAGAAGTGACACACTTGATTTAAACAAACCTCAAGTGTTCTTTTCGCCTTTTGTGGCTTCCCTTTTTTTAAAATTTCCCCTTTCAACGTTTTTCCTTTGTGGTGATTCAGAATTAGTTTGGCATTTACTTCATGCAAACTGATTTCCCCCAAAGTATTTTTAAGTCAGAAAACTGTTTTCTCAGCTGTGTTTTAATAGTTTCAGCAACGCAGGTGAGAAGGTGGAGACTTCTGGAGGAAGGAGCATTGAAAGGTCCCTGAATGTCCTTTTGTCCTGCTCAATCAGAAATACTCAGTCCCAATTTCACCTTAAAACCTGAGACCCAGACTCAAGGAAGGAGGAGGAGGTCTGAAGGTCTACAGGTGTCCTCTATTGTTCATAACCCTAACCCCAACTCATAGCCTGGGCCAGTGAACCACAGTCAAGTACCGAACTCTGGACTCAAGCTGCACACCTTCGTCACAGGGGTCTTTGAAATGTTTCTCTGAGAGTGAGTGCTCTTTGTGTTTGCTCTCACCTGTCTGGCAGATGGTGCCCCTGACCCTGGCGTCGCACTCCTGGCCCGAGAGCAGTTCTCCCAGCGCAGCGACTGGCACGCAGTCCCGGAGCGCCACCCTCATGCCACCCCTAGGCGCCAGAAGAGAGAAGGGGGTGGCCGGCCACAGTGAGGGGGACGTGCAGTTTCGCCGTTTTCGGAGGAGCCTCACATGCCCGGACAGTCATTATTATGACAGCAGCGTAAATTGCTGCTGCAAATGGTGTCCCGCAGGTCAGTGTCTCCCACTTTTCTACAGAAAGAGAGAGAAATAATCAGAGAGAGAGGGCGGGGAGGGGATAGAGGCCAGCAGAACTAGGATCAGTCACTAAGTGAATGTAATTATCATTATAGTTATATCTGACCTTCAGCCGTGATTAATGGTGAGTTTTCCCAAACACACTGCTCTGAAATAAGTCGATGAATTACACTGGGCAGTGGCAAGTTGGCCACCACACACAGGAAACCTCAGTCTGGGCTGTGATGTAATTCTGCTGCTGTAGCAGATTAAAATCTTTCAGACAAGGAGATATCTCCTATATAGTGTATCCGTTTCACTCCCCCCGTGCGAACAATGTCGAATATACTTCTTCCGCTGCATTTTCCTCCTGAGGAGATACCCACTTACCTGTGAGCCATGTCCTCTTCTTTCTCCGCCCTGCTGTCAAAATACATTTGTCCTGTGTGCCTTAGATCAAACCTACCTTAGTGTCTTTTTCACTTTAGGGCACACCATCTCTAAAGGGACGTTGATGCTTGTGACTCCACTCCCCTCTGTCGCTTTCACTCCAGCACTGAGAGCAGTTGGTCAGCTCTTGCTTTCTAATAGTGGAAAGGCAGGGAGGAGGGAGATGGTGTTTATACTGCATTTACAACTAATTCTTGGCTGCTGGGGCCTTTTCTGAGTGGTTCTATTTCTGTGTCGTCTCTGTAGGCACTTTCAAAAACGCCTCCTGCTCGGACACCCAGGACACCGTCTGTTCTCCCTGCCCCGCTGGGACCTTCTTAAAAGAATCCAACTACTTGAGACAGTGTCAAAGGTGCAAGTCATGTGATCCAAGTAAGACGCACATCTTCAGAGCTCTTGTCTTCAGAAAATAATGTGTCATAATAATCTTTGTAAATGTTTATTTACATGTCTACATCATTCACTCACTGTGTCTGTATATTTTGGATATTGTTGGTAAGAAAACACAGTCCCTATAACCGTGCTGGGTCTCAGTGGCCACCTTGCTGTGTCTGAGTGCTGTGTGTTGTTGCGCAGATACGCAGAGGGAAGGGAAGACGTGCGAAGCCCACTCGGATGTGGAGTGTGAATGTAAGGAGGGCTGGTACCGCGTCCAGCATGCAGATTTCCCCTGCCAGAAATGCACCGAATGTGCAAACAGAGAAGAACTCAAACAATGTGAGTCCCTCCAGAGTCCGTCAGTCTTTACACAAAGAGTGGTTGGAGTACGGAACGAATACTCAGCTTTGTACTCGAAGTCTCTGTCAACGTAAAAACCAAACAAACTAGAAAAATACAAAAGCAAACACACAGAATGGGTCAAATGGGTTTAATGTTGCCATATTTTCATATTGGGGTATGTGATTACACAATACTTACAGAGATAACTCCCAACTCTGTGAACCAATTTTATAAATAACATCACAGTGTTTCAGTTAAAAGGAACTGAGAAAAGTCTGATAACATAAATAAGTGTTGCTGCTAACATTCTGAAAATTCAAGATCAAATCTGTCATCACACATGACTCCTTATGTTCGCCTACCTCTCCTCTCGAAGTACCACCAGGGTGTACTGCAGACCTGTCACAGTTTCTATGTCACTTGCCAACAAACTGAAGGTTCAGGTTGCATCCTGTGTAAAACCTCACGTGTGCACTACTGCACATGTGTTGACTGTGCCGAGTCACAGAGCCCTGTAACGTTCTCCCCATAGGCTGGAGATAAGCGTGTAGAACTTAACTTTAATTTCACCTCACTGTCATTGTCATTCAGGGTTATACGGACTGGGTGTAGGGGTCTGAGGTGGGAGAGGGATATGAACATAAGCGCATAAGAAGAACATAAGACAGTGTCCAGTCGAGAGGAGCCCATTCGCCCCATCGTGCTCGTTTGTGTCCATTAATAACTAAGTGATCAAGGATCCTATCCAGTCTGTTTTTGAATGTTCCCACATTGTCTCTTCAGCCACATCGCTGGGGAGTTTGTTCAGACTGTGACGCCTCTCTGTGTGAAGAAGTGTCTCCTGTTTTACGTTTTGAATGCCTTGAAGCCCAATTTCCATTTGTGTCCCGGGTGCGTGTGTCCCTGCTGATCTGGAAAAGCTCCTCTGGTTTGATGTGGTCGATGCCTTTCATGATTTGAAGACTTCAATCAAGTCCCCACGTAGTCTCCTCTAGGTAGATAGGTAGTGTTAGACACTGTAGGTCACCTAGTCTAACAGATTACTTTCTTCCTGGCAGGTTTCCAAGACACAAACACTCAGTGTGGCCCCTGCAGACGGGGGTTTTATGAGGACGGGGACACCTGCCAGCCCTGTCTCGAGTGAGTGAACACACTGCAGGCCGGAGATCAGACTCCTGCTGAAAAACCACAGAGCCATTTCCATTTTTTACCAGTTGTACTGATGAAGCAGAAACCATTTTCCCACAGTGCTGTTGATTCCACCTCTGGAAATAGATGAACTGGCTTCATCTGCAGTGCAATGGGAGACCGACTCCCCCATGATCACTGGGTGACTGGATTGCGCCACCTTGGCCTCCAGAAGAAAACTAAAAGAAACTTCAAAGAAAAGTCCAACCTTCGGTCATCCTTTTCCTTTGATTTCCTCCTTGTTGATTAATGCCTGACGTCAGATTTGTCCATTTATTGGGGAGGATTTAAAAGAAGTGTATAAAAAATATATATTTTTGTCATCTGGGGTTGGAGCTGTCTCTGAGTGGCTTCCCTTCCCAGGGAAACTTGCAAATTAATGCAAATAGGTCACTGGGTTGTGGGTTTCCTTTCTTACTAAACCGGAGGGCGATAAGATGCTATCGGGCCTCTGAAGAAAGACGCCTCTGCACTTTCTATCACGATGAAGAGACGGCCTCCAAACGCTCTGCCTCCCATTGCCCTCGCCTGCACTGTGCAGATATGGCAGGGGACGGACCCGGACCTGCTGGGATTTGGCAACGAACGTGAAGAAGTGAAGAGACCCGTTCCATGGTTTAAGTTCCACTGCTTGAAGTGGTGTTTTTCAGTGGCGTAGCTCTGGGGGGAGACCGCCACTCCTGATTGGAAAAAGTAACAATGCCATGTCATAATTTAAACCCTACTTTTGCCAGTTCTGCTACAAAGCTTTCTGAAGCTGTGGCACTTCAGCGGGGAGTGAAGTCACACTGGTTGGCAATACTTGTCCATTTCAAAGGTCAGTCCCTGGGTACCATCTCTCTCTCTCTCTCTCGTTTCAGGCAGGACTGTGGAAAGCAGGGGAGAGACGCCTGTCAGTCAGACTGTCCTACTCCGACCGCCCCTCCAGGTAATGCAGTCTGTACAGAGATACTCACGGTGTGAAATGAAGTGGGCCAGGCAATGTCATCTGTGCCACGTGTTTGTTTGGGCCCTGAGAGTCCCTGTGTACAGTACTATTTGGTCAGTACAGCAGACGTGTGTGTGTGTGCGTGTCTCACGCCGCGTGTGTCACCATCTCGGACAGGGCACAGGAACCAGAACTCCGTCGTCCTCTTCAGCCTGCTGGCGATACTGCTGATCGTGGGGGTGGTGGCTCTCTGCCTCCGCCTGTTCAACACCATGGGAGCGGCCCGGCACATACCCCTCACCAGTAAGAGGCCGCAACCCCACACTCACCCACTGTGTGAGTTTTTCAGGAGCGGAAAGTCGATTCTCCAGCTACTTGTGTCCGATTGACCAAGAGTTGGTTTATTACAATGCTAGACAGGCTTCCGGCCTCCGAACGCTCCTTTGTTTCTTTGCAATTCATTTATAAGAAGGAAGGAGCAGTTGTGGGGTGGAAAGACCACTTCATAACACAGTGAGTTGTAGTGTTAGGAGCTGCAGGCTACAATAAGAACATCTTGTCTTGTGGGCTTCATGTATTAAGATAATGTCTCATTGTTTCATGTGTTGGAAGTTGTACAAGAACCTACACCCAGTCCCACGTGCCACGGGAGTTTCATTTCCCCTCTCTCTCTCTCTCTCTCTCTCCCCCTCTCCACAGGTCCCCCTCCCCACGAGCCCAAAGTGCCGCTGATGGTGTGTACTCAGAAATATAGCTATCGGTGACAAGGTTTCAGTTCCAGTTCCTGTCTGCTTCACTGATAACACCCATTTACACTGGAAATAGGACTACAGTAACCTAACCTTTGGTCTGAACTGAACTTTGGTCTGTTGCATATGACACCATTAGGGAGCTAGGCTGATGCTGCCGATGAGCCACACAGATTTTGTAGATGTTTTTGTGCACTAAAGATATGATTTTAACATCACACACACTGGTGAATGTGTAGGAACTCCGCGATTGTTTTCGGTAGGCCCGATTTATAATGTCTGCCGGATCTTCGTCTTCTATCTTCTCCCAGGTGTCCCCCTTGACTGGAGTCACCACTGAGTGCCAAAAGGACAAGCCACTGACGGAGCCCTTCCCGCCCAGCCCCGACAGTCACGAGACAAGTCTGATAGGCCCCCTGTCGGATGATCAAGCCCCCAAACGTAATTCATGAAAGCTTTGCCCGCACTGTGGAGCTTCAAAAAAAAAAAAAAAAAAAAAAAAAAAAAAAGCCTTCCCCAAAAAAGCTGCTTGGCTTGTGTGTCCTATGTCGGCCCGGTGTTTCCCATTGGCTCTGCCATGTTCTGCCCTTTCCCTCGCCCCTCGCTCCCTCGCAGAATCTGCCCCCAAAACGCCACGATGCAATGTCAATCGCAGCCCTGCAGCTTGTTACTAGTCTGGATCAGAGGCGTAACTTTCTTTTGAACACTGGGGGGGGCATTTTAGAGAAGCAAGCCATCCTTGTGTGGGATACTATTATAGAGTAATGTAATCAAGAAATCCGTATAATAGAATATAATTAATATTACATAATGAAATAGGTTAAATCATATGCAGATGACTTACGTGCAAAACCAATATAGGAACTCTACTAACTAAACATAGTCACACAAACATAAAATCATACTTCTGCTATACTAATAAAATAACTAAAAAAAGTGTCAAAAGTGATGCATGGATATGTTTACAAACACTACTTTTATCCAAGTGAACCTGTAAATCACATACAGAACAGCAAATCAGGTGTATGTAAGGAAAATAAATGACTTTAACTTCCTAATCTTCCATGTCCTAGCATGCATTGCTACAGAACCATAGAAATGTCTAATATTCATGTTTTGGGGGTTTAAGTGAGTACAGGTAAACTAATTTTGTGTTTGTATCACACATAATCAGTGTGACAATAAATTGTCAAATGAAATAGTGTTTCAGTATCAAATCTATGTGCACCTCTGGTCTCTCGGTCTGTTCTTAAGCTATCCTTAATAACCAGCATCTGCACTTCCTAAAATACAGCTTGAGGTCAAATTTTAATTCAGGTACTACATTTTGAAATGTAATTCAGGGACTATACTAAAGTCAATTCATTGTGGCTACATACAAAACAAAGCAAAGCAAAAAAAAAAAAAAAAAAAGTTCATAGAAAACTATAGCTGCACTGCCCTTCAATGCATTATTATTTAAACGTATTTAAAGGAATACATTTATAATTACAATAGCATTTGTAATATTCGATCAGAGAGGAGACTTTAGCTGATCCCCAGCTTTAGGACCGTACTAAGGATTGAGGGGTCTGTTATGTTCGCTAAGGGGCGGTGAAGTCCGATGAGTGGGATGAATGAGCTATGAGTAGTCAATACCTAGAGATCAGTGTGCTGCCCAGTGCGGTACTATATTTAGTAGGCCCATCTGGAGTAGGTGCTGTACCGGTCTCCTCTGGGGCAGTGGCAGTGGTTTTGGGGTGGGTTGCAATGGAGACCCTTAGTCCGCAGCTGGACGGGTGCAGTGGGCGTCTCCAGTGCGCAGGCCCTATGACGTCACTCGCAGCCGCGGATTGTAGCGGTTTCTGTGAAGTTACAGTGACTAACGAATCATGTGTTCGGATAGATAATGGCTGACACGCTTCTCCACGCACAACTCGACATTTGTTTTAAACATATCCCTTGTACTAAAAGTATACTAAACGAACAGTGTGTACTGGTCCGAGCCCGTGTTTGCACTTCAGTGTAGCCTCGCCTACAGCTCACTGACTCCACTGCGCTTTAACTGTGTATGTAGCGAATATAACATTAAACCCATCGTACTGCCACAGTAACACAAGAACTACTCACTGCCCACTAACTCACATCGACTGCGGCTCTTCTTCTTTCCGCCGCCTTGCTTTATACATGAAGAGGCGACTGGCCAGCATTTCGTGCAGAGTGATTGACTGCTTAAAAAAATCATCACGTTTCTCCTCCCACACTGCAATGTCTCCGGGTCTGCAGCTGGAAATACTTGCAGTTTTCCGCAGTTCTGTGCAGATCTGCAGAGTCCCGCCGATCCCATTGGTGGAGCCGCGTAGACCCGAGCACAACTGCGGAAAACTGCGCTACACGAACACGACCTTAAAGTAACCATCACATACATTAGTGTGTGTGAGTGTGTGAGTGTGAGTGTATGGATTGAGCTCTTTAAATATTGGGGTGGACATGACCCCCTCTCCCCATTCCCCATGTAAATCACACCTGTGGTGTGTGTGTGTGTGTGTGAGAGAGAGAGTGATAGGGAGCACGCATGTCTGTGTGTGTGTGCGAGAGTGAGAGTGAGTGATAGTGAGCACGCGTGTGTGTGTGACAGCGTGCGTGTTCATATGTTGCCCCCAGTCCGCACTGCACGTTAAACAATGACAGCGTTGTAGTTTTGGCTCTCAGGGGTCACTTCAGTATACCCTAATCAGAAACTAATTGGGTAGGTGTCGCCCTGAGATGAGAGGAAATAATCAATCAGATATGAGAGAGAAGCACAACTATCAGAGAAAAGACAAGTCAGCAAATAATTTCCTGTTGGGCTCCGTCTTTACCAAGAACCCTGTGAAGTTGCCATTGAAGTGGAGGAGATGTCTCTTTTCTCCGAAGTGAAGCTGCCTGGTAGTAGGAGCGTGAGCTGTGTGCATGCGTGTGTGTGCGCGTGCGTGTGTGTGCACCTCTGACTGGTGGCTTTTCCTCACCAGCCAAATACAGGAACTTTTGCATTTACACGTAAATCTCGTAAATGGAAAGATACCTGCGGTTGACCTTCGATGCCAAACCAGCGATAAAGGGCAAGACTGGGGTTAAGAATGAAATAACCGAGATGCCGTGGGGGGCTTCGATGGAATCAGGCGGTTCGTGCTCATTAATCTTGTGTGATCTCTCTCTCTCCCTCCCTCTCTCTGCAGCGCTGAGAGAGGAGCCCCCGGCCGAGGCCTGGCTGCCCGCCGTGCTGTACGCCATCATCAGCGAGGTGCCCGTGCGGCGCTGGAAGGAGTTCATGCGCTCGCTGTCGCTACCCGACGCGGAGATGGAGCGCGTGGAGCTGGAGGCCGGGCCCAGCTACCGGGAGCGGCAGTACCAGATGCTGCGGCTGTGGAGCCAGAGATCGGCCACCGACCTGCAGAATGTGTACAGCGCGCTGCACGCCATGGACCTGCCGGGCTGCGCTCAGGGCCTGCAGGAGAAACTGGCTCTCCTGCAGCCCCCCAACGTATCCTAGCCACGGCGGCAGGGCAATCGTGGACCCGTCTCCGAGTCCTGCTCGATGATTTGGGAATACTGCGAAGCTCTTCAAACTTTCCTGTCTTCAGATGTCTCCCTACCTTTGAAGGACACGGTGCTTTTTGGGGGACACAGGATAAGAATCCCGCAGGGTCAGGAATGCAGGACGGAAACACAGGATGGAACCAGCCTGAACAAACAACAACAACAAAACAATCAAAAGGATCATCAAAAATACACGTAAGGAGGAACACAGGACAAGTAAGCGAGGGAAATATCACAGGTTTGTTTTTTGTGCGTTGTTGCTGCCTGCCTGTGTCATCAAAACAACAGTAACTTGTGGGGTCAGTTGTTACAGGTTTACTACCATAATACATGGACCAGAGCAATATCACATCTCCTGAGTTTAACCTCAAGCAGTAGCTTCACCTAGACCAGCAATGGGAAGCGTCGTTTGTGCTGCTGGCTCTTGGTAATAGTTTTACAATCGTTTATTAATGCTTAATCCACTTTACACTTATCTGGTGCTCTACATACATTCCCTTCAAGCCAAGAGAGTGTGTGTGTGTGGGGGGTGAGCGCCCTTTTGTGGCTTGTTATGTCCCAGCTAACCAAATAATGTGTTAACATCATAATGAAGTCAGCCTACACCGATATGATGTCATACCAACACAAATTTCCAACTTTACTGTACGTGCAAAATCATACTACTGCGTGTGACAACAGTAATCAGACAACATTGATGACACCATGTGGTCAGAACCGAACTACAGCCTCACGCACCGTGGCCTGCGTGTCAGGGAGGAGTCCACTGTGATGCTGATTTTCATCTCGGGTGGCATGAGGATTAGACACGAGATGTTTTCACGGTTGTTGTTCTTGAGGTAAAGGGTGGAACGATGCTACTACACACAAGCTGAATGCTGGACTGACTGCCATCATACTTAATTGTTTTACTGTAGTGTACTTGATTTGTACTGTAATATGTATTGTTTATTTATAATTTTGTTAATCCTCAGTCCATGGTAGGTCTTTGGTTTCACAGAAAATTGTCACCATCATCACACTTGCCAAGTCTTCAACGTTGAGCCTGTCAGAAGGCAAGTGGCAGCTGCACATTTCCTGCACACTAAAATCATCCCTCTGTGAGGTTTCCCACAAACCCGTCTCTCTCACACACACACGAAGTACAAACACACAGAAGTGCAAACACTCTCTCTCTCTCACACACACGCAAACAACCACAGAGAGATTTAAAAGAAAATAAAAAGCTGACCAACTTTGTCTGAACAAAAACAGTCACATCGACTCGGCACCAACTTCCTGTTCAGGGTAACGAAAGAGATGCTCATCTTGTGAAGACGTGCTGAACTGCTGTGTGTTCAAAACAAATCGATGGCAACGGTATCATTGAGCTGGAAATCAATGAGTCAGTGTTCCTATCAAGACATCAAAGAGAAACACCACGGACAAACCAAGAGCAACAGACGGTGACACAGAACACGCCAAACACACGGCCGCTTCAGTGTCTGCGCTCTGTGGAAGATTCACAATGCATTATTACACGCACCCCTGCTGTTTGTGCCAGCGATCACTTTGAATGTTTAGAACCCAGTTTTTATATATATGCGCATATATATATATATATAAATATAAAGTGAATATTGTATTTATTCTAATGTGTATGTACTGTGTAACACAGAAATCTGTAGACAATGATTGATGTCTTATTTTATAGCTGTATAAGTGGTTTTCTTTCTGTTACTGATAATGACACTTCATTTTATGGAGGATTTTAAAAGAAGTGAGTGAATTACAAAGCGCCTCGATTGCATACAATGGGTGTACCGAACATCTGAATAACTGTGGCCTGCAGTGATGAAATAAAGGCACATCTCCTATTAAATTAAATAACTGTTAGTTCTCATATTTAACAGAACCTACTGTTCCGAATAGTTGAGATTTGGTATACATGTGTCATGTAAACGGAGCCTAATGATTGACTGTGAATGGAAAAGAAAAAGAAAACAGGTATTGTGGTATTTGATATGTTTGTGCTTTTAATGCAGTATGAAAATAAAACTTGTATAATAAAATGATTTCAATATGACAATATAGAATTTAACTTGCAAATATGAAAGGCCTCAGACAGAACGCATGGGCAGCAGTGCGTAAAATACAGATTCATTTCTCACTACTATTCCTTATGAGAATACAGCAAAATAGTGCAGAACAATGCCACCTTATTAAACGCCTCCCTCAGCCAATCAGGATGCACTGCTGCCGACATGTTATTTCCCTCAGAAACAATAATTGAACTGGCACCACAGTCTACATTCATTTGTGCCAACAGTGACATCGACATTCGTAGTTAACATTCAGCATCACACACGTGATTACCACAATACAGCTGCTGTGGGTCAGAGCTGGTGCTGCCATTGTTTCATGGAGATAATTGGGTTTTACAACATCTGTAGCTGATGCCGTTTCTTCCTTTTTTGGTAAATTTGCCCTGTAGACAGAATGAGCAAAATACGTTGAAGCATTTTGTGCTACGGAGGTGCGTTTTAGAAATGTAGAACACGTGTTGCACTGTGACTGATTAATCAATTCAACAGAATAATAATCAGTAAAAAAACAGTTGCAGTGTTGCGGAGTTACGTACTGCCCAATTATTAGCTTTCAAGGGAGTCTAATTAAGAAGAAGTTGGGGGGAATATTTTAAAAGGCAGGCAGGTAAACACAATTATCTCTGAGACAAAATCGCAGTCCTAGTGACAGCACACCAGTCCCTCTATTTAAACATTTACACACAACATCCATCTCGCCGTGCGTTTGGAAGAGCTCATGTCTTCAGGGCTTTGCTTTGAGCTGCTTTCACACTAGACAGTTGAACCCGGGTCCCAAATCAAGCGCTTTCACACTGGCACTGTCAACCTGAGACGAAACCCTGAAGCCGGTGAACTGCCGCTGTAGAGACGAGGCTGATGTTTCCAACCCGGGATGAAGCTTCACCTCGGGGTGAAATTAAAAGCAAGTGAATCGTAACCCGTGATTAGAGCGCTTGGCCAATGTGAACGCAAACAGGGCTGAATTCAGGGGAGGGTCATCCAGGGGCCACCCTGGGGCCACTCAACCCGGGAGCAGATGCTGTAGTGTGAAAACAGCTCGTCATTTTTACACTGAACACTAGGGGGAGTCCTTGTTGCATAAACAGGTCTTGGACTCTTGACTACAACGGCTGACAAACACACAGAAATACAATGCTTTTCAAAACTCTTTACACAAATATGTGCTCATCAAGAACAGCTGGGTTTCTATACACGTAAAGACAGATCTGTAATTATAATGTTTCAGATAAACACACATTAACACATATACTGTAAGGGAAGACTTGCACACAGAGTTCAGCTTCTCTGAAATATCTGTGGTTGTCATTTACAAAAGTATAAAACAAACTCCTCAATTAGAAAAATAACAAGTATTTGGTCTGGGAACCAAACGTATGTGTGTGTGTGTGACTGTCTGTCTGTACATACTGGCTTAAGTTGTTTTGTCTTTGCGGTTTGACCTCGGTGTTGTTTTTAGTTCATTAAGGCCCTGTATAAATAAATACAGTCATGACTGGTCAAAGGCAGTACAGAAGGGCTTTGTCTTATTTTTCTTGCTTCTTAACACCCAGCTTGGTTTCCTTGAACAGACGGACTCCTCTGTGGCCCTGACTAACTCTCGAGTCATATATGTGCATCTCTTTCTAAGAAAATGTCAGCGACCGCCTTCCTGGGAGATGAGGGTGTATTTCCGATACGTACAGTTCCTCCTTCCTTCTCACAGTTCAGTGCATAAATACCTGAGCAGAGAGATAATGTCAAACAACACGTTCACAACCAGCATCTACCCGAGCACAGAGGACACACTGTGTAACGATCAGCGATCATCATGGTTGCTCGCAAAAAAAGACCATGTTAACACACGGTGCTTTCCCTGCCTCAGTCGCTGCACCAGAAACTCCTTCTCTGTCACTGTTCCTTTTGGCCAGTCTGTTCTTTTTTCTCTCCGTGTTCCTGGAAATGGAGGTAAAGAAATAAGAGACGCTGAGAGCTGTGTGTGGGCGTCTGCCGGCTTTAAATAGTTTCCCAAAACTCGCCGGACAGGAATGTAAATCTCAGTGTGAGTCAGCGTTACTGTGCACAGTGAAACCAGAGTCTAGAGCATTATGAGTGCTCGCTCTGAAGGGCCACAGTCATGCACCAGAGGGCCCGGCCTTCGACAGACGGGGGAAGAGGCAGGCGTGGGGAAGACAAAAGTATAGTCAGGCGTTCTCTCTTGCTCCCCAGGGCTGATGCACTGCATTCCCTCACTCTCCTCTACGCTGTGTCACGGAAGAGGGGTGGCCCTGAACGAGGCCCTCTAAACATTGGGTGCCTGGCAGTGAAGGGTCATGGCAACAGGGGCCATGGTGACCTCAGCATTCAACTGGGACACAAGCGGGGTTTTAAATACCATTCGTCACCCATCGGCCTCCTGGCTGGCAGCCCCTGAAAATCTGGGGTTACGGTGCCCATAGATGGCAGAATTCAAAATTAATATATAGATATATATTAAGAACAGCAAAGAGAGCACGAGTGAGCGTGCCACAGTGACCCTCACTAATCCCACACGAGGTGCATCTCCCAGGTGTCCCGAGTGCAGCTGACGTGCTCCAGCCTCGCTCTGCGGGTGTTATGCGCTGGCGCTGTCCTGGCTCGGCCCGGCCCCTTCAGCACACCTTGCTCTCCTGTTCGGACAGACGGGCGTCTTTGTCCTCCTCGCACTGGGACGGCTGCAAGTTGATGTAGGTCTCCTCCTGGGAGAGGGGGACGCCAGAGTCGGAGCTCTGCGTGTCGGGATTGCGGCCGCCCCCCCCGGACGCCGGCGGTGCGCAGCAGGACCCCGCTGTCTGCAGGTGGTATTTGATGGTGGCCTCGATGCTCACCTGCATTTGAGGGCTGGTGGTGGACGGGGTCTCTGTGGGAAAGAGAAGCGGAAATGACCAGGGAGAAGAGGCCGCAGCGTGAGAGCGCGTACCCCACCCACCGGACACCGTGTGGGGACCAGGGCAGCGTGGACCGCCCGTGTGACCCCTCCTCTCACCTGGGCTCTTGCAGAGGGACAGGCCCTCCTGGCCGTTTTGCTGTATGGACCCCACTCCCGAGCTGTAGCTGGAATCCGACTGGGAGGAGGCGCAGGACAGGGACGGACTGCTGGAGTCTTTCTCTCCCAGGAGGCACTGCTGCTCTGGATTGGGGGGATGGACATAAGAGGGGTTCTGCTGGAGGAGCTCGGGGGGGAGCTTGAGATCCTGCAGAGAGGCAGAGAGAGGGTCAGTGAGGAGAGGGGCGGAGGAGGAAACGGAGACCCCCCCGATTAAGAAGCTGTCTGACTCAACCCCAACATCACAGTGCGGTCCACCACGTCTCACCTGCTGTTCCCACACTCGCACCTCTTCAGTGCTCTGAAAACTCACCTGGAACTCCTCTGCATCGGAACCCCGGTTCTGGCGAGCTGAAAAAGGACAGAAATGAAAAGATGCATGAAGCATTCAAGACATAAAAAAGCCCTGGCCCCCATAAAGCGCCGTTTCAGCCTTACTACGGCCGGAGATTGTGTCACATTATTTGTATTGTCACTGCTCTGCTGCTCTCACTTCCTCGCCCGGCTCTCGCTGTGGTTTCCGCTCGCTCTCGAGCTTCCGAGAAGACCCCCAGACATGTGAGGCTCACAGCGCCGGGTGGGCCCAGGGAGGTCACGTGTTTGTTTTGGTCGCGCTTTTCATTTTTCTCACGCAGTGGTAAACGGCACTGTTAAGGGGGAGATACACACAAGAACTGGGGACATAAAAACGGTCAGGAACAAATAAACAAAACGAAACGCCAGAGAAACTGTAACATTTATACCCTTCTACCTCATGTACCAGCAAGCAAGACCGACACACAGTCCTGCAATTTGCCGCATTAAGTTATGAAGCTGTTCAGACTCAGGTGTTTGAAGTGTTATAAAGGTCACAAATAAAGTGCCCTGTAGTCGAACTAAGTGGAGTAATAATTAACTAATGAACACACAGCTTGTTAACAGATTCACAAATATTTGTCATACTATTCGGGCTGATTAAGTGTTTTTTCTTTCTCCTTTCATTCTATAGCGTCTAATAGCGTCAGTCTGGGAAAACGGCAATGTGAAGGAACCAAATAAAACCACTCAGGGGTGCGCAATCGTTATTGTCACGTCACCAGCATTGTTAACGATTGCTCAATTGAGAGGGCGGTGTCAGCAAACTGTGCACTTGAGGTCTGATATGTAGGTTAAAATTAGACACGCTGAGCTCTAATAGTTCGACAGTCTTCTCTTATTGTACGGGCAGGCGTGACACTGATGAAGAGGGGCTGGCAATACAGGAGGAAGTGGCAAAGAAAACGGTTGGGATGTTTCGAGGGGGAAGGAGAGGGGCACTTTGCCAGGGCGGGCCTCAAAAAGACAAGGGGTATTCAGAGGGACAACATTCATTGGTATTTATTTAGCTGCTGCGCTTTTAAAACGGTTCTCAAACTCCAAAACAGGATGGGCCGGGATTAGATAACCTCAGGGCAAGTAAGCGCTCTTGGACGATGTTTGTAGTTGAGTTTTTACTGATTGCTCACTAAGGGACTTTCTGAGCCTTTGTGTGTCAAAGATGTGGAAGTGTGATGGTCTACAAAGCACCAGGTGTGAACTGACACCCAGCGACTAAGGCACATGAGATGTCTGATAAGAAACCAGAAACGTCCAGCGTCAGCACATTCTGCCAGCAGCCGAGGCCCGGCAGACTAGAGCAGCTGAATCTCACAGGTTTCTGACTACAAGCGAGAAACGTAATCACTTCTCTTGTTATCGTGGTTTTGCTACAGATCGTATTTGTACATTTCCACCAACAACGCGTTCGAAAAACACCGCCGAGAAATCAACAGGTCTCCGACACGAACAGGGGCGAAGTGTTCCAGCGAGGGCGGAAACGGTGATCACGCCACTCGGAGACAGCGGCCCTTACCTTTGTGCCGCTTGACGAGGATGCAGGCGAAGATGACGATTGCCAACACGGCCAGGAGACACGCTGCCCCTGCTGTGCGACAGACAAAATCAGAAAGACATCAGAGATCGTTACAGAGTAGGCACGAGAAAGACAGAGAGACCGAGAGAGACAGACAGAGAGACCATTGTGAAGTCCATCCCCTCAGAGAACAACACTACAAGCGATAGAGCCTGACATGGAAAGGACTTTTGTGTCTATTTTACTCTTTCTGCTTTATTGATTGTAAACAGCGTAAGAAATACACGTTTCTATTAGGAAGAGCTAACGTGTATAGACATTATATTCAGAAATAATAACATTTAAATGTATTTATCCATGTGCAACAATAACAATAAACATTTGCTATTTATTATTACTATTATGATCATCATCATCATCATCGAGATATATGTGATAGTAGATGTCTTTTAAACAGCACAACTTGACTCCCTCCCAGTTAATACCAGAAAGTTAACCGTCCACAAAACCTGGACGCGTCTGCCAGTGGAAAAGGGGCAAGAGAGACCGACAGACAGAGAGACCAATTGAAGGACAGAGAGACCGAGTGAAAGACAGAGAGGCTGAGAGACCGAGAGACAAATAGGTGCTAAAGTCACACGAGATGGGCGTCACGTCTACTCATCAGCACTGAGGTTTCCGACTCACCGATGATTTTAGGGATGTGCTTCTTGACACACGACGGCGATGTCAGGCCCGCAACCTCGGGGCACACTGCGACCGGGAGCACGTCGTCAGGCTGAGCGCTGGAGGACCCGGCGGGGCTAGGGGGCGTCGTGATTCGGGCTGGATGTCCACTCAGGGTGGCGGTGTCGGGCATCACTCTGACCCAGTCCCCACACTCTGCGTCAGCGGTGGCATTGCCCGGGGTCAGTGCTCGCTTTCCCAGAGAGGCGCAGCTGGGGAGAGGACACACAGAGACAGGGGGTCAGGAAGGGGCTTCTGGGAAACGTAGGCGAACTTATCATGTTTAAAAATGAAATCGGAAGAAATTAAAACAACCAAAACAACGATAATGTGATATTTTAACTGAACACACAGAGAGCGAGACAGAAAAGCCTCATTGCGCCGGCATTACAGAGCATCCCAGAGCACTGCTATTCCTCCGTTTGGGTTTCGGTTCACATTCATCTCAGCATGTCCGTTTGCCTGGTAAATTCACTATCAGTGTATTGTACTTTAATACAGATTCACAAGGGCTGTACCATCGTCTGACAGTCGTTTCCCATGGTTTTAACACGCCCACACTGTTTTACCACACTGGACCACGGGAATACCATGAGAAATATTCCTAAGGCATGTTTACGGTGGAGGCGTGTGAAAACCACGGGAGAGCGGTCTGCATGCACGAGAGTGCGAGTAGGATTGGCAGGGCACTCACTCAGTGTGGGGCTGACAGGCTTCGGTGCTGGACGGCGTAGCAGAAAAGGTCCCGGTGGGGCAGGGCGCGCACTTGACATCAGAGTCTTCATTCGCTGAGACACAGAACAGAGCAGGCTAGCGTTACAGCGGTCCGGCTCCCCTCCCACACCCACACACAGTTCCCGGCCTTGACCCAGGATGGAGGTCTCGGTGCTTGGACTGAGGCGATGGGTGCCGGCCTGGGAGTGGGGCTGGGGCTGGGGGCAGGGTGCCCACGAGTAGACAATGGCTCAGTACCTACCATTCACCAAGACACCGTGGGCGGCTGGGCAGATGGAGAAAGGACTGCAGTTTTCACAGGACTTGTTGAGACCGAACCTCAAAGAACAGTAGGTGTTCACCGGGCACACACACTTTCTGTTGGATGTGGTCATGCAGGTCTGGACCTCCACCAGGCCTAGCGCTGTCCGGAGACGCACAGAAACACACTCATTAACACACACACAGGTAAATCAAGTAAAAATATAAATATTATAATGTGCCCAGTGTTCTCGAGAGGGACTGTTTACCCCAACAGGTGGAGTTTACGTGTGCATGTTATCATTATCATTAACTTATTATTACCAAATACTATGTTCTTCCTACACACGACATCACAACATAACTAGAAAACATTCTGCTTGTAAGTGTGAAGATGAAAAAGGTCTACAGGTGTAACTAAACGGATACCAAACACTGAGGTTTGGTACACAGTGGAATTTACACAAGAACAAAAGAAGCAAAAAAACAAAGAGAAGGCATGTGGTTTTCCTGTGGTTTGGCATGTTGACGTCAGGTGCAGATGTTGTTGAATGCTTTCTATCGGGAAGATCAGATGAAACCTCCATCGATGGCCATCCAGCCGCACTGGTCTGGGCAGTGGGACAGCTCGACCACTCTCTCCAGCACCGCGGACAATGCCACCCAGCTGGCTCTGAGGTCCAGCCCGTTCCCCTGGTGTCCCACTGCTCTGACACACGTCATCAGCACTTTCCAACGGACGCCCTAAAAATGCCTGAAGACTCACCGGTGCATTTTTTCTCACATCTCAGGCAGTTCCAGTGGTAGTGCCAGCGGTCCGTGTAGGTGCCCTCTCGACAGGGTTCACAGACCGTGTCTCTGGATGCACTGCATTGTTGTTTTAAATGTGTCCCTGTAAAGACAGCATGGCACAGAAACACCTGGTCAGCACAGGAATTCAATTTTTATATTCTTGTGGTTTTATGGGTAAGTCCTTCCCTGCTCCTGGTCTAGTTCTCCTGGATCGATGTGATTAAAATGCCACGTAGGCACGTCCTCTAGTGGAGACTGATGAAGGCAGATACTGTATAAACTAGAGGCCGCAGAGGCTGCTGGCGGTCTGCCCTGCGGCTTCCAGTAAAGCCAGTGTACTTATTAGACTTCCTGCCAAAGCACGTTCCTGTGGCACATTAAGGATTAATGACAAACTGTTAAACAGCAATCTCCTTTTACCCTTTAACAAAAATTGTGCACTCCCTGGGGAACGTTTAACAGGCTAACGGGTGTGATGCTCTGGCCTGCCCTGGCTGGTGTGGGATGGGAGCGACAGGGAGGAAGTGAGCCGAGGACAGCCGGGCAGAGTGCGTCAGAAATGTCACGCGCACAACGCACTTCTGCAGAGTAATGCATGAAAACAAATGTGGAAACAGGGCGAGATTTCGAAGGGCTGGTGTGCGACAGCAAGTGTGCTGACCAGCCCGCTGACATGCACATGGAAATAAACATAAAAACGTGCATTTATGTATTTATTTGACTGGCCTGTGAGTCTTTATGTCTCGAGAATTGGATTTTAAAACACAACTAAAACACAGGAGTCGGTGTGGCAAGCTGTGCAGGCCAGTGACGCACATCATGGCCCTGCGACTGTTATGTGATTGTGTATTATTTATTGTGCATTAAATAGCAAAGGAGAGTCCACCTGTGTCACCAGCCTTGACTCCGGATATTCACATTCACACACTGGCACGTACTGAGGAGGATAAAAATAGCAGCAGTGATGGTGCTGGATGGTGTGTGTGTGTGTGTGTGCGCGTGTGTGTGAGAGAGAGAGAGAGAGACAGGCTGTGTGTGTGTGTGTGTGAGAGAGAGAGAGAGGCTGTGTGTGTGTGTGTGTGTGTGTGTGTGTGTGTGAGAGAGAGAGAGAGAGAGGCTGTGTGTGTGTGTGTGTGTGTGTGAGAGAGAGAGAGAGAGAGGCTGTGTGTGTGTGTGTGTGTGTGTGTGTGTGTGTGTGTGAGAGAGAGAGACAGGCTGTGTGTGTGTGCAGCATGTCGTGCACTTCCTCTCGGGCCGTGTGGAATGCCCCAGCCCTGCACCCCGGCTGTGTGAACCCGGCGCAGGAAGCTCAGCGGTGGCTCTGTGATGTGGTGCGGTGGCCGTGACGTCAGCGAACGAAGACAACACCGCCAGCTTTACCGAAAGAGCCCTGCGCCCTTCTGGCACAGGAGAGAGAAGTCACCGGCCTCACTGTGCGCTAAAGATGGTGAATGTGGTCTCTGAGGAGAGCGCCGTATCTCTGCATCTCGTACAGAGTCACTCTTCCGAGTTTCAGATCGGTGTATAAGCCGTAATCAGCAGTACAGCCCTTCCGCACAGCGACCACGAGGCGAATCAAGGTCACAGGCACACTTCTCCTGCCACACGCTGGCAGCTCAGTGCGTCGATTTTGAGCCCCGCAGCTCCACCTTGCACTGTCATTGTGTGAATTATAGCCTGACTGCGTAATCTGTGTGGCTTTTTAAACTTCTCTCTGAGCATTTGCACGGCCAGGTACCTTGGATACAAGCATCAAACAAACATCAAAACAACTGAGCAAATAAAATACTAGATAGTTAGACCAACATAAAATATTTAAATAGGAAAGTGCATGTTTATCCTGGTAAATTTACCACTTTCTAAGTTTTATGGCTGTACCACAGTTTTTAGTGATTTTCTATGGTTTTAAAATACTTTTTAAAACGTGCAACCATCCTGCTTTGATGAACTTGCCTAATGGATATTAAAAAGCTGAATTGACAAACTCCTCCCCCTCCCACACAGTGGTTGTGGTTTTATATAACTGATGTACAGTGTGTTGGTTTCTAGCAGAGTGGGCTCGTGCCACACAGAACCGAATTACGTGGGCAGGACGGTGTGGGTAGCAGCCTGCGGGTATGACAGTGCAGTTGTGTGGCTTTTTGCAGAGAGAACCGTTCATAGAGGATCCTGTGTCCCAGTGAGGCCGGCTAGGCGTGTTCACGGACCTTTGTGAGAATCTGGGACCTGCGTTTCGTGCACACTTCTCCTCAAAGGATCAATCATGCCCCGCCGGGCCGGTACTGTACCTGGCGGACATTTGCTGCAGCAGTGCTGGGCTTCCTTGTTGAAGTACTCGGTTTCGCCATCCTTGCAGTTCTCCTCAGAGTCAGGCACGTAGGGCACCGTGTAACCCTGAAAGAAATAATGTAACTGTGAGACGCAAGGCCCGGATCGGATCGGGGTTCGGTGACAGGTCCACTCCAGATCCGCTTGAGATTTTATTTCCCCCAAAAAGTGTCTTCTCTTTCTATGTGGGAAGCGTTGACATTTTGCCAATGTTTTTCAGACAACAGAGGTGGGAGGGATGCTTTTCTTGCATGCTTTATTCTACATAAAACACCAATGGTTCATCGATAGAATGATAGGTTGGTGATTTATACTGTGCCGTGCCGGTGCGTGGATAGGTAGCAGAGCCTCCACCACTGTTGTTCACATCTGTGTTTTAGCAGCAGCCTGTCATGGCCGCACCCTACAGTACACATGGAGGGTTAACATGAGTGATCAATGCTTTTCTTTAATATGTATACAATTGAATTTACAATAAGAACGATCAATGTGTATAATCATTGCGGTGTGCTTGATTAGTTCAATTTACACACAGGAATTTTCCCACACCGTCAATATACAAAACTATGATTTTATTTGCCTCTGTATGACTGCGTCCTCTGATGGGATAGTAGAGGACTGCCCTCCCTTTAAAGAGCGCCTCTCCTGGTCTTAACCAGACGCAGGGTCTCTGTGTGAATTCACGCAAAAATAAAGCTGATTGACCGAAACTCCCATCCCAATAACTCTTTCCACCAACACGTCCAATTCTTGTCCCTTGTGACCGGCGCACAGTTTCCACACATGAAGGCATGACTCTCTGAAAGCCGCACGATTTGACTACAGGCGAGCAGCGTTTCCTCGCAATTTGCCTCTTCGTAGAGTTTGGTTTCCAGCAACCTGCCCGAGTCGGCTGAAGTGAATTAACAGTGCGTGACTAAGATCTCGATTTCACAAGCTAGCGGGTTATGAAAGACTGCACATTCCTCTTGTGACATTAATCATCAAGATGGGGCAAACGTGGGGCAAACGTGGGGCAAAATCGCACCGTCAGCCGTGACTAACGGGAACTGATGTGCAATTTCCATGTCCTCCGAACTGATAACAGCGATTGGTCTGCGGTCTCGCCGTAATCTGGCCAATAGCGTTGCTCTCATTTCGGACACAGTCTACACTCTGACCCGGGACGGACTGTGACACTGCAGATTTCCCTGCTGTTTGCAACACGATGCTTTGGCCGAACTTCCGTTCACCAGTAACCAAACCCTAACAACTGGCCTCTATTTACATCTATTTTTACCACCTCGGGAATTGTCCTTCCTCTACCCGTATGACCTCAATCTCAGTTTTTTCCCTCCAACACTGCACTGCTGTCCGCCACACCCCTACACAGCATTTCTTAATGCTGGGGTACTGAATTGCTCTGGCAGCAATCCTGTGATGAATCACGATAAGGCCAGGTGCAAAGACGTGTTGCTTGCAACATTGCTAGAAGTCGAGACAGCATGTGATTTGTCCTTGGAGAGACCCCGCTCATTGGAAACACACAGCAGACGTCTCAGTATATCTGATTGATCAAGTGTTTGATGGCTAGATAGACAGATTAACGAACCACTCCTATGTTCCAGGCCTTGGCGTGACCCTGAATCGTATTACGTTGCTTTGTGCTCCATTGGATCGTGGAGTAGCGCAGACACGGCCCCCGCTACAGCACTGTAATTTGACACGTCTGTGGGTTCAACTGTGCTGGAGAGGAACTCAAACACCGCACCTCACCCCACCGTGCTTTTGTGTAATTTCATTTCACAGTGACCGCCCACATGCCGAGGTGCTGTACCCGTACACCTGATCCGCTCGCCACGCCTGTGCTTACAGAGGCGCCACGGCGGGAGCAACTGAAGCTGAAAAGGCAAAAGCACGTCCCCAAGCTTATCGGGACGCTGGGGAGGAAGGAAGGAACAATATCCTGTGCCAGAAATATAGGTGCAGAGAGACCTTTTCAGCTCCCGCCAATACCCCCCCAGTCAGTGCCTAAAATACGTCAAACACGCCTCTGACACGGCTGAAACTAACTCGGTGCCGCAGTGAACCAGGGAGCGAAAGAGTGGGGGTGGGGGGGTGGTAGAGTTAGGCCCTGCTCTCATGTGAGAGGTGCAAGGCAGCAGAACTGGGCCGCAGTCGGGCGGGCGGGGGTGCAGTGACTCCCCGCCACATGGCTTGCCACGGGGGGAGGTCGACGCCTGCCACAGCTCCCCCTCCGGCTGACCTAATTTCTGTGAAACGCGGCGAGTGGCTCTGAGCCGAGGCACCTCTGTTTCACTTCACAGAACCGCTTCCTTTTCTCACGGTCAGCGTCTTTCTACTGAGGTTTACGACTCAAAAACTAAAGAAACCATCAGAACTGACACATATTAGCCACAATTATCTATTTATGATGAATACAAACACAGCAGGCTAAGTATAATACATATAGTTTTATTATATATTGGTACTGTTAGCAGTAGTAGTAGTAGTAGCAGCAGTAGTAGTAGCAGTAGTAGTGTTGGTGTGATAGGTTACATAATGATTGTAGTGAAATTCGTGGGCAATGATGTGAGGGATGGCGTGTCACAAGAGCACAGCAGAGTGAAGTTGGGCACTTCAGATACATTAGGATTGCAGCCAAGCAGATGGAGACAGAAAGTCGGGGGAAGCTGGCACTGTGACCTCACTGTCGTCCGGCATCCAGATCGGTGCCTGGGGGGGAGGATGCTTAAATTTACACCCACCACCTCCCCTCCTACAACTGTACAAAGACGATTCTCAGCTGGCTGGGGGACGGGGGCGGATGTGGTTGCGCGAAGGGAGGTCGAGAGCCAACTTGGGCTCCGGGGCTCGTGCTGCCGGCAGAAGCAAGTCGTCGGCTATGCCACACGTCGGTAGACACCTATCGACTAACTCCAGTACGCCCAGACAGAAGCAAATCATGGGAAGCTTTCCAACTCATTCCCTCACAGAAACTGGAAAACAACAGCTGCTAATTAATGCCATGACCTGTGTTCAGTTCGCTTTATCCCATATGTGATAATAATCTACATTCCAGTGGAAATTGCGTGCAGGGAGTGGAGTTACTGTTCGGATGTCTTAAATCGACCAATGCACTCTGGTCAGTATTACACAAGCGAGCTCCGACAGCCACTCAGACCGCTGACCAGTGTGGGGGGTGACTTCCCGTCTCATGAGGACAATGCCCTGCGTGCCACAAAGGGCAAAGAGACATTCTCGAAATAACAGGGGGAAGTCAACAGCAAAAGAAGAAGCGGGAATAAACGGATCTCTTCAGCTCCAAAACTCATAAAAACAACATTATGTCGATTATGCTTTTCTTGCCCTTCTATTTTTAGTCTATAAATCCCTCTCGCATCGGGCTGGCATGCTGGGTTTTCTGGAAGTTGAAATGACAGACAGCAGAGTGTTTCCTATAAAAGACAGAAAACAAACATGATCTCTGGGGAATGTGCGAAGTTGGAGAGCTCTGTTGGCACAGTCTGAATGCAGCCTAATTGTGTCTGATTCACAATTAATTCCTGTGGTTCTGTACTTACGCAATGAAGTTATAAATATAAACTGAAAGTTGCCCTGGATAAGGACGTCTGCCAATAAACACATAATAAAAATTAAAATCTACTAATGCACGCTATTATTATTATTATTATTATTATTATTATTATTATTATTATGTGCTTTGCTGTAACACCTGACTCATCCAATCACCAATCAAAAAAGCTCCACAAACAACTTCACCTAAAACAGCTCAGGGACTGTCACTCCGTCACTTTCACTTCTCCGTTTCTGACGCCCCCAGACAGACCCCTCTTTGTGGCGGTCCTGGCAGGCGAAGGGACTCAACAGTATGCAAAGCGTTCGGCTATATGACTAATAACAACAACCACGGGTCATTTCCCAGAGAATAACACCAGGCTGCCAGAAAAAACCTGATTTCCTTAGCAGAGCCTGTTTCTCGATTCCCAGATCTTTGCTTATTGGAACTGAAAGTGCTTATGACCTTCTGCGAATCATCAACCTCAAATAACATTGTTCACCGGCTCATGGGGCATCGCCTACACAAGTCCGTGAGAAAGAAGTGCTATAATCCCAGTCCCAGTATCATTTAACGTCTGCTACTCATTCTGAAGAAGTTGTCTACCAATAAATGTACAACATTGTTATACCGCCACCCCCGCTGATCGCCAACTGCCAACTCCCCATGTCAAACAAATGGACATATAAGCACAGGTTGTGGTAGGCCTGGGCCTGGGTTTATATATAGATCACCTTTTCTAAATCTGTACCACAGTGATTGCCCCATAATTAATTTGGATGATACTGAAAATCACCAGAGCAGAGCCTCGGACAACACAGTGGCTTCCTTCACTGTGGACGGGGGCGGGACGCGGCTGGGGACGGATCTCCTGATTTGTGACGCAGGCAGCAGCTGAGATCGGTTCATGTCCTGAGCAGAGCTGCACACAGAGTACAGAGTTCTGTGCACGAACAGTAGGAGAAATGTTGGCGGACATAGATTTTTTATTTTTTAAACAATAAAGTTCTACAACAGACGCAGAGAACGGTGAGGAAATCAAGACGATTTCACAAACCGCCGGCCCAGAAAAGGTCACTTTCGAAATTGCAGTTGTCGTGTAGTGTAAGTCGTGCTTCTGTTGCAGGTTTTGGTGACTGAATTAGATCGGGAAGGCCGATCGAGTGGGTCTGTACCGGTGAAGCTGGGTACTTATCCCAAGAGTGCATCGGGCAGGCAAAAGCAATCTTTCCCGGCGTCGTCAGTCGATCGATATCCTTCTATTGAACAGTGTACCTGCCGATGCCATCCCTGTTCTGCTCTTCTGAATATAAGGACAACACTTTCTCAGAGAACGATATAAATGAAAAGTCATTCTACCTGCAAGGTTCACTTGGAGTGCAAGAGTAAAGGAAATGCTTGTAAAGTAAACAATGTCAGGATTTTTTGCATCTTAGTCACTGTGCTGGGTTTTTTCCCCGGAAATCAGGCACTTTTCTGCAAATGTACAGGGCGAGCTTGATGTGAAATCTGTCAAACTGACCAGCCTGAGCGATGCACGTCGGGCGTGCAGGTGAAGAAATGGCAAAGCACGGGAGTCTAATTTGAAGGTTATTCTCTGGTGCCTTACGGAGATCTCTCAGCATGGAAGTCACCATGATTGTGTTGAGGAAAACGGGGTCCGGAAAGGCCTCGCTCTCCACTGCGGCGAGAGTGGGAACGAGCATGGCTAAAACTCGAGACAAAATGAGACATGAACACACACGGAAGGAGCGCCTGGGAAGAGCTCCTGCTGGGCACTGAAGATGTAGTATTACCGACTGAGGGGGAGGAAGTGGATTCAAGGAGGCCAAGACCTTAAAACCGGGCGACTATGTTGTGTATTCGAACTGCGGAGCGACAGATCAGCTTCCCTCTGAGCCACTAAATAGTCAAAAGTGGTACGAGCAACTGTCTCTTCCTGTTGTGAATGCTCTAACAGGGCAGATGAAAAGGAAGTTTTCTGAGGAATCGTTAGCACTAGCCATGAGCGTAGATGGCCTGTAACACTGAAGGCATGGAAGTTTGGGAAGTTTGTATCAGTGAATCCATGTTTAGCCATATCAGAACTGCAGATTGCTCACAGTGACAGTGAGTCACACCGACTAGCAGTGGGTCTAGACAGTGTCTGCTCATGGCTCCCCAGTTCCTTCAAGCTTCTGCAGTCAGCTCCATCCCTGCCCATTGGCTCGGCGAAATCAGAAACCTCCATCTCTGCAACGTTTTTGTGCGTAGTCTATTCTGAGTCGGACATTACAAGAGAAGTCGACCGTGCAGAGATTGTGAAGCTGCACTCGGTCAGATCAAACTGAGAACTTCTGCAGGAGTAGCACGGTAAGATTAGGGATTTATTATTCTTTTGTGCTTGTTAATTTTGTATTATTATGGATTTTATTAGCAGCATTGTAAAGGGAACAATGATACCAGTTATTTCGTAGTTTTTTTTAGTATTATTAGTTTGTTTCATTTGGAGCTTTTAATAATTAAATATCGGACTGTGATATAATAGTTCTCAGGCCGGCACTAGAGAGGCCTACAGACAGTACAGGTGGAATATATGTATGTTTGGCTCCTGTGTTCGTTGTTTGGTGTAACATGTTGCTACACTTTATGTTGCCAGTGCATTGACTCATTAAGCTAGTTGTAATCAGCCCCCACACAATAATATTTTCTCCCGCGACTTATGGTGAGAGCTTTGTTACATGTAGGTTCTGTTGAAATGAAGCCCAACAAATGAAAACCAGCAGAGTACTGCAGATTTTAAGTCTGAACAAGTCTGCATATTAAGTACAGTGCATTGCTTATTATTTCCATTTGAACTGTACATAAATACCAATGCTCTGTGCTGCTGAAGGTACAGTATTAAGTAATCGCTTTGTGAATAAAGTAGCTGATTTAAACGTTCATGATTCTATAGAAACAGTAAAGTATAGTAAAGTTAGTGTAGTAGAGTAAAGTTTATGACCACCAGTACAGGACTGTAGAAACATTTATATATATATATATATATATATATATTTTTTTTTTTTTTTAAATTTTTTTTTTGGTCTTTATAAAATGTGTTTGCTTGGTTGACACAAAGTAATTGATGTTGCATCTGGGAAAACAGAAATTGTGTTTAAATACTGTATATAATTACTGTACTACAGTAGGGCATACTAGCTAGTGTAGCCTACTGTCAAATGCCTTATCAAATACTTTTTGAAGTTTTTAAAAAGATGCATTTTTATTAAAATAGCCTGGAAATAAAACCCTTGAATCTATAGCAAACATTGTGTAGAAGATTTGTTTTTTATAACCTCAATATAACACCACCCTGCTGTACCGTCACTTTAGCGCGTGGTTTTTACCAGGTGGTATAACGTGGGCCGACTGTACGTTTATTTCCGTTTTGTAATTATTATTTTTTTAAATGAGTTAGTCGATTTCTCTCTCTCTGAGGACAACAACATTTCCACCTCAAATCTGAACGCTACCCCTGCAGCCCACCCTTGACTGACCGTCACCCCCTCCGGATCAGAAATCTGCTGAGCTGCCGTCTGGCGGTCAAGACAATGAGCGGAAAATGTACGCCAGACACTTTCACCCCCCTAGCCAACTCCCTAGTCTTAAGGAAGCAGACATGCTATCTTGAGGAACCTCTGCAGGGTCACAGGCCTGACACGGTGCCACATTTCAACACACGAACTTCCAAAGAGGAACAACACATGCATGCGTGACGAACAGGCTGTGTGTCAAGCACCGCGAGTGTGTTGCGGACGGGACCTGCCTTGGTCAGTGTGCGTGGGTGTGCGCGGGGGTTTGGGAGTCCAGTGGATCACGTGTCCGACAGTAACTTTTATTGGTCGTTTGTTTGTGTGAGCTGATGAAACACAACAGAAACCGCAACATGGATGAGCATATTGATCAGCAGCTGCCTGTCAAGCGCATCTCCTCTGCGGTTAATAATGGTGTCAAGTGAAAGTCTGCAGCCGTTAAGATGACAGGAGGGAATCACCTAAAGATCCACTGATGTCAGAAACATCGATTGAGGACACGGGCTGTTCAGGAGCATGTGAAAATATTAGTTTTAAATTCTACCTAAAATCACTGTATTGTTCTTACTTTCTATTAAATACATTTGAACATAATAAATCATAATCATAAGAAGAAATCACTACTAAGTCACTAGTGAGTCAGAACAGATAAGGAAGTCAGAGCTCGTCTCTCCCAAATGAATTTAACTGCACCAAAGAACTGCTACCTCTCACTTCCTCGAACCCCTTTGATGTGGGGAGTTTAAAAGAAACCAAACTCTGAGGAGGGAACACAAACGTAAATCTCTTGTAGGATTCGCTTTTCGGGCAGGGGGTGAAAGAGCCGGCTCACAGGGACGCCTCACACTCGGTCAATATTATGCAACCAGTGAGAGAGATTAAGAGAGAACTGTGTTCTTGAGAAATGGTCTCTGTCCTGTGCACTTTCTTGTAAGCGAACCGCACACCGCAGAGCAGTGCTGACAACCCCTGAACAATGCCTGGAAGGGCTAATTTCCAGTAAAGCTGTCTTGCATGCAACCGAACGAGCGCCTAGCTAGTCAGAGCGTTACTCGGCGAGCAGAGGACAAGGCTTTAAACAGAGAACTAAAAAAGGAAAGAGCACAATCAAAATGAAAGGATTGGGTGCAGACTTATGGGGGGAAGGGTTAATAGCATCAGCCCCCTCGAGCCCCCAACACTTTCCACAAGCAGCCGTCGCCAACATCGTGGTCCACAGCGAAAGCTCCCCACATGGAGCAGTAACAGTTCAAGCACATTTGTCAAAGACACTAAAAGTGATAGTTTATCACACTAGCAGTGCTGCAGTAATTTGCAGAGGATCACACACAAAGCTGTACTCACGGTTGTGTTCAGACCAGCTTTGGCCCCAGCCTCTGTAAGCCGATGCACCCGGCTAGGTCTTAAAAAAACATGAATCTCTGCAGCCACTAGACCGAGAGGGGAAAACGCAACCCTAAAGCAGGCAAAGGAGTTCAGTTTAATTAAATTAGTCAAGTGGCACAGCTACCCACGTGAAGCGAAGCAATTCAGCCCACAGACACCCATCCCCACAGCTGTCCAGATGTGTCGTCTCACGGCTCCGTTTGTTGTTTTTAAAGCCACACACTGCTTTGGTTTAATTCAAGGTCGAAGTCTAAGTATTCCCAATGCTGGTGACTCAGGCGTATTCTGTTGAATTTGGCTTTGGCGCGTCTTATTGAAATATGGTTGTATGTCTTCTATAATATTTAATCCTTTAGCGTTTCATCTAGGTTAGGAGATCAAGTTTTTTATGTTAGTTGTCTGGAATAAAAACATTAGAGAAATAATAATAATAATAATAATAATAATAATAATAATAGTAATTTGTAATTGTTACTAATTGTAAATTGCCCTGCTAAGAAATGTAATTATTATTATTACATATTTCACCATTTGACAGAGTGGTTTGCTCTCCACTCTTTGTGCTGAACCCTTGATAATGAAAATCGGAGTTAGAAAATTCTTTAATTATGACATCAGAATGATTGCAGTCAGGAACAGAAGACCCTGCAGGAGCAGAGCCTCAAACTCCCACGCAACATCAAGGGGATACTGTTTTATTGGGTAGAGTATTTTACAATCAATAATAAAAAGCAACATCAAGGGGATAGACACAGCAAACACACACTTACTGGTATTGACATGTGTTTTCACAAGAGCACGGGGATACATGCACTCCTGACCCCGCACGTCTATGACTCAACACACTCATATGTGAATAATGTATTTTTTAGACAGTTTTCATTGCACCCGGACACACTGGCCGCCAGCCGCTACATTGTCACAGCCCCCACACTGCAGCGCTACAACGTCTACGATCAATGAATCAGCCCGAAATAAGTGGCGCAAATCCCGCAGAGACGGGCGTGCGATGCCGATAATGTTCAGACACCCACCTTGCTGAGCGCCAGCAGCGCGGCGGAGAGCAGCAGCGCCAGGGCTGCCCGGGACACGGCGGTCATAGCGCGGCCGGGCGGGCGAGTCTCCGCGCCGGGTCCGTCCGGTGAGCGGCGGCGCTGTTTCCACACACGGGCCGAGGCTGCGCACAGGCGGCGAGCTGCTCCTCCGCAGGCAGGCAGGCAGGCAGGCAGGCAGGCAGGCAGGCTCGTCTCTCGTCTCTCGTCCGCACAGAGACAGCAGTGCAGCTGCTCACCCCGCGCCGTGCTGGCTTGTGCACGGCTCACTTCTCTCTGTGCGTTTATCAGCCTGTCCAGCATGTACTCTGCGGCGACCCTGCGGGGGGCGCTATGCACAACCCAACCTGCTTGATTATCATCATTTCTGAACAGACGCCTTTACAACACACGAGAGCAATACAGTCTAGAATCACACATCAAAGCCCAGTACAAACTACACGTTCAAAGTGACACAAGTGCACAAGAGAAATATACAGTTAGTACAAGTCCTGCATCCTAGATTCGTGAGCTAATTGCAGACAAGATGTGAAGGCATAGTTAAGAGCTCAGGGGAGGGGACAGGGGGGAACAATATCAACAACAGGAGGACTAGCAATGTGAAAGCAGGCTGTGCAATGAAAACTGGGTGAAGTGTAACTGAACAGTGGAAACAGCTGAGGACAGGTACAGTCTGAGTAGGTGTGGGAGGGACTCTGCTATTTTTTATTTCTAAACCATGATTCCCATTTGCCAAGGTGCATCTTGCTTTCTTTATTACCACTATGAAACGCGTCTGACAACAAGGGGAGGGGGTTCCTGATCGAATATCGATCACCTAGGGCATTTAATAGGAGCACAAGTGCAGCCATCGACCTTTTTGTGGGGGGCAGGCAGCCCAGGTTCGCTTGCACGTCTTACTGTCTTTCCAGTGTGACCTCCAGTCACGGTGCAGTACTAGAGCTGCTGAAATGACTCCTGTAGCTCTTTGCACAGCAGTCCCACCCTCTCCAGCTCTGACTAAACCTCGCACAACAGCTCAGCTCCCAATCATTTCAGTCCCTCAGAGGGGCCTGGAGAGCGACGAGCCTGTCTGAGCCTGTCCCGCCAGGCTGACCCCCCCAGGCTCTTCTGAGAAGCTCCAGCTCAAACCCAGAGTCCAGCTCCAGCGGCCGTGTTCACACGCCTGTTATTTCTCATCGCAGGCCGAGAACTGAAAGCAGTATCTGCACGATCGCCTTATTTTCGCATATTCTTCTTCAGATAGCATCATTATTGCAAGTGGAGGGAACCTGACGGTAAAAATGCCTTCTCGTGTTTAAAAATGTCTGTGCCAACCTGGGCTCAGGAGCTGGTTTTAAGGCAGTGGTGGGCACCCACTTCTGGCCCACGACCACCCACCTAAACAAAAAAGAAGAAAGTTGCATATTTATGACAACTACTTATTTTGTATCAATGTGTTACTACCTTAATACATTGTTGATATGTATTTATTGCATTATATTGTTATTTTTTAATTAAAATATAGCATGTGTGGCTTGTAATTGTGGTGAAAGGGGTCTTGCCACCCAGACTTGCCGCACACTGACTAATTTAGGTTCCTCGCTACCGTTTTAAGGGCCGTTCTGTTCTCTCATTGAAATGTGCATTGGAAAACCGCATTACAACAGCGAAACTAGTCTGTATCAATACATGCGGAGACTGCAAAACAATTCAGAAGTACACACATTGAATCTTTGCACATTTCCTGTCAGAGGTTGGTTACCATTATAAAACGATGAATGAGTAATGAGACTTGATAGCCCATAACCAAAACACAAACACTTCTCAACCCCCCGGGTTTGCAGCAAGCAAGACATAACTTTGGGTGGTGAGCAGAAGTCTGAAAGTTGTCTGCTGAGCTTTACAGTCTCAGATGATGAGTTTGACATTAGTCTGTGTTCTGCCTACAGAGTTTAAATTTAATCTGCCAACCAATCCCACACACAAGTACATGCAAAGCAGACCACACTGTTATAAAGTAGCTCATACATGACCCATACCACTCTCCCCTGTGACTCATCCAAGCTAACGCTGGCTTCACGATTGAGAGAGGAAGTCTGAAGGTTACATGTGGCTTTGAAGGAAACTTGTGCCTTACGCCATGAGCAGGGTTGAAGTTTGAACAGGTTAAATAAATAATACGAGCTGGCTGGCTTGTTGGCTTTGTGTGCGAAAATGAGTGTGCACTCCTTTCAGGTCTGTGTTGCGGTGTCTGGTGACAAGAGGCTGACAAAAGTGATGAACTTTGACACGGACTGTGATTGATCTGATGAAAGGGGCATCGGTTTACACCTGTTCTGCAATCTCTCGTGGTGGTTTGTTGTAAGCTCTCTGGTGCGCCCGGCCTCTCTGGGGCTCAACGCCGTGTCCCGGTGTTTTAGAGTAGGTGCTCAGGCAGCAGGTCTTGTGTATTGTATGCGCTTGTGTTTGTCACAGTGTTGAGCCGGAAGAGAGAAGGCGTCTCTCGTGCTTTGTCAGCCCTAGGTGGCAGTCCCCCACCCACAGCTCTGGCTGCCTAGGCCAAAGACCAGCCATCTTAGAAGTTTTACTGCGCTCGACTGCACTATTTATAGCTAAATGACTCGTACGTGTTTTGCAAGAAAGCCTAAACGAGATCTATTTTCCAACTGGGTTAAAACAGACAAGAATTAAACCGATTCAAATGAATTCTCAATAAAAATTTAAACAAAACTGGATGGATGGTGTGGCCAAAAAAATAAAGCAACTGCACACATATGACTGTATGACACACACACAATGACTCTGTCAAACACCTGAATAACATGCCTTTTGTTTCGTTTGAATCATGGTGACTAAGATGGCTTGTGAAAGCTGGGGCAGAAAAGCACCTGAATGTGACTAAACATAGATTTCTAAAGCATAATGCTCCTACACTCACCTAAAGGATTATTAGGAACACCATACTAATACTGTGTTTGACCCCCTTTCGCCTTCAGAACTGCCTTAATTCTACGTGGCATTGATTCAACAAGGTGCTGAAAGCATTCTTTAGAAATGTTGGCCCATATTGATAGGATAGCATCTTGCAGTTGATGGAGATTTGTGGGATGCACATCCAGGGCACGAAGCTCCCGTTCCACCACATCCCAAAGATGCTCTATTGGGTTGAGATCTGGTGACTGTGGGGGCCAGTTTAGTACAGTGAACTCATTGTCATGTTCAAGAAACCAATTTGAAATGATTCGACCTTTGTGACATGGTGCATTATCCTGCTGGAAGTAGCCATCAGAGGATGGGTACATGGTGGTCATAAAGGGATGGACATGGTCAGAAACAATGCTCAGGTAGGCCGTGGCATTTAAACGATGCCCAATTGGCACTAAGGGGCCTAAAGTGTGCCAAGAAAACATCCCCCACACCATTACACCACCACCACCAGCCTGCACAGTGGTAACAAGGCATGATGGATCCATGTTCTCATTCTGTTTACGCCAAATTCTGACTCTACCATCTGAATGTCTCAACAGAAATCGAGACTCATCAGACCAGGCAACATTTTTCCAGTCTTCAACTGTCCAATTTTGGTGAGCTTGTGCAAATTGTAGCCTCTTTTTCCTATTTGTAGTGGAGATGAGTGGTACCCGGTGGGGTCTTCTGCTGTTGTAGCCCATCCGCCTCAAGGTTGTACGTGTTGTGGCTTCACAGATGCTTTGCTGCATACCTCGGTTGTAACGAGTGGTTATTTCAGTCAAAGTTGCTCTTCTATCAGCTTGAATCAGTCGGCCCATTCTCCTCTGACCTCTAGCATCAACAAGGCATTTTCGCCCACAGGACTGCCGCATACTGGATGTTTTTCCCTTTTTACACCATTCTTTGTAAACCCTAGAAATGGTTGTGCGTGAAAATCCCAGTAACTGAGCAGATTGTGAAATACTCAGACCGGCCCGTCTGGCACCAACAACCATGCCACGCTCAAAATTGCTTAAATCACCTTTCTTTCCCATTCAGACATTCAGTTTGGAGTTCAGGAGATTGTCTTGACCAGGACCACACCCCTAAATGCATTGAAGCAACTGCCATGTGATTGGTTGGTTAGATAATTGCATTAATGAGAAATTGAACAGGTGTTCCTAATAATCCTTTAGGTGAGTGTATATTGTCAGTCTGTTAGAGCATCTATTTTATAAGCAGCCGACAAAAAGCGATGACAACAGCAGGAAAAAAAAAAAAAGAGCTTGCTTCATTCTCCTGTAATGCAATTGCCCGCCAACTTCCAAATCCCAGCTGAGGCCGAGAAGAGCGGGCAGCCGTACTGGGAGCCCACGGGCACCGAAAGCACGGGCACAGGGAGTGGAGGCAACGGCACGGCCGGGCACGGCAGCAGTGGCATGGGCAATCTCAGAGTGGTAGGGCATCTAGGCACAGATTAGGACAGAAACAGGGAACTTCAGGGTGAAACTCCATGCAGACGGAGCCATAGCACACTAGAGGCAAGGAGAAGCACTGCCAGCTACAGCCAAAACCTAAATGTTTGACGGAGACCCAAGGAAAAGCACTGGCAAGCACAAATGAATCGTGTGTCGAAACGCTGTAAAGCAAACCACCAGCTCCCGGATCTGTCGACTACTGTACACGAGCAACACAGGAACCCCAGTGATGCAATTGGGGTCTTATCAGCTCGTGAAGAGGGCTGACATATCCCTGCATGCCAGGTGAATAAGGGAATTGTTTTTCATGACTATATTCAAATACTGCCCTACACGCTGCCCACACTGCGAGAGGAGCCGTGCAAATCAACCTAAACCACTTCTTATTATGAGAACGAAAATAAACCTGTCCTGTGATCTAATTCGCTTTATTTTTAGTCACGCTTACAGAGGAGTCTGGGACCGATAGCAGTTTGAGATCGAGCCCGGTCTAGACGCTGGAAGTTTAGACGCTCTGACACTAAATGAGCCAAGTGACCTTTGCCTGCCCCCCCCCCACAGAGAAAAAGGTACAGTATCCTGCCCCTCAAAGCACACTCCCTGTACTTTACCACACACAAGACCTCACTTCTGTTACTTTGCCAGATTTTACGTTCAGCTTCCTTTCAACTAAAGTGTTTCTGCGCTCTCTCACGCCTGTGTCTCTTTCAACAACAGGTCCCGTTTCGCACACGTTGGCCAAAGCGCCACACGCTCCACCTATGAGACAATCCAACAAAAGCAAACGGCTAGGAACGTCGTGACAGACTCGCTTTGGCCGTAAAGCAGTTTGGGCTCTTCCTTCGTCTCCATCCTGTCTCCAGTTCCCCCTCTCGGCAGGCTTGGAGGGAAAAAAAAACAAGCTTCGAGGAAGTTCCCTTTTTTTGTTTCAGTCATTTCAAGACTGCATTTTACTGTAAGTGGTGTAAACAAGATAGACGCGCTCGTTCACAGAATGATGGCTTTATTTTGTGAAGTGTTTACACAGGGAGTTTCTGACCGGACTGGTTTATCCGCTTACAAACAACGGTGTACGCAGTGCATTCCTGCAAGCGCGTCTGTGCGTATTCAAATGTCAGACTACCGGGTCTCGTTTCCTCCGAGTTCATTTAGGAAAGCCGCACGAATGTGTTTCCGCACCGCAGCCCACGAGGGGAGCAGGAGAGTGGAACTGGGATTCAGAGGAACGTGGGGCGTCCCAGTGAACCACCTGAACCAACCATCTACCAGTGTTGAATGGAAACTCAGAGGAGGACCTGAGCAGTTTTCTCTGTGAAGCATCTTTTCTCAGCTCTGCTGGGTGACTCGCTTGTCATGCAAAGCAGCTCTGGGTGGAGGGGGTTACTAGCCAGTGAACGAGTGAAGAAGACTGACAGCAAAAAGCCCAGAACATACCCTGGTCTCTGCACTATTCACACGATTAATGACTCACTTGCTCAGAAAATCTCCCCAGGAGGCCCAAAGCCAACAGGCGTTTGAATCACGTTTCTAGTGCAGTGAGGGGGGGGGGGGTTCTCACTGAACACACATGACAATGAAGCAGAGAAAGCACAAGTGATCATTATCAATTTATTTTATTTATTGGTTCATTTTACCTGCGTTTATACAGCGTAGAATTCAGTCAAACTCCCCTAGTCTGTAGGCGCTGGTCCGTACTGCCAGAACTTTGACAGTAGGGGTTTGAGGAGTGGCTCAAGGCGGCTGGGGCTTTTAGGTTCAAGCCTGAGACTCTCCAAACAGCTGGAGGGACCCATTCAGGGCCTGAGAACTATGTTAAGGTTATAAAAAGCCCTCAAACCCCGAGGTGAAGACCCAGGGTCCGGAGCTCAGCAGATCCGAGTTGAAATGTTACTATAACCCGACAGACACCACCCTTGGCAAAATGCCCCCTTGGCCTGCTCCAGCCCGATTAATAAATTATAATACAAAAAGAAACATAGTGAAAAGATTAGGACAGCAGGGGCCTAACCATCAATCCCTGAGAACCATGATCCGTTAGCTTCTCCAGGCGTCACGAGCTAAAACCAAAAGTGTGTTAAAATACATGCAGCACGTCCACCAGCCAGCGGCGCGTTCGGCCCGCTCAGTGCGCCCGGAGAGGAGCAAATACTGAACAAAATACTGTCTCTCGGACCCGACACCTGTGCTCTGGGGTCACGGACTTTGTGACTTCCGCTCTCACTGCACTGTAAGCAGTGTCCGGCCGGGGAGATCCGGCCCGGGATCCCGCTCTGTGCAATCTGTAGGCCTCATTTCCACGGCCCCCTGCAGACTGACGTCCAAAGAGTTCGTCTGCTGTTTTGGTTTGGTTTCGTCTGTGTGCAGGGCCTCGATGTCAACATACCATTCGGCCACAGGCTTCCCAATGTGGGTTTCTCCCTCAAGCCTCCCGTCTTAAAACCTCCATCACCCTGAGCCGTCCTTTAGTCACAGCGATCCTTTTCAGTGCATGTTTCCTCCATCTTCCCATAGAGGATTATCTGTGAGCTTTATAAAAGTCAAATACGCAGCCCTTACAGATCTTTCATACAGGACACTGTGCCAAAGAGAGGCTGTGTTCGTCCATGTCCCTATACATTGATCATTAACTTGTTTGAGACGGCTCAATTGGTCACTGCTCTGTGTGTATGTACACACACACACACAAACACACACAGACACATATACATAGAGGACACAATAGGTCTAAGTCTACAGAACTTGGTATTCCTGGCTTCAGGAGTGACCCCAGTATTTCACAGCCCCCCAGTGAATAGTTTATCTTCATACTGAGGTAGCAAAGCCCACCTCAACCACAGCTCGGCACAGGAGCTGTAATGCGCAGCCAGGAAACACGTGACAGACAAAACACACAATGACACTTGGACTGCCGGAGGGGAAATAGCGTGCTCAGCGAGAGGAGCCCACGCCCGCGGTGGGTCGGTTACAGTTTATACAAACAGAGGAAAGGTCAGGAAATCCACAAGGGGTGGTTCAGTCCAGTCCAGATCAGAGGAGCGGCGCGACCTCTCCACGGTCGGGAGATCAGAAGGAAGCCCCCCAAGCCCACGCAGTCTGTCCGGTGGACCGGCGGGTCGGGTGTGAGATGCAGTAATCCCTGTATTCTAGCCTGCCGAGCTCAGTCAAGTGCAGGGGGGTCTTCGGGTTTTTTTGGAGGGGTAGGGGGTGGAGTAGGCAGTGCGGGGATGGAGAAGGCATTCTTTAGTTTTTTCCCACTTCCATCTCTGGTGCCTCCTCTCCATCTATCCGCGCAGCCCGGCAATTCCCCGAAACAAAACCCAAAACGCTCTCAAGCCCACCCCCCATCCCATCGGTCTCACTTGCTGGTGGCCGGGACGGGGTAGCACAGATCCTTGCCCTGCTCCTCCTGTATGCACCCTTGGGACGCGCCTCCCCTCCAGGCGTCCCACGGGCCTTCGCTCTCAGGGGTCTTCAGCGACTCTTGCTGCGGGAAAGCGACGGGGGCTTCGCCGGGCGCGGCCGCCACGCTCTCGCCCTTCTTCTCCTCTGCGTCCGAGCCGGGTTTGCTGGTGCCCAGAATCACTGTCCCCGGAGAGAAGATGTATATCGACCCTGGGGAGCAGAAGCAAAGACAGACAGACGTGCGTATTAATGTTTAGTAAAAACACAAACATGCACAGACAACAACCTGAGATTCACAGCCTCAACCTGCTCCCACACTGCTCTCCTGGGTTTCCCCAGGCTGTGGCTGTGCTTGAGCACTCTGGCAATGGGAAGGTCGTGCTAATGGAGTTAAAGGAAACACAATCATAAGAACAAAAGAAAGTGTCCAATCGAGAGGAGGCCATTCGCCCCATCGTGCTCGTTTGGTGTCCATTAATAACCAAGTGATCAAGGATCCTATCCAGTCTGTTTTTGAATGTTCCCAAATTGTCTCTTCAGCCACATCGCTGGGGAGTTTGTTCAGATTGTGACGCCTCTCTGTGTGAAGAAGTGTCTCCTGTTTTCTGTCTTGAAAACGAGGCTGTACTAAGTGTTTTTTTTCTGTTGCTCTTGCCACAGCCTCCTTTATTACTCCTCATTAAAGTGGAAAACACCAGCCAAGAACTAGGCCTTCGTTTGCAGTTGAAACTAATTTGGGTTTTGAACAATTTCTCTGTTATAACGAGTGTTTGGCCGATCTGTGTGCAACGGCCAGTCCCGCTACTAAGATCAACAGGCCAGCCTGGTTTTCCAATTGGCTAAGGAGGAGGTTGAGCTCATGGTTATGCACAATTTAATGCAAATCCAATTAAAATAATTTCAAGCAATTCTGATGTTACTCTTTTTAAACCGAATGTCGTTCAAATGCAACACCTGATTTATATTCGGTTCGTAAATGCTTTTCGGGGGTTTTGTACCCTTACGACGCAGACGAATACACAGCATTTTAAACTCTTTTCGAGTCTACATACAGATTTATTTTACACACATACGAGTGTTTGAGACAGTGATCTGATTCCACAGACAAAGTATTAGTTTGTCTATTATTAACCAGCAAGATTATGTGCAACAACTCATCAGTGCTCCTCTACACAGAAGTCTTTAGTAAAATACTGTTTTATTGTGTGAGTATATTACATTGCATATATAAAATCCATTTCTAAAAAACATTAAGATACTGATTTAGTATTTAGTGCTTAAAACAATAATTACATTAAACTAAATTAAGTGGCAAAAAGTGAATATTCAACTAAACTCAAATCAATAATAAAACAATCTGGTTCATTGAGAACTTAATGGTTAACAAAAACAAACAAAACAATCTAATGCATTTAAAGAAAGAATAACGGTCAATGCACCAGACAAATCATAAACCTAAAGAACAAAAACAAATCAGGTCTTTAGTAAAATACTATTTATTTGGTATTGAATTTTACATTTACAAACGAATTATGAATTTTATCAAGGTGGGTGTACGACGAACTGGGCAGGAACGCCGTAAAGGAGTTAAGAGTATCAGAACAATCGTCCTGAAACGCACAGGTGGGGATACACAGGAAACACTCCCTGTAAACATTCCTGGGACATCGGCACAGGGCCCAGTCTCCAACGGCGGGACGGGGGAATACCAGCTGTGCGGCCAGATACGCAATTCAGGAGGTGAAATCTTTGATCTTGGCAGTAAAATGCTGCCTTCCTTCAACCGATAAAGAATCTTATTTCACTGTCCGAACACTGCAAAATACGAGGCCTCATTTAAACGCGTGAACGAATATAAAAAAACATTACGCGATGGTAAATAATGCTGACTGAAATATACATGAATGCGATCTGACCTTTGTTTCAGAAAATATAACCCAGCGGACACAGGGGGTGAAGTGTAACAGATTTTATCTCATGAAAGGAATACGGTTTCATTGAAAGTATATTTTTGCGCCATTTATATCCAAGGTTTACCAGGAAACCAACGTCTTGCTCAAGTCTCCTCAGAAGAGGCCCAAGGCTCACACTTACAGTACGTTAAGTGAGACCAAAAAGCACAATCGGCTCAGTTCAGATGACTAAACCGTCAAATGGGGAGTAATCTTCGCTCTCTGGTATTTCCCAAGGCTGTGGTCGATGAAGCGTTCCCAGATCAGGGGGTCATTGCCACACCAACCCGCTAAAATCATGTATGTTAACCACAGGCAACGATCCCAGCGATATCCTTCCCAGCAGCCCTTGCAGTGCTGTCGACGGGCAGAGTGGCTGTGAGTCGTGCGTCTCGGCCCACGTGCTCTGAGCGATGAGGAGGATGACTGGGAAGCTCACCAAGAGGGGAACCGAGCCAGCTTTTTCAAGTGACTGATTCACTGAGCCGGGCAGTCACTTAAAACACCATGTGTGTTTGGAGGAGAGTTAATGGCTTTCACACATGTCCCGCTCCTAATCTGGTCGCTCAGAAGCTAACAGTAATTAGTCTGCGCCCTGCCACCATGTGACCTCCGCCCCCTGTGAAAGCGTTCAGTTTGTCTTGGCCGCCTCTCTGAAGACAGGATGTTGAACACAGAAAGATTTTATCAGAGACGAACTCGAAACAGAGGAAACGTGGGTCCTGTTTAACACGAGAGCGAGAGATCTCTGATGAACAGACCACAGTGCAAACACCGGTGCCATTACACACTGCCGGCGAGACGCTTCCCTCTCCTCACCTGCACACCCATTGTCCTGGACAAGGTGGAACACAAGAACATCTCATTGTCCCGTAACCTCTCGCAACACTTCAAAGCGCTGTATTCCCCGTATCGTTTGGCTCGCCTCGGTTCACACTGAGCTCCATACAGACTCATCTCTCCTTCCCCTCCCTGTAGACCAAACCTGTTTTCCTGCGCCAGAAGACTCCATGCACCCCTCTCCTCTCCCACTCCCCCGTTCCCACTCCTTTTCCACCCTGGCCCCTAAGTGCTGGACCTTCCCACCAAGCTCCCCCGGCGCACAGAGTGTCACGGCACTACTGGGGGCTCACCGACGGTGTTGTTGATGCTCTCCCCTCCTCCGTTGTGATCCACGGTGACCTGCTGCAGGCTGCCGTGAGAGCCCTCTCCCCCCAGCTCGGGCACCGGGCTCCCCGCCGGCCCCCTGCTGCCCAGGAGCTGCTCCACCTCCACCTGTGCGCCTCTCTCCTGCAGCTCTGGAATTGCCAACCTTTCGGTGCCCTCCTCCTCTCTCTCGCCTCTTCTTTCCTATACACAGCGGGGCAGAAGAAACAGCAGTGACGGGCGGGGTGCTGGGAAAGCCCCTGTACAGAACATCAATCAGTTCAGCGAACTCACTTAAATGTCCCCTAAAGTAATCTTGTTTAAACGCTCCATCCCAACAGCCACTCGACTCCATACAGCACAGCCCCCCAAAGGATACAACGGATAAACTGGGTGGCGGTGCTGTGCTGGGGACAGTTTGGGGGTTTTCAAATGATCAGCCCAGGGCATCTACCAACACTAAGGCACCAGGCCATGCCGCGCCACACCGCGGAGATGAGAGAGAACAGGAAGCGTCCTCCTCCGAGATCCAATGAAACCTGCCTGTTCACCTGGGTAGTGGACGCCCAATGGGGATCTTAGAGCAACAGCTGATGGTCTGTTTCTCATACGTGGGGTTTTGTGGTCTGCGAATGTGACAGAAGCACTCTGTGCTTGTGCTGGGCTTGTCAAGTGTGTGCGTCCGTGGCTTTGAGCACAGAGGAGTCAGATACTCACCTTCTTGTTGAGGAACAGAGCTGAAAGAAAAGAAGAGAGAAACGGTGATCAGTGAATTGGTCCCCGCTGGATGTCAATGTCTGTCTCGCTGCTGAGCTGAACTGAGCAGAACCAGAACCTCTGTCCTCACTGCTGCATGCTGGGTATCACTGGAGACAATGATGCCAACTATCACATATTAATGGTGCTTAACTTCTAAGTAGCATTTCTAATAGTTAACTTTCTGAAGGGATTATGAGCTACACTAACTGAAATCTCAACAGTAATACACAGACACACACTGACACAGACACAGTGGTCGAAATGGGCCAGTATACAATGGTATGCCATACCAGCACTACTCAAAAAATACCAAACGTATGCTTTACGTTAATAATAATAATATTATTAACATTATTATTATTATTATTAATAATAATAACGGCAGCCCTATTAAATCGCTGTAACACAAAAGAGAAACTGTATAGTGACGTGTGGCACTTCCTATTGCAGTGCTGTGTTTCTATGGCACATAGCGCCTTCTTCCTGCACATACGTGTACAATACGTTGAAGGAAAAAAAAAAAAAAATACACATACGTTTTTTTTTTTTAATGCAACCGAAGTGAAAATAGAAAATGAAAATTGTTATTCTTTTTCAGAGGTGAAACGGTTAACACGGGCTGCAGGACTACTGAAACCGTTTGTTTGTTTGTTTGTTTATCTCCATAAAGGTACTTTTAAATTTCCATTTCGACCGCTGCACATGCATAAGAGCTTAAATGTCTCCCCCGTGTGGATGTCATGTGAAGATGCACTGTCTTCGGTGTGAACCTGTCTTGTGAGGGGTTGTCTCAGGAACAGGTCTAGATGCATATTTATAAAAGTTGTGCATGAATGGGGATATATTTAGTATTTTTATTATATTTAGAAGCTTTCCAGTTCTAGATCATCCGTGCAGGCTTTTTAAACCATTTAACAATGGTTAAGCATGTTCTAATAAACACACACACAATTTAAAAAAAAATCTGTAAATCTCTGACTGACTGACTTCGAAAAAATCAGGATCAAAGTGTCACTGCCTGAAAAAAAACACACACTTGTGAATTCCTGCACTTTTGACACTTTGACAGCAGGGCGGCGATGTCTACGCTCCCCCCACACCTTGCCAACGGTCCCGTCCTGCGGTCTCACCTGGGTCCCCCTTCAGCAGGGTCTTCAGGGGCCGGCCCTTGCAGGAGCGCAGGCAGAGCACGAGGGCCAGCAGGACGCAGGGCAGCAGGAAAACCAGCAGGACCGAGTACTTCCCCTCCAGCGAGCGGTCTGAGACCGGACTACTCAGGCTGGGCACATCGGACACTGTCACGGCAGTAGGGAGGTGTGGGTTAGTGGTGGAGAGAGGCAGGAGAGTGGTCGGGGGGGTGGGAGAGGCTAGAGAGAGGGAACAGAGGTTTGAGGAAGAGAGGAAGAGAGAGAGAGGGAGAGTTTATACACATTCGTGTCCCTTTTGATCAATTAGAGAAGCGCTCTGACAATGTGACTCCGCTCTCAGGCCCCTATTTGGGATTTTAAAACCTGAAAGCGGGTGGAAACTCACCGGGGGCAAGGGAGGCACATACACGGTCCTGAGTCAGGCTCCCATTCACCGACACGGTCCTTCCCAGAGCTGCGCAGCTGCAATGACAACACGGACAGCCCTTTGAGGCCTTTGTTGTAGGTCAACTGACAGAAAATTCAAACAACACGAAGAGTCACAGAGTGAAGCAGAGAAACAGCGCCACGCACGAGGTGAAGGACTGATGGACAGGGTGAGCGCACAGTGGCAGAGGGGGTAGGTGGACAGCACTGAGGCACTCTGAGGCTGCCTGTCCGACTCACACACATTACAGACACACTTTGCTTACTTTAATATGGCCCAGGTGAGCCGACCATACAAACCGACTCGAAGACCATCAAGGGTCCGTACACACACACACACACACACACACACACACACACACACACACACACACACACACACACACACGTCTGCCAGGCTGTACTCACTCGGTGTGTGGCTGGCAGGACTGGCTGGCTGAGGAGACATTGGAGAAGGTCCCAGCGCGGCACGGCTCACACAGGGTGTCATGGGTGGCGTTTCCTGAAAGAGGAGCCAGGGCAAAGTCAGTGTGATCACACTTCAGAATCAGATCCCAGCCAGGGCAGGGCATTGAACACAAAACAAGACTGACTTGTGACTTCATAGGTATTGTTGTGTGTTGGGGGATATATAATAAGATCAATTCTCATTAGTACATAACACATTATTTTTAATTAACTGTAATTCTACATGGCGAAAATGTGGACACGCCTTCTAATTCGTGGACTGGACGATTAAAGCCACAGCCATTGCTGACAGGCGTATAAAATCAAGCGCACAGCCATGCAGTCTCCATAGATATTTTTCCAGTTTTTATTGAAATGTATGCATTTTTATCTCTCAATGTGCTCTGAAATGAAAACATAGAACAAATAAACAAATTTTGTTTAACAGAATTTAACCCCTTAAGCTGACAAACCCCTCTGGTCCCTCAAAAGGGTCCCATATGTACTTTTCACTGTTGTGTTGTTTGGTGTTTAAGTGTTTGATATCCCATGAAAGCTGAGACTCTCAGCTTTCTAACGATGTGAAGCATTCTGTGACGTGAAAATGTTGTTTTGTAGCCCCCAACCTGCACATTTACGGCCTCTAATATTGACAATATAACATATTCTGGAACCAGACAGTCTACTGATCAAATCAAGACCATCCATATTTTGGTAGAAGCAACACACAAACCAATATATACTGCTCAAAAAAATTAAGGGAACACTTAACATTGATTTCTGAACTTGGAGTGTTCCCTTAATTATTTTGAGCAGTGTAGTATGCATGCAAAGTTGTGAGCCAATATAGTATGCATGCAAACCAAAGTATTATGGCCTGTTTGGCCCCCACATAGATTTCATACTACTGTTGTGACAGTGAGGAACTATGATTAACCATATAAGTTAAGATTTCAGGTGTTTTTGGTTTCTGAGATCTGTGAGCCCCCCAGTGGCGATCCAGAATATGCATTTTCAGGTCTTAATATGGACTGATTTCATACTACTGTTGTGACAGTTCTAAAAAAAGGTACGTTAGTAGTGTGTCCTGTTTTAATAGAAACCTTAACATACCTGAGATGGTAATAAAGTGAGGGCTTTATAGGGGGCTCCTTGGGGGACACATCTGGTTTAAAGGCTAAAACTGTGTGTGTTGTGGGTAAATATCTTACAAATGAAATTAAAATCACTTGTGGTCATGAGCTTTACAAATGAATAGCTTTGGAGTCTTCGCAGTGCTTTCAGGAAATTTTGCAGGGTGTTACACCAATAACCCTGTATCCAAATGGCATTTCTATTCAAAGAGGACACATGCCTTGTTCTTGGAGATGTTGTGAGTGAGCGACCTGCTCCCTTCATTATGAGCCCATTTTCCAGAAATACATTTTGAGATTTGTATCCCATCTTTGAATGCTGATACTACCACCATAACTTAATGACCACGACTGCACATGTTCATGGTGTAGCTCTCCTTTGGTACTAACATTAAAAGCAGGAGCTGAAGTCAGACCTTTCTGAGAACTGTCACAGTAGTATGAAATCAGTCAACAGGGCTCCCACTCAAGTCATGGCTCCATTTTCCATGACTTTCCAGGATAATTTCCATTATTTTCCAGGAAAAAAATTAAAGTTCAACGTAAACAATTTCTATATTGCAAGATATTTCCCTGTTTGACATATTCAGTCAAAACTAATGCTCAAAAATAACATTAGTAGTTCTATGTCAGGTGCATGTTACTGAACCGATGCCAATACTAAATCTCTCCACCTCCACCCTACCAGACTACCTCAGCAGTACAGAAAGTGGGTCATCCCATGTCAAATTAACACAGAAAAGTGGATTTCCACCCTCATCATCTCAGAGTTATGAAACTGATTTTATAGTTAGAAACAAATATGGTAAGCACTCCTGCAATATTATTTTGTAGAAATATAATCATCTCCAAGAAATTAAATGAACTGATGGCACCCATATTCAATTTCATTTCCTAGAATTCATACAGTTTTCAGTAAATATAGCTCGCACCATCCGATCTCAACCCAACTTCAAATCTGGTTGGAGGGGGTAACCGGGGAACTCTTAATGTTGAGGTTTTGTTTTGATTTTTGTTTCTGGAAATATGAATCATATATTTCTCCTGACCTTTCCAGCTTCAAAACATTTTTGACCTTTTCCCCTGACTTTCCAGGTCAATGTTTTTTTTCCCTGCCTTTCTGGGTTTTTCCATGACCGTGGGAACCCTGAGTCACTGTTAAGACCTGGAAATGCATATTTTGGATGCCTACTTGGGGGTCTCAGATCTCAGAAACGAAAACACCTGGAATCTTATATTATATGGTTATTCATAGCTCCTCATAACCATCATAAATACAACATACTTGTGGATTTGGCCGACCCCCATCATCACACCCCGGAGCTGGAGCTGGTTAAAAGCAGCCGGAGCATTGCCAAACCTTACAAGACTAATAGGACGGGAGGACAGATGAAAAGGAGAAAGCAAGGGAGGAGATCGTGGCGCGGTGTGTCCTCTCACCTGGCCGTGCCACCCCCTGGCCCGGTGTGCAGGCCGTGTGGTTCTGGCACATCCTGCAGGTGTTCTCCGCCGGGCTGGCGCAGAAGGAGCCCCTGGAACACTCACCCTCTCCCGGCGCGATGTGGGCACAGGTGCCCTGGCCCTGCTGCTCGGCTGGGTATAGAAACACAGTCGGCACAGGATGTTCAGGGAGGGACAGGCTTAGATCTGTAGTACTCGATTGACTCACTTCCACAAAAAGAGGGTGGCGATTCAGGGAAACTGATTATTCTCTCATTTCGAGTGAAGTGAATCATGTTTTAAACTGTAATTTATTCCTGTATTTGTCCAGATAATAAGTGTATTTGTTCTAAGCAGTGCAGGGAGGAGAGAGAGAGAGAGAGAGAGAGGAGGCAGAGTTTACAGTTTGCACCTGTCTGAGCAGAAGGGTTGATAAAGGGAGACCTCTGATGGACAGCAGCAGTTACTGCAGGCAGCTGCGTGGACGTTGCCTCCTCCTTGTGATGGTTTCGGAGCGCCGCGGAGTTCGGGAATGGCTCACTTGGTTCACGGACAGAGACACAGTCACGGCAAACTGGTGGAAACTCACCAGAGGCGAAGGGGGCGCAGACGCTGTCCCGAGTCAGGCTGCCATTCACCAACACGGTCCTTCCCAGAGCTGCGCAGCTGCAACGGCACGGACAGTCACAGCCCCGTCCACTCACACGCACACAAGACTACGGCACCACCCCATCGAAAGCATATTACAAGTACAATGGTCAGTTCACCAGGGCAGACTCTTTAAAAAGCACATTTCTGCCTCATTGTGGAGGTCTTCTCAAAAGGAGTAAGCAGTGTATCGGGCCGCTGTGTGAAAAAGGACTCACTCGGTGTGCGGGAGGCAGGGCTGGCTGGCTGAAGAGATGTTGGAGAAGGTTCCAGCGGGGCAGGACTTGCACTGGGTGTCCTGGGTGGCGTTTCCTGTGTAAAAATAATGCAGGTGTAATCCCACATTGTGTACAATGCAGTCTGAGCGTCAAATGGACCCACTCACGCAACCAAGGCAAGCACACTCGCTTTTATACAGTGGATTAAACCCGCTGTATTGGCCGCTGCTCAAGTGTCCAGGCAGAGAGGCTGGTCGAGGAGAATAATGTCTTAAGCGTTCGGGTGTTTGGAAAGCGCCGTTCAGTCTAGATCAATACAAAGCAGCACATGTATGCATCCCTTTCTCCTCTCCTACAGTTCTGGACATCGAATGCAACCCTCTGTCGTTTCCTGGGATGGGCTGGATGGAAAATGATTTGATTGATGGGTGGGTGGATGTATAGATTGATGGGTGAGTGGATGGATGGGAGACTGTGACGCGGTGTGTCCTGGCACCCCCTCACCTTGCCGTACCGCTCCCTGGCCCGGCGGGCAGGTCTTGTGTCGCTGGCATCTCCTGCAGGTGTTCTGCGCCGGGGTGGCACAGAAGAAGCCGCTGCGGCACTGGCACACGCGGTCGAAGAGGGTACAGTTTCTCACCTGCACCTGGTCACCTGCACACAGACACACACGGGTCAACAGGGCGCAGGAGCAGCAACACAAGGACACATTCAGCAGAAATAATGGAGGCCGAGGGGCCAATTGACAGGTCTGTGTCCTGCCTCGTCTCTCTGTTCAACGGACACTCAAAAGACTTTTTAAAAAAGGAGGTTTCTTCCAAATATGCACATGGAGATATAAATCTATGAGATATTTTTATTTTCATGTAAAGCGGTATGGCTATATACAGCATCTCTGGGGTGTGTCAATCACACAACTGTACTCCCTATTGCGATGTACTGTACAGCGCCAGTCCAGTTCAAAACAAATAAATAAGGCAGTCTGGGGCTGTGAGCCTGCGATACACATTGCTCCCCAGCAGGGAGAGACAGACTCACCAGAGCAGCGCTCGGTGCAGCGCTCACACACTGGCACACCACGCCGGATCGTCCAGAAGGTATCCTGCGCACAGGGAGTGCAGTCCCGCGAGACGTCCTGGGCACAGGACGCGGCGTTGCTGGGGTAATAACCTGCGCACAGAGGAGGAGTCCGATACATTTGCATTGTGATGTCGTTACCCCTTGGCACGTTGTGTATGTTAGCGTTCGAATAAACATGCAAGTCACCTTGGATGTAGGTGTCTAACAACAACAACAACCATAACGATCAGGAATAATAATGAATCAGTGTGTGCAATTCATATCGAAGCAATAGAGATACTCTTATAACTAATAGATATGAGATGGGAGAGGTTTAAATAAAGATGTACAAAAGGCACTAATTAAGTATTATTGTTTATACTATTGTTAACAATAACAACAACAGTAATAATAGGTTGTGCTGCTGATTGCTTACACCCACAGTATGTTTACAGAATTGCGCTGATGACACAGTCTGTTTGATCGGGTTTGTTTGTACATGACTGCCCACACTTTGCATGAACTCGTTCAAGCACCTTCATGCGTTTTGTTCCCCTGGTTAAATTAAGACCACTGAACCCTCTCCGACCGCACTCCAGCTCAGGGACGCACTTGCTGCTTGGCAGACTGACAGTTCATCTCGGGTTCGCAGTGCCGTCCTTGACCCCAAGAGGGCGTCAGCATCCCCACGGCTCAGAGACACTTCTGTCAATGTCTGCCTTTCTGTCCGAGCATCACACAGGTTCCCAGCATGGGATGCTTGCACTGGCCATATCTGGGGCCTCTGGCACACTTTCGAGCTCCGGAGCGCCAAGTGTCTGGGAGGGGGACGGTTAGTCAGAACAGGTGCTCGGCCACGAAGGGCCACAACAGAAGGAAGTGGTTGCTTTCACTGTAGGTCCCATCTACATATCATGAATTCCCCTGAGCCGAGCGTGAAACAGAGCCATTGTGTGCAGTGTAGGTCACCTCTCCCGCCCACCTCTGGGGGTGACTGCCGGGAGACACGAGGAGAACCCACCCCCTGGCTTCTTCCCGTTTATTCACATCATTCCCTTCTTGCAAACCACATCACCAGGCCCAGGTCACTTCTGCTCAGGCTAAAGGCCATGGTAAGTCCCACAGGGCGCCAAAACAAACAGCCTCCAGAGAGAATTCTCAGAAAGCACAGTAAGGAAGTGAGAGGAGGAAGTTCACAGCCGCAGCTCGGACACAGCAGGATGGACGGGCGACCCAAGGGGAGCAGTGAACCACCTCCTGCTTCTTGTCCTCCAGGGCAAGCTGGATGTTGCACCATCCATCTCCGAACACGTGGGCAGGACCTCTTCCCGCTTCAGGCCTCACTCTGATTGCACAAGCCTCCCCCAGGACGACGGGGACAACAACGCCGGCAGCGCCAACCAAAACGGACTCTAATGGCAGTACAATCGTTCAGCACATGGCAGGGGGTGGGGTGTAGTGACAGTGGCATCACAGCAATGGAGCTGCCTTACCGTACTAGATAAGGGTTATCGCTGGGGGTGATTGGGTAAACAAAGACGCTCAGAAAGGGTAACTGCTGGTCGGTGAAGTGGCCCCTGAGCAGTTGTGGCTCTCCTGTGAGTGGTAGGGGCCCCAGTGCATGTAGGGATTTTTCCAGTGGCATAAAAGGCGCAGAGCAACAGGCTTGCTTCGAGTGGAGGAGCCCACGGCTTCCTGTCATAGGCAAATACCTTATGGCAGATCATGAAGGTTTTGTTCCAAAACACTTTCCATCAGTCATGCTTTGTTTTGGGTCCTTCTGCAGCCGAGAGAAGCAGGGCTCGAATAGGACAAGGTGGGCAATTTTACTGTCTCGGCCGCGACAAAACGATGCACGAGCTTTGAGGAACACCCGGCTTTAGTTAAACCTCACGGGCGTGTTCAGGTTCAGACTAAAGTTAAGGATGATTTACTTTCAATTCAGAGCGCTCCCCCCACCCCCGAGGGTTGCCCCATTTAAAAACACACAGTCCTCTCTTGTCTACTCCTTCTCCGAAAGAGTGCCAAGAAATTCCAACAAGTGCTTATAAATCATAGAAGCGGGGAGGCCTGCTCTTCAGTGACGGTGCATCGGAGGGAGAATGAATGTGAACGGTACAAAAACCCCAGCAGATTCTGGCTCCAAGCACGTGAACATGAGAAGACGTCTGTGATGATTAGGGGAGGAGTCACTGACATATCTGTGTGTGTGTGTGTGTGTGTGTCTCTCTACTGACTCCATCGTCCCTGTGGTTTGTATTTGCATCGAAGGTACGGACTGAAACTCTGGAGTTTTTTTTTTGCTCACTCGGTTTCAGATTTCGCAAATGGAACATTTCCTTCCAGGCCCATGTGGGGAAGGTCCCTCCTGCCAGCGTCGCTTTACTCACCTGAAACCCTCAGAGAGTTCAGAGAGCCCTGGGCCCCAATCTCCAGCCCTCATCTCTGTCAGCTGCTCCCTCTCGCTCAGACACAGAGAGGGGAGTTTCGGAACGAAAACCTTTGGCTGGCTGAAAACCCTTTTCGGAGCATGACTTCTACTGCCTTTTAGTGCGAATTGGCTCTGCGTAATGGAGTGATTTGATACATTGCTGGACTTAAAAAGGTATGACGGAGACGGGGAAGAAAAACAAGGAGAGCGGAGGAGGAGGAGGAGGAAGAAGAGGAGGAGAGTTACCTTGTTGACACCATCGGCAGCAGCTCTTTCTCTGTACGTTGTAATAATGGGTGGTAGTGTTTGTACAATCACCAGATTTGGGCTGAAAGGAGTGAACACAGAACAAAGAAGGAGGGAGAGGCAGGGGAACAGGAGAGGTGAGGGAGAGCAGGGAAAAGGGGATGAAGAAGAAAAAAAGTAGTTACAACCATGGCACAATTCTCCCACACTTCAGACACCCTTTTTACAACAAGTGGAAAACATGTCATAAGGACTAAGAATGCAATGAGAGAAAGCAGTTTCTCGTTTGTTTTTCAATCATTCCTCATTTTGGATGCTGGGTGGATGGATAACAGTCCTTTGAGATTCATCCTGCTGTTTCTGGGATGGAGAGAGGGCATCACTCATCCTTCTGCGTTTAAATACCCTTGTTTTCGACGCTCGCCAGAACTGTGACATCAGTCTAACGCCTGTGGTTAATCCTCTCTGAGCTCTGCAAAACATACATCTAACATAATCACAGATCATTATCAGCGTACGATCACTAGGTTCATTGCACAGGAGGAGGAACAGAACAAAAATGCTGATCCTGTCAAGTTTGGATTCTGAGAATTCCTTTGGCAACAAATGAAAGTGCTGTGAGCTGAGCGCTAGAGATGAGATCTAGACGGGACATCCTGGCCGATGTACAGGATCTGAGGTGGCCTTTTTAACTCCCCTCTGCCGAGCCGAGGCTACAGTCAGAGGAAGCATGACTCATGTGTCTGAATGTATTTGACAGACTGTACTCAGAATCCTTAGACTGATAAACCTGAATTGAGCAATCCAAACATAACCACCACTACAAAACACTACAAAGAAGTGAGCCACTAACACAACAGCATCTAGTTCTCCTTGGGATGGGTTTGGTTAACGTGCTGGACACTGATCAGTCAATCCCATGGAGCCGATCTCTCCTGGGAGATGGTGCCCCTCGCTCGTTAGTCGTGTTGTTTTCCGTTAGCTGTGGGAAGAGGTGTGAAGACAGACCGTCTGTGAGCATGCCACGTGCCCGCACAGCTCAGGTTGAGGTTTGTACCCAGTCATCCACTTCAGGTCTTGTGTCATGTGCGTCACACAAAATGGAAACATGGTTGTGAAGTGAACTCAAATATGGCCACACAGTTTTGTAGACTCCTGGGGATTGGCGTCAAAACATGGTCAGATCATACACTCAAATTAAATTGATGACAATAACATTCCAGACAGAGAAAAAGCATATTCATATAAACAGAGGAAATGAAAAGTTTTAGGTTAAAGGGGAACCAAAAATATCCAAATATACTTTATGGAATACAGAATTGTGCTCGATAATTCCAATGGACCGATTAAATGCGTAGACAGTGATACAGAGAAATGTGTGGGGCGATCAACTTCTACCAGCAGTTTGCTTGCGTTGTTTTTGTCAGAACCGAAACTACGGCCTTGTATAGCGTTGTCCCAATTAAACACGTTTGCTGGGGCTCCTGCTTACACAAACCTCACACAAGAAGTCACATCTCAGCACTGAAGCAGTCATACCACTATTGAAAGCATAGTGAGCAGTTAGTGGATTGTTTTCTTTCCTTTCTGTTGTCCTGATACTTTAGAGTACAATAATGTTTGCATGCTGTATGTATAACATTTATATTAATATTATTAATAAAGGCATCAGCCACAGGGAAAGCAGGCCCACTCCACACAGAGACCATCGTGCCCCCGCAACCCCCAATATCAAAACTGAAAGGAAAGTGGTGGGAAATGTTTTGGAGGCCAATGAAAGTGCAGCAGGTGAAAGGGAGTGCAGAATTGCGCATTAAAGGACACAGCAGCTGCAACACAATGCGAATGTGCGAAAACCAGAAAGAACAAGAAGCTTTGAGCGACACTTCACATTGATGTGGGTGACTTTGGCTCTGCACTGCAAGAACTACAAATACAACACAACCACATGTGAGGGCTAGTCCCCCCCGCCTATCCCCCTTCACACACACAGCGCAGAACTGTAGTTTCTCATGTGTGAAAAAACGGAAGCACTTCATCACTGGTGGGATTGCTCTGCCGTCCAGAGACTGATCAGAAACCCAGCGGGGGCGGGGGGCGGGGGGCGGGGGGCGTTCCGGTCTGAAACCACCGCAGATTTACTACTACCGAGCTAGGTCCCCCAAACTCATTAGTCATGACACGCTTTGCGCAGGTGACTGTGACACGTGCACAACACAAACCACCACCAGAAGCCTGGGAGCCTAAAGGAGTGCAGGTTTCAAATCTCTTATTCAGAACACGGGCCAAAGCGGGCATCCGACACGGCAGGCATTCGACATCCACGTCGCTGTGTGAGCCGGAGAAGAGCGTGTTACTTCCGACACTGCAGGGGGTGTTGAAATGTTGTTCATGGCTTTGTTGTGCGACTGTATTAATTCTGCACTTGTGTTTTGTATTGATTGCACTACTGCACTTTTGCAATGCTTAAAATGCTCCTTGTGTAAACTCAGACTATAAGTCATAAAGGCTTCTGTCATGAAAGAAAGAGAGCATAATTAATATGGTCTGGAATATGGTCTATGCTTACCAATGCTTTTGGGAAATGCTGGTCTTTTGGTAATCATTTACACATCACTTTTTTCAGTGCCTCTCTTATTTTAAAATCACGTTGTTAATCACACTGACTAACAAAGTACAAGATAAACATTTAAAAAATAAAATCCACAGAGGGAAATCTCACAAACTCAAAGTCAGTGCACCTCTGTAAGTCTAAGACATTATTTTGTCTTTATTTGGCTTCCCCGAGTCAATGTGGCTCATTCTGATTTCACAAAATCCCACATGTGGTCCAGCCAGCTCTCTCTCCACAGCTCCCACTCCCACGGCCCGAGGAGCGCAGCGCCAGCCATGCCTGGCAACCAATACATTCCCCGAGATCTCCCATAAACACTGAAGGTTGTGCAATTCTGCTCTTCACCTGAAACCTTCTCCAGACATTCCTGTCAGAAGAGACATGATTCCTGGACTAGAAAAGGGAAGCCACCTCAGAGGATGTTTATTATTTAATACACATGCTGGAAATCCAACCAAGTGGGAAAGCCCAAGTCATTTGTTTCTTTTCTTTCTTCTGTGTCAGCCGTCATTAATAAAAATAGCATGTGGGTCAAAGGGACTTCCTGAGTGTGTTTATCTGTTGTATTTATTTTAATCTGGGCCTCGGTGCATCTGTAAACACCTGCCAGGAAACAGCATTACTGCTTGACTGGAAAGCAGTGCATATACAGCAGCAGGCCGTTGCAGAATTACGCAGTGCAAGATATTACTCAGAGCGCAGAGAGCAGGCGAGAACGTTTGCTTTTCAGATCTGGTAGCTGTCCTCCATAAATTTGTGAGCACCGGCCACAGAGCACTATGGGAAGGACTGGGACAACAATCACCATTGTAAAGTTTTTAGGTGTAGGCCCAAACCCTACAGAAACGCCAGGACAGGAGCAGGACGACTCGACTCTAGACAGACTCTAGAAAGAGGCTCGCGCTAACCTCTAGATGCTGGCTGATTGGTAATTCCTGTTAAAAGCCTTGAGGTTGATGGAGATAAGTACCATGACTTATTTCGCACTTGACAGTTCTGTACTGCTGAGTCAGTGGGGTTGGGAGCTGCTGTTTCCATTTACCAGTTAACCCTGCCAGTCATTCAAGGGGCTGACTTGAGCTACATTACCCTTCAAGGGTGGAAATATCATTCCTAGAACTGAGACTGAGCTACCCTAGCCTAAGTTGCATCAGTCACCTCCACCACACCCTGCCCGAAATAAAGTCTGAGGACGTCTGAGCAAATATGGGCGATCTGAATAGAAACTGTTGGGTGGGATGAAACCAGTCTTTTCATCGGCTGCCACACCTTGGTACCTCTGAGTATCAGTCAGGATACAGATGTGCTACAATGGGAACGAGGACAGGGCACCCATTGCAGTGGAGTGAAACAGTATTGTGGCTGAGAGAAAACTCACCATCAAATTACTTTCAGTAGATGACAAGCCCACGGTGGAAAATACAGTCCTATATCTATATAGGTTATTTATTTTTACTAAATTTTTTAGGCCTCTACGTATAAATGCTTACCAGAAGTGCCTGGTCAAAATGTGCACTAAGTAGGAGTGTGGGAATATGTGGTCTGAGTCAGGACTGAAATCGTATTATGAGTGGAAATCTATTTAAACTATTAAGGGCACAAGTACAGAATTGGGTTATGCGTTCGGAAGGGATATGTGGTGCAATCAACCGAGTTGGGTGTTATTTAAACCCGTCTGGGTTTCCTATATTGTTTCTAATCGTGGTTTCATTCAGGAGGCAGCAAATGCTAAGCAGTTCGAGATTTGTTTGTCTAAAAGCTTAAAGGGCAATAAGACTATCCTCACAGCACGGGAATCTGAATGCTCACAACGGCCACTCCAGACTCGTATCAAATCGATTCTTTTCCGTAGGGATCTAGTGTGGCTGCCAGTTGAAACAGTTATTAGTTGCAGCATTGACACAGATGTGGTAGATCTTCTCAGCTGTGCGATGGTGCAGTCCCCTGGTAGGAACCACAGTCTTCTGACACGCACCAGGCCTGGTTTTGAGATTGGTGTGTGGGCTGACGGGCTCTGTGCTCTCGGGAAGCCTGACTCAAATCCAGTTTCCCCACAAAGAAAACCTTCAGCCTGGACTCGAGCTCAGACTGCAGTGACAGTAGGTCGAATGATGCATCTCAAATGCATTATCTGCAAGAGAAGGATCTTCCCATGCTGGAAGAATTCGAGCGCCCGTTCCTAATGTCACACATCTATTCAGTTAAAATGTTTTGGGGATATTTTACTTTTTAAAAAGGGATTCAGGCAATCACAGCAAGGACTATAAAAACCCACAGGAACAGGTTCGGCACCGCACGTAGCCCACAGAGATCCTCTTTGCAGTTATCCTGAACAGCAGCCAAAAAACGAACTAACCTGAAGTCGAGTGAGAGACACCAGCTTGATCTAGTAAGTTCAAGGCTACAGCAGACCGCAGTTTGCAAGATAATGAAGCTTTCATTTCTCAACAAACACCAAAGTGCCATAAGAGACATCTGATAACCCAGAGGTGGGACCAAACCAGACAACTTTAGCTGCCAGAATAAAAGTACACTTGAGATACCTTCAAATTGCATTTAGTTAAACTCTATTTGACGATCATCTCTAACCCTGACCCTAACCTTGCTGCAGAAACATATGACCCTGGATATAACATTCATATTCTCAGATTGTTGCACAGTAACGTTCTCTGCACATTTCATGGGTCCATCTTCGGCACGACAACACATCTCTCATTTTGCAAATACAATATATTTTGTGCATTGATTTTTTGCTTAAACTTTTTCCTCTCTGTCCCATGGTATTTGGTAATATATCCCCAGCAGGCTACAAACCTGTGTTGCCACATCACACGGTTGCATGCTCACTTCACTGAAATGTTGCCACATACTGACCGGGGGGGGACCTGGCAAAACCATAGGTGATAAGAAGTAAGCCACATTTCCATTCCAAAATGATATGCAAATCTCACAACCACCCACCGTGCCTGAGTCAGACCTGTGATCAGAACTAAATGCACTGACCAGGGGTGTCGAGAAGAACAGTAAAACCAACAGATTTCCCCAGAATGATTAACACTTTTTATGTGTCAGAGCTTTCTGTAGAAATAAAGACACAGCAACACCGTGGCTGGGTAGAAGCACCCTCTCCACAGTGTGCTTCCAGAGATGAAGCCGAGTCTATTCTGAGCGAACGCCTGTCATGACAAAACCGAGCTGTGTAGCGGTTCAGACGGATGCCATTGTCACCGAGGCTATAGTGCCTCTGGGCTCCTTGGACTCTCGTTTTCCCTCTGTATGGCGTGCCAGTAATCTCTGTACTGCAGCCTCCTACAGAGTTTCACAAGCCAGTTTTAATCACAATGATTGTGCTTCTCTTCTATTTTGCAAGGAGGGGAAGTACATGGCAAATTTAATTTCATACACCACTTTAAAAACTAAAAGAAAACCAGAAACATATGCTTTGTTTTGATTTGGATTTCATGCCCCCCCCCTCCGCCGATCTTCGAAGTGCACAAGATATGTCCGGCCAATGGAAATGGCTGTTGGGATTTGTGGTCCATGTAGTTTCCCAGCCCCTGCAGAGAAGGCTTGTGTCGGAGAAATGTCTTTGCAAGCTACAAAACATCCTAGAGAAACCGAGCAAAACATTCTTCCTAAGATTAATATTGAGTGCATCAACTTTAAATCCCTTGAGGTGAATCGTCAATATGGGTTCAGCCTTTTAAGAGACCACATCTGCATTTGACTGTAGTCTTTCCAATGTGTTACCACAGCAAAGCCAGGACAAAGTGGTTTCAACTAAGTAGGTCCTTTACTGTAAACATGGTCGTATGATAAAGATATAATCCATGTAGCACTAAAATGCACGGAAGCAAGCAATCTACTTAGGAGAAAGTTTAGTTCATCGCACCAACTAATGATTAATTACTTCATTTCAAACATAACATGAAAAATTCCCTTCTACTGTAATGAAGAAAAAAAGTGTGAAAGGGGAAAAACAGTAGCAGCAGAAACAACAACAAAGGGTTTTGATTGTTGTCAGTCCTGTGCATTCTAAAAATAAGAAGTGGTTTATTTAATGAGTCTGAAAGATAATGCACTCAGTATACATTGTTTTACTCATAGTTCACACACAACTGACATTTACTTCTTCAGGGGAATTTCTCTCAACTTTCTTCCTAGAAGCATCTCTGATCAAACACTTTTATACTTTTACTTTTTATCTTGCTAACCGCTGGACACCTCGCTAGCCTTCACTGTGAGAGCGAGCTGGTCAATAAGTCAGCAACATCTCGATGCGCCTTGCAGGAAGTCCACAGCCCAGTGAATCACTGCTTGCTCTCTACTCACGACCTGCTTGCTGACTTCTGCTACATCAAATTGACATCTTGTCAACAATAATGTCTCCACTGGCTTGCAGAGTCATGGGAGAGTCTGATATCAAACAAAACAATCACTTTAAATTAAGAATTAAGAAGCAATTGATCCACGATGTTAAATGTTCATCAATAAAACAAGGCAATAAACAAAAATCCTCCTCCGCTGAAGTTTCTATGATAGATTAACCCCAGGAGGATCTAGGGGAAGTTCACAGCGGTGCAGCGAGAGAGACGCTACTGAAGTGCAACGCTGCTTTCTCACAAGGTATGGTAACCACACTGCGCTGCTTTCCTGTACCTTTAGCTCTGCTTCCTTGTATAATCACAACCACTGCAGGGACAGACGGGTTCAGACCGGAAGCAGCCCTGCACAGCAGCCAGGGCAAGAATTTCCAGGTGAATTCACCTGAGCTGCTTTACAGTAAGTGAAGCCCCGTGGTGCTGCAGCCCAGCCGGCGGAGGCTGGGAGAATGCCACGGTCTCACCACAACTCGAGAGGAGAGCAGAGAGAGAGAGAGAGAGAGAGAGAGAGAGAGAGAGAGGGGCAGGGGGAGGGGCGGTGTCGAATGAATGAATGAGAGTCTGGCAGCTACATGTGCCCAGCATCGCCACTCTTTTGATAATAAGAGCACAGTCCTGCAACAGCCCCGTCAGATACGTTCAGCACTGGAATGGGGGCTGGGGGGATGCTTCTCTTTTTCTTTCATGCAAAAAGAGCGCTTTAACAAATTGTGATCAAATAAATACATTTTTAGGTTCAATGGGTTAGGCTGAGGCTCAGTAAAGTGCAATATTTGGAATAAAACCTGCACGGAGCACAGAGGTCAAGGGTTCTCTCTGCAAATACTAATAATACTAGTAAGAATGGCTGCTATAATGAATCTATCAATTGCATCTGCTTAAAGACATTGCATTACAGTAAAACAGTATTTTTGTACTGATACAAAAATGCAGAAGTAGGCAATGGAAAAAAGTGATGATGATAATAAATAACAAGAGTTTCTGATGCCTATTATTATTTGCATGCTTTGTTTTTAACCAGAGTGAGTTGCACAGCAGAAAACACGAAGCAGCACAAGAGAAGACCCAACATCAAATGCCGTCTTCCCTCCAGGGACAGAGCGAGAGACGGTCACTTACCGCACTGGACACGAGCAGGGGCAGCAGCCAGAGGGTCACGGCGAGAGCCAGGGTGGAGGAGCAGCGGTGGTCCATGATGCTCGGGTCACTGGGGGACACCTGATCAGTATTTCCAATTCTGCTCTCATGAGCTACATAACCAATCAAGACCAAAAATAATTCATAAGCAATATTACTATTTTCATGTAAATTAGGTGTGCGGCAGGCCTGTCGGTAGAGACTGCTGTAGCTGTTGTGGTTAGTTGTCAGGGCTGGTTACTCTGTGTAGCGCCGGCTGTTCGCTCAGTGAAGGGAGCTGTTGCACTGTCAGTTCGCGGCCATGCGGAGGACTTATGTTTCCGTGTGTGGGCGGGACAGCAGTTACACACATGTGAGGTGGCATTGGGGTCGTTATAGTTACGAGACAGAAAACACTTGCTCGGACGGCTCCGACTCGCACCACCCTGCCGCGGCGCTGCTGGCCGTGATTGCCGCACTTCACGGCGGCGCAAACAGATGCCCGCTCAGCTGCCGACAGACGACGTGGCCGAGCAGGGGATGCGGGAAACGCGGCAGCTCTGTGTTCTGCAACAATCGCCCTCCGTTACAATCTGGCCAGCTCTCTAGTTTGCAGCATGCAGTCAACATCTGGACAGCTGCGAGCGGGAGTCTGCGTGCAAACCTGGGCCCCGGACTGAGGTAGCGACGCGGCCAGACGCAGGTGTTTATAACTGTCCAGTTAGGAGACGTCGATATTTACGAAACACGACAATGTCAATATTTAATCCTTAAGTCCCGCGCGTTAAACAAATCCCACCTGGCAACTGTTTTTTGGCGTGATGATTCATGAGACTTGCTCATTGTACATAATTGAAGAGTCAAAGTTACTCACTGGTTGTGTGATGTATATATTTAGATCAGTGAAAAATATTTTCTGAATATCAAATATTTGATCAAATACCGAATACATACATGAAGCTAAAGTGAGTTCTTTAGTGTCTTCATGTATAGAGATTAGATAAATAATATCGCCTGTTGGACACACAGATATAGGTCTGCACTTATGAATGGGTATAGTGTAACGTCTTCTCTGAGATCTCTGAAGAAGTGTTTAAAATGTCCTATACTTCCCATTTTATTTGCAATGTCAAAATATTTTATAATCTGCATGGTCGAGGTGCGTGGGTGTTAAGGTTAGCTTTTTGTCAGACACTTATTGGTGGAATTTCCCAGTTTGACACACATCATTCACACAACAAACAATCATGGATCTGCTCTGGTGTGCACGCTCAACTTCAACCTGAAATAAACACTCAATACTTTGCAAGCAGACAAACAGACTGTTCTTGAAAGTTTCAGTCACAAATGTTAAATAATAAAATAGCATTCTGCTCAAATTAGATTCTCAATTTGATGCTAAAGCCATTTCCTTCATTTCATCAAATATGCATAGCCTACATACATAGAGATAGATAGATAGATAGAGATATTGATATATATGAGATATTGATATATTAATATATTAAGATAGACATTGATATATATATATATATAAAGAGAGAGAGAGAGAGAGATAGATATACCACTCTGCAATACACTCTGCAACTAGCACTTTACATTTTACAGTTCCTGGTGAAATGTGAGTTACCTTAGATAAAGGACCCCTCCAAAAAAAATATACCAGCCCATATTTAGTCAAAACAATTTTTTTTTATATATATATATATATAAAAACAGGTCATGTTTTTCTAGAGAAGTAACTAGAAGACTAACAACACATTAGAATTCCCCGTTCCTCTATTGCACTCCCACACACTTACACCTTGCACAACCGACAAGGTGTGCATGAAAGTCTGCACCAGGCTCCATCACCCTTTCACAACACAGCACAGGGGACCACACTGCCAAGACCAGCCCTTGGTCACGCTCGAGATGCGTTACAGCAAATTAAGATGAATGCAACACTTTAGTGATTGTAAGGAACTTGTGTTACACAACTCTACAGCCTGTAAGGTTAGCACCACGTCATGTTTGTTAAGTTTCTTACTGAATATCAACTGGGACTAAAGGTGGCAAAATAAAAAAGGTCTCAGTTCCTCTTTCTTCACAATAAGCAGAGACTAAGGATCAGATTAATGCAAATCAATCGATAAATAAATAAAATCCCTTTTTGTCCCTCCTATGTAATTTCCTGCATGCCTGTGACATACATTTAGAGTTGAATACAGTCAAAGTTGAACCTTAACCAAAGGATAAACTACAATTCACTTCAGCTCGTTGACCTCGAGCAACTTAATTCTGCACAAAACACCCAAGTCACTGCCGAGTTGTGCCTAATTTAAAATGTAAAATTCATAAAGCAGGAGTGGAAATAGCTGAATTCTTCCAGTTACAGAAAAGCTCATCGCTTAAGGCATGACAGGCTCAGGGAGGCATTCGAATTCATACTTTAAGTAAAACAAACACAACATTTCTGGTAAATGTCAGTGGATTTCAAATCTCTGACCGGTCAGTTTACATGAACTCTGCGAGGCTCAATCCTCCCCTGGAAGAGAGACAGAAACTCCAGCACCACCCAGGAACCACAACATTAACCGGAAAGCGAAGGGGGAAGAGGTCATCACTTCAATTGAGAAAACACCAGTTTACCCCGATCTCATTCATGACTCCGAAAGCAAGCCGAAATGGTGGCTGGGGCTGTCCCGTTAAGATGCTGGTCAAAATTTCTACTGAGGGAGAGAGAGAAAAATAAACTTGAGGTTGTAGTTGAAAGTGCAAATGGGGAAGTGTGCATTTGACCACAGCCCCCAAACTGCAGCATTTGAGATTTATTCCCTTCAATTTCCATAATCGTATGTTCCCGTTGTACCTAAACTGGAAATTTGCACATTAGAGAAGCGATCCTGCCAGGAGACTGGCAGCTGTCTACCCGACGCACTACTGTGCCTCTGTATCAATATCTATTGTACATATCACACCCTCTCACACATATATTTAAAAAAAAAAAAAAAGCACCAGCCCACCATGTTTATTTTATCAGTGAGGGGAACAACCAGTCATATCGTCTGCACATCAACCGTTGTGTGATGTATTAGAAGTGAATGACAGACACTGATACTGATTCACTGTACGGAAATGTGGAAAGGGGCAAACAGGAAGCAGATTGTGGTGAGATCATATCTACTATCTAGTGTGAACCAGGCTGTTGAATTCTATGAGAACTGGTCTGTGAACTTTTTTGATAAAAGGGTGTAAAGTAATGGAGATTCTGTGGTCACCTTCGTTTAGTGTGTGTAAATGGGTGTAAAATACAGAGGCAGGCTAATATAATTCAACATACAATTCCTATAAAGGACAAAAGGGGGAGCAGTGGTCAGGGCAATTGGTCAAGGGTTTAACCGCAGGTGGGCGACCCTACTTAGGCACTTTACATAGGTAGCACCAGGACAAACCCAACTGTATAAAGGGGTCATAATATGAATTAAAACAACAACAAACTAACATGATGTATTGTAAGTTACCCTGGCCAAGGTGCGACTGGTAAGAAATATAATTGTTTCACAAAGGTACTTGAAGTGAAATGCCAATAAAATGTATGACAGTCAGTGGGCAAACGGGTAGAAAACGGGTCGAGGTTGGAGGAAGCCTCAATCTGCCGGCAGGAGATTCAAAAGAACTGCTGGAGTGTGCCAACTGTGTGCCAAGAGCCTGCTGCTCCCCTTCACAAATAAGAATTACTAATCTTTCCATGTACAGTGCATCCGGAAAGTATTCACAGCGCTTCACTTTTTCCACATTTTGTGATGTTACAGCCTTATTCCAAAATGGATTAAATTCATGATTTTCCTCAAAATTCTACAAACAATATCCCATAATGACAACGTGAAAGAAGTTTATTAAAAATAAAAAACAAAAAAAGCACATGTACATAAGAATTCACAGCCTTTGACATTACACTCAAAATTGAGCTCAGGTGCATCCTGTTTCCACTGGTCATCCTTGAGATGTTTCTACAACTTGATTGGAGTCCACCTGTGGTAAATTCAGTTGATTGGACATGATTTGGAAAGGCACACACCTGTCTATATAAGGTCCCACAGTTAACAGTGCATGTCAGAGCACAAACCAAGCCATGAAGTCCAAGGAATTGTCTGTAGACCGCCTTGTATGAAGGCACAGATCTGGGGAAGGGTACAGAAAAATGTCTGCAGCATTGAAGGTCCCAATGAGCACAGTGGCCTTCATCATCAATGAATGGAAGAAGTTTGGAACCACCAGGACTCTTCCTAGAGCTGGCCGCCCGGCCAAACTGAGTGATCGGGGGAGAAGGGCCTTAGTCAAGGAGGTGACCAAGAACCCGATGATCACTCTGACAGAGCTCCAGCGTGTCTCTGTGGAGAGCGGGGAACCTTCCAGAAGAACAACCATCTCTGCAGCACTCCACCAATCAGGCCTGTATGGTAGAGTGGCCAGATGGAAGCCACTCCTCAGTAAAAGGCACATGACAGCCCGCCTGGAGTTTGCCAAAAGGCACCTGAAGGATTCTCTGGTCTGATGAAACAAAGATTGAACTCATGTTTGGGGGAAACCAGGCACCGCTCATCACCTGGCCAATACCATCCCTACAGTGAAGCATGGTGGTGGCAGCATCATGCTGTGGGGATGTTTTTCAGCGGCAGGAACTGGGAGACTAGTCAGGATCGAGGGAAAGATGAATGCCGCAATGTACAGAGACATCCTTGATGAAAACCTGCTCCAGAGCGCTCTGGACCTCAGACTGGGGCGAAGGTTCATCTTCCAACAGGACAACGACCCTAAGCACACAGCCAAGATAACAAAGGAGTGGCTACAGGACAACTCTGTGAATGTCCTTGAGTGACCCAGCCAGAGCCCAGACTTAAACCCGATTGAACATCTCTGGAGAGATCTGAAAATGGCTGTGCACCGACGCTCCCCATCCAACCTGATGGAGCTTGAGAGGTCCTGCAAAGAAGAATGGGAGAAACTGCCCAAAAATAGGTGTGCCAAGCTTGTAGCATCATCCTCAAAAAGACTTGAGGCTGTAATTGGTGCCAAAGGTGCTTCAACAAAGTTTTGAGCAAAGGCTGTGAATACTTCTGTACATGTACTTTTGTTGTTTTTTATTTTTAATATCTTTGCAAAGATTTCAAACAAACTTCTTTCATGTTGTCATTATGGGATATTGTTTGTAGAATTTTGAGGAAAATAATGAATTTAATCCATTTTGGAATAAGGCTGTAACATAACAAAATGTGGAAAAAGTGAAGCGCTGTGAATACTTTCCGGATGCACTGTAAATGCACAAATGTGTAAAGAATCAATAATTCAGAACATTACGGTCATTGGGAAAAGAAATAAGATCTGTCTCATCAAGTGAAGGGTGTCAAGAACCTGCGGGATGCACCTTCAAAACAAATAACTATTCATCTGCTCCATTCTAGGTATAAATGCGTTCATAACAGATCAGAATGAATGAAGAATGAAGATGGGAGGGGTCTTTGGGAACCATCAGATTAAATAAATATTCGAATTGCTTGTGCCCAGAACTGTACACTGTCAATGCACGCCATCGGTCGGTTTTCCAGTTCATCGCATTGAAATAGCTAATAATTACCTCTGAATTATGTCTGCTTGGCTGGGCACTGGGAGGGTGCTGGATGACCTCTGACAGCACGTGCGGACCCCCTGATGAGTTCAGGTTCCGCTCATTGGACCCCATGGCTTGGGTTCCGGGCACTTGGTGGGAAAAGCCGCAGATGGCAGAGCAATCTCTGAGCAGGGGTGAAGCCACAGGAAAACAGAACTGCTGATCAAAAGGTACACATGAAAGATACCCACCCACACGTCTTCTGTGCCGTATCATAGAGCAGACCACTTCACCAACTTTAACCTAAGGTGGGACGTTTCATCTCGCCACTTCAAACGGTTTCTTAGGGGGGGGGGGGGAATCATGACAAGACAGGATGATATTAAACAGAGAACCGCACAGCTGATTAGACTGCGGCAATTCTGAATTTACAAATGGAGAGGGTGAGAGGGAGGATGTACTTGACTACTATCTTGACTAAATTCTGCACCCCTCTTTCATTTTAAGGTTTCTGCAAAAGCAAGAACAAATACAAAAGGGGAGTGAGTAGTTATGCCAGCCACTTGCAGCCTTTAACCGTAAAACTGACTCCTGTTTACCCTGGATGAGTCTCAGGCTTAGCGGTCAGACAATGGCGAGATCGTGACAGATTGTGCTCTTTCAAAGCAATGGCCTCTTTTGAAACCAAAAAAAAAAGAGACAGGGACTTTACGGATACAGTGGAAGCGACCTGTGGTGAATTATGATGCCGTATGTTTTTGTAACCTGGTAGCTGCTCTTTAAATGTCAGAAAATGACCTGTGAACAATGAGTTTCCTTTATTGTGAGCCAAGACCTACATTTAGGGAATCCAAGAAAGCGGATGAGATGATTAAATAAACAAAGGTGATGGCATGATGTTATCCATCTTCCAACATAGCATCTGCTCGACTGTTTACAATACATTGTGAATTTCCAAGATGGCGCTGGGTCAAATTCACATTGTCTAATACTACTTTGACAGCTGCTGCAAAGAGATAACAGCTTACATTTGTTCTGGTTCTGTAGTTATAGACATATAAGCAACTGCTGTATTGATGGATTAGTTCTCTGTGCTTGACCCTGTGTGAATTGCATGTACCGAAGCACATGGACCCCCCACTCTGGCTGTACTAAACCTAATGGATGAACAGGAAAGACACCCACTGTCGACAAGGGAGGGAGGACCACACTTGGCAATAGCATCCATCCACTGGAGTCAATACAACAGTGATATACACCGATCAGCCATAACATTATGACCACCTGCCTAATCTTGTGTAGGTCACCCTTTTGCCGCCTGAGCCATCGAGGCATGGACTCCAGTAGACCTCTGAAGGTGTGCTGTGGTATCTGGCACCAAGACGTCAGCAGCAGATCCTTTAAGTCCTGTAAGTTGTGAGGTGGGGCCTCCATGGATCGGATTTGTTTGTCCAGCACAGATTGGACTGAGATCTGGGGAATTTGGTGGACAAGTCAACACCCTGAACTCATGATTCATCTGACCAGGCCACCTTCTTCCATTGCTCCGTGGTCCAGTTCTGATGCTCACGTGCCCATTGTAGGCGCTTTCAGCAGTGGACAGGGGTCAGCATGGGCACCCTGACTGGTCTGCGGCTACGCAGCCCCATATGCAACAAACTGCCATGCACTGTGTGTTCTGACACCTTTCTATCAGAACCAGCATTAACTTTTTCAGCAGTTTGAGCTGTTTCAGTAGCTCGTCTGTTGGATCGGACCACACGGGCCAGGCTTCGCTCCCCACGTGCATCAATGAGCCTTGGCCACCCATGACCCTGTCGCCGGTTCACCGCTTTTCCTTCCTTGGACCACTTTTGATCGGTACTGACCACTGCAGACCGGGAACACCTCACAAGAGCTGCAGTTTTGGAGATGCTCTGACAAAGTCATCACAGTTTGGCCCTTGTCAAAGTTGCTCAGATCCTTACGCTGCCCATTTTTCCTGCTTCTAACACATCAACTTTGAGGACAAAATGTTCACTTGCTGCCTAATATATCCCACCCACTGACAGGTGCCATGATAACGAGATGATCAGTGTTGTTCACTTCACCTGTCAGTGCTCATAATGTTATGGCTGATCGGTGTACATCTCAAATGCAGTCGTGCAACATTGTCCGGAAATGCATCAGATCGGTGGTTGCCCGACTCCAGTCCCCAGGGGCCACTAACAAAGAACAGCAAGCTGTCTAGGAATAAAATTGGCAGACAGGGACAGGGCTCTGTGCAGCACCTAGTTTAATGGCCGCGTGTCTGTAAGAACCCGAGGAGGAAACCTCTGCAGAAGATGCACCGAAGTGTTTGTGTCACAACCTGAAAACCACAAAGCAACAAGCAAACAAGCGAGTACAGATATAACGTGGCAAGATAAGTCACAGGCTTGACACACACAGGCTTGACACACACAGCGTCCCTTTTCGCAACACACCTCGCGCACAGTGAGTAGGCCCCATGTGCCTCACCGCCCACAACAGATGAGCTGCCACCTGGCACCTCCTCGCCGTGCCCACATGGCTTGCAGCCCCCCGGGCACAACTTATGGGACGCATGTCAGAGGGGTGGGAAGGCAGGGCTTCAGAAGAGGGCAGGAGATTCTTTGGCAGGTTCCTCACCTGTGCCGTTCAGTTGCAGAGGCAGGCCCTGCGAGTGCACCGCTAATGCTTTTCATATTAAAACCACATATTCTCTGCACTCAGCCCCCTGTTCCATAGAGCCTGACTGATGAATCGAGTTGCAAGTCATGGTGTCAGGAGATCTCATGCAGCACACACAGAATCTGGTGACTCAAAATCACATTGACACATGCTGGGCGCTGATGTATGCGCTGCTCATGGGGACTGAGTGGACCATAGGGGTATTCAGGTCAAAAGACAAAAACAAAAATCAAGCCACAGAATGAAAAACAAACCAACAAAAACAAAAACTGGAAAAGATAATTAATTGTGGTTTGCGTTTTTAAACAGATGTTGCAACTCAGAATCTGAAAGCAAAACACACAACACACACACAGGTTATCAGTAATGGCAAGATATGTGCATTGTGCTTGAACAGCAATTCATAAATGCTTTTTGTCAGAAAACCTTGTTTGTTTCCTTTCCTTTAGTTTGCTCTAATCATTCTCAATCAACCCCAGACGTTTCTGGTACACCAGCGATAGTTCCGGAGAACAAGCTGCCGTCATCTTTTTTTTCTAAACAGAGCGTTTCAAGCAAGTTGTCTTACGGCACAGTAAAACTACTCCAGGATATCTAAATCACCAGAATGCAATTGCCTCAAGACTGCATAATATTCATGGTCAAGTAATCCAGTTTGAATTAGTATTTACAGTTTATACAGTTAAAAGCAGTTAAAATCTTTTCAAGTGGAGGTGATAGAAGAGAGTACTGAGATTTGAGACTTATTCTAACACTGACACACTTATTAGGAAGTTGAGTAGAACTAATTTATGAAACAAAATTACTGAATGCCTTCTGGAGCAGCCATGGAAAACTATGAAACATTGGGAAGGTGCCAGTTGAAACTTGATATTAAGCCAAACATGTAAGCATTTGCTTAGTCTAAAAAACAAGGTCTTATCGGAAGATGAATCAGAATTCCAAATGTTTAGTCGGACTCCAATGACTTTAATGGAAGTGTGCGCTCACCAGACACTGTCAGAATCACATTACCTCTGCAGCTATGGAGGAAGAGCATCTGAGGCAAAGGCATCCCCGAGGTTTTAATATTTTAAACCAAAGAAAACACAAACAGATAGCAAAATAAATAAATCCAACTTCTTATTGACATGTTTTTCCGGGTAATAGTTAAAACAGCCCGAGCTCATTGCTCATAGCGAAACAGGCCCAGTCATTCTCAAAGTAAGACTGAAAGATAATCTGCGCATCGAGTGAGACTTTGCATATTAGCTGATCCTTTCATTTATCAGAAAACCAAGAGGCAGTTATGTAAAGTGTGAAACGCCACCGAATTGGAGCACGTCAGCCTCATGACTTGTATTACTGGTCCAGCCGAGCCCTGCCGGGACTAACTGGCAACTTGCGTTTCTCCTCATTCACATCAGCTCTTCTCTGAAGTGCGGGAGCGCCGGTAACTCGAACCATAAACAGAGTCGCCGTCCCCGGCACGTCTGCAACCCGGGAGGCTGGACAGAAACCTGCCTACACCTCTGCTTAACTTATTCTTTAGTGTTACACAAGAATAAGGTGTCTTATTTCCCCACCCCCCCCTCCCCAGTCAACCACAATCACACACAAATTAACAAATACTTAGTACACACTGAGTACATAGGACCAGTCCCCAAGTCTGTTTTCTTCCTACAGTTTGAGGGCAGGCTGAACTCCCATACTCACCTGTGCCATTCGCTGAGGACCCTGCATTCATACCCATCAGTGCTGCCATGGATCTTAATTTGTACGAGGGAAGAGGCCGGCTACCGAGCAAAACTGCATCGAATGGACACGCAGCGATCATTGATACATTCTTACAGCTCTTAGATTGCGGCATGAAAAGAGCAAAGCAGGCAAAATCTCTGCATTTGCTGCAGAGATGTGAGAGTGACTTCAAACTGTCTTTACTGTCAAAATCTCTAGGCCCGAAGCCATGACTGTACAGGCGTGTAATTCCTGAAGCACGCCAGATGACACAGGAAATGACAATCTGCGCTTCTGAGGAATGTTACACAGGAGGAGGAAACACTCAGACAAAATGCTGAATGTCCCGAGGGAGATTCGTGATAACTGCAGTTTCACATTACGGCCAACCAGGATGATTTATTACCACGTTAAAAACAAAGAATCCTTAAAGGTTTGCACCCGTTCAAGTTCTTGACAGTAGTCGACTTCAAAACATTACATAACATCTGAAAAGGTCACAATTAACATAGAACGGTTTCAGTCAAGACTGACCTTTACTCGGCTGATGAGCACACCGAAAGATACGCAGCAATTACACCAAATGAACCTGATCCAACCTGCGTCCTCAACGTGACAGGGCACCCCCGTCAGGTCTTATTAACGTTATATTTCAATATGCATTATGGAGTAGTGCAATTTACTGGCTGAATGATTCAGGTATACTGTTCAAAAAGGGGTTTGGAAGAACAATGATTGAGGTCGGTGTGGTGGCGTGTCCGTGTGTGGAGGTCAGTACACAGGGTAGGCCGTGCTGTGAGGTTTGTCCTGGGTGAAACCCCGCCTTTGGTCCAGCAGCTGGAAGTGGTACCTTGCCAGGCGGGACACGTTTAACAGGTCGTCAGAACGCCGGCTGCCTGCGACTCTCGACACCGACAGCTCCTGGAAAGACGCACAGACAGACAGACGCACAGCAGGTTAGCCTGACCCAATCTTCCTGTACATGAGCGTCGGTGTGCACAGATGTCCGATAACGATCGAATTTGTATGACGTTTTAAGCCTTCTGCTGAATATACAACGTGTTCAAGTGTACAATAATATTATGGTGTAAACTGTTTTATTTTGTACAATCAGTAATGAGCCATCTAACCGCGTAGTCTGTTGTCAGCCAATGATAGGCTTCTGGGGGACAGTCCATTATTGCATCGATCCATGCATCAAACGTGGAGGTTCATCCGAGTCATACCCAACTGTTAGAAATGCGATTGTAGTCAGACGTGGCAGTAGAAGCTTCCAAACACAATATTTTAGATCCACTTCCCAGAATTCAGTCTGACACATCAGCGTCACATGTTCAGCCATACAAATGCATTGTCGAGAAATCCTCTTGTGTTACAGTGACTAAATAATTAAGCTTTACTCCAGACGAGGTTAACACTTCTTAACAGTGATCACAAAGCCTGGGCTGTCTCACATTTTCCAAAATCATGTGAATTATCGTTATACTTCCATGGCACAAAAAAGGAAGTTCAAATTCTACATTCGAGTTCTCTCCACTGGGGTGAAAACCAGTCAACGATGTCCTGTGACACTTTAGCATATACACCGATCAGCCATAACATTATGACCACCTGCCTAATATTGTGTAGGTCCCCCTTTTGCCACCAAAACAGCCCTGACCCGTCGAGGCATGGACTCCACTAGACCTCTGAAGGTGTGCTGTGGTATCTGGCACCAAGACGTCAGCAGCAGATCCTTTAAGTCCTGTAAGTTGCAAGGCCTCCATGGATTGGACTTGTTTGTCCAGCACATCCCACAGATGTTCGATTGGATTGAGATCTGGGGAATTTGGAAGCCAAGTCAACACCTTGAACTCGTGATTCATCAGACCAGGCCACCTTCTTCCATTGCTCCGTGGTCCAGTTCTGATGCTCACGTGCCCATTGTAGGCGCTTTCGGCAGTGGACAGGGGTCAGCATGGGCACCCTGACTGGTCTGCGGCTACGCAGCCCCATACGCAACAAACTGCCATGCACTGTGTGTTCTGACACCTTTCTATCAAACCAGCATTCACTTTTTCAGCAATTTGAGCTGCAGTAGTTCGTCTGTTGGATCAGACCACACGGGCCAGCCTTCACTCCCCACGTGCATCAGTGAGCCTTGGCCACCCATGACCCTGTCACCGGTTCACCGTTTTTCCTTCCTTGGACCACTTTTGATCGGTACTGACCACTGCAGACCGGGAACACCCCACAAGAGCTGCAGTTTTGGAGATGCTCTGACCCAGTCGTCTAGCCATCACAATTTGGCCCTTGTCAAAGTCGCTCAGATCCTTACGCTGCCCGTTTTTCCTGCTTCTAACACATCAACGTTGAGGACAAACTGTTCACTTGCTGCCTAATATTTCCCACCCACTGACAGGCGCCATGATAACGAGATTATCAGTGCTATTCACTTCACCTGTCAGTGGTCATAATGTTATGGCTGATCGATGTATAGGGTTTATTGTAATTCTTTACAAAACTGGGAATACGAGAAGAATCCAAAACTGCCAGTGCTCCGTTGGCCTATCAATCAAACAATGACACCGCCACCGGAGATGTGTATAAACATTCACCATATGACATTGAGGACAATGCAAGAACCTTTGCCTTAGAAGCCAGGAGTTCAGTAAAGCATTTGACACACTGTATAAAACACAGGCAAACCACAAAAGGCCTACGTTTTGCGGGCTTTTGAAAAAAATAAGACTATAACACCGAAAGCTCGTGTTGTTGACATTTCTAGCTCCCACTGATCTAACCCGAGCTCGCCTGCGTCTGCTTTGCCTTTGAAAATGTCAACAGCGGAGGAGAGATAAGGCTGGATTGTACCTGTGGGAACAACGCCAAGACTTTGAAAAGGCTCCGGTGCATGACAAGTCTGAGGAGGTTTGCAGAAATTCGCTCTAACTGGGGGCTTAAGTCGAAAATGATGGACCACCAACAAAGAGTTCTCGGGAATCTACCAATTAAAGCCCTGAATAGAAAACCTACTCAAATCACTAGCTTGGGTGTTAACAGGCAGAGGGAAGAAAAAAAGGGGCCAGGAGAATTGGGCACCTTGACCGGTTTGGAATGACTCAGCACTCTGTCGACACCCTGCCCTGTTTAAAAACAGAGACGATGGCTCCGAAGGGGATCACGCCTCAGCCCCGACTGACTGCTGCGAGTGAATCGGAGTGAACAAAAGGAGAAAGCGGGGGCCGATGTCCCTCACCTGGTCTGCTGTGGGAGGCCCCGTTGACACCTCGGTTTCCAGAGAGCTGCGCAGGTCCAGACTGCTCACCCTCGGAGCAGCCGGTGTCGTGGTGCTGGACAAGCCGGACAAACAGTGCTGCGGACCGAAACAAAACCCTGTCAATGAGATTCATTTGAGGGATGCCTTTATCTATGTTCTGGGCACCACACTTCAAGAAAGATATCGCTGCTCTAGAGGCAGTTCAGAGGAGAGCAACCAGACTTATTCCAGGTCTGAAGGGAATGTCCTACTGAGAGACTGAGGACCTGAACCTTTTCACCCTGGAACAGAGGAGACTACGTGGGGACTTGATCCAAGTCTTCAAAATCATGAAAGGCATCGACCACATCAAACCAGAGGAGCTTTTCCAGATCAGCGGGAACACACGCACCCGGGACACAAATGGAAATTGGGCTTCAAGGCATTCAGGACAGAAAACAGGAGACACTTCTTCACACAGAGAGGCGTCACAACCTGAACAAACTCCCCAGCGATGTGGCTGAAGAGACAATTTGGGAACATTCAAAAACAGACTGGATAGGATCCTTGATCACTTAGTTATTAATGGACACCAAACGAGCACGATGGGGCGAATGGCCTCCTCTCGATTGGACACTTTCTTATGTTCTTATGATCGTGTGCACTAAACTAGTCATTAATGTAAGTAAAACACTACTTTGTGTGCTGCGATGCAGATTTTTATGACACGGTTTCCTCCTGCTCTCAGATAGTCATTCAAGACAGAAAACAGGAGACACTTCTTCACTTCTTCTTCTTCTGTACTTACCTGTGTAAACTGGAAGTTGTAAAATGTATTATACATTATGAATTGCTCTGTTTAATGTGAATTTGAATTTGAATTTGTAATGTTTGATGCCTTGTACTTAATTGTATTCTTGCACTTTGTATTGCACTTATTTTGTAAGTCACCCTGGATAAGGGCATCTGCCAAGAAAAAATAAATAAATAATTAATTAAATAAATAAAAATTATATATATAGATTTGCACTCTTAGAAGTCATATTTGTTTTTTTATACTGAAGTTACATTATCATATTGTATTCACACTGAAAGAATTTACATGGAAATCAGAGTGAAACCAGCTGTTTTACATCACTAAAATTGACTGTTAAGGACAGTTATCTATTAAAGCTTTGGCAGGAAGTTAAAAGAATGTCACAGATTTAATTTGAAACAGAGTAACATAAAATTAACAAATAACTGTCTGGTTCAGAGACGGTGATTGAACTTAATGTTAGAGCACCTAATGTTTATTTGGTTTAGGTGGTACAAGGAAAATCCTCCTACAGTGAGGGAAAAAAGTATTTGATCCCCTGCTGATTTTGTACGTTTGCCCACTGACAAAGAAATGATCAGTCTATAATTTTAATGGTAGATGTATTTTAACAGTGAGAGACAGAATAACAACAAAAAAATCCAGAAAAAGACATTTCAAAAAAGTAATACATTGATTTGCATGTTAATGAGGGAAATAAGTATTTGATCCCCTATCAATCAGCAAGATTTCTGGCTCCCAGGTGTCTTTTATACAGGTAACGAGCTGAGACTCTCTTAAAGGGACTCTCCTAATCTCAGCTCGTTACCTGTATAAAAGACACCTGTCCACAGAAGCAATCAATCAATCAGATTCCAAACTCTCCACCATGGCCAAGACCAAAGAGCTGTCCAAGGTTGTCAGGGACAAGAATGTAGACCTACACAAGGCTGGAATGGGCTACAAGACCATCGCCAAGCAGCTTGGTGAGAAGGTGACAACAGTTGGTGCAATTATTCGCAAATGGAAGAAACGCAAAATAACTGTCAGTCTCCCTCGGTCTGGGGCTCCATGCAAGATCTCACCTCGTGGAGTTTCAATGATCATGAGAACGGTGAGGAATCAGCCCAGAACTACACGGGAGGATCTTGTTAATGATCTCAAGGCAGCTGGGACCATAGTCACCAAGAAAACAATTGGTAACACACTACGCCGTGAAGGACTGAAATCCTGCAGCGTCCGCAAGGTCCCCCTGCTCAAGAAAGCACATGTACAGGCCCGTCTGAAGTTTGCCAATGAACATCTGAATGATTCAGAGGAGAACTGGGTGAAAGTGTTGTGGTCAGATGAGACCAAAATCGAGCTCTTTGGCATCAACTCAACTCGCCGTGTTTGGAGGAGGAGGAATGACCCCAAGAACACCATCCCCACCGTCAAACATGGAGGTGGAAACATTATGCTTTGGGGGTGTTTTTCTGCTAAGGGGACAGGACAACGGCACCGCATCAAAGGGACGATGGACGGGGCCATGTACCGTCAAATCTTGGGTGAGAACCTCCTTCCCTCAGCCAGCGCATTGAAAATGGGTCGTGGATGGGTATTCCAGCATGACAATGACCCACAACACACAGCCAAGGCAACAAAGGAGTGGCTCAAGAAGAAGCACATTATGGTCCTGGAGAGGCCTAGCCAGTCTCCAGACCTTAATCCCATAGAAAATCTGTGGAGGGAGCTGAAGGTTCGAGTTGCCAAACGTCAGCCTCGAAACCTTAATGACTTGGAGAGGATCTGCAAAGAGGAGTGGGACAAAATCCCTCCTGAGATGTGTGCAAACCTGGTGGCCAACTACAAGAAACGTCTGACCTCTGTGATTGCCAACAAGGGTTTTGCCACCAAGTACTAAGTCGAAGGGGTCAAATACTTATTTCCCTCATTAACATGCAAATCAATTGATAACTTTTTTGAAATGCGTTTTTCTGGATTGTTTTGTTGTTATTCTGTCTCTCACTGTTAAAATACACCTACCATTAAAATTATAGACTGATCATTTCTTTGTCAGTGGGCGAACGTACAAAATCAGCAGGGGATCAAATACTTTTTCCCCTCACTGTATAAAGCTTTCAAAGAGGGCTTTAATGCTTATGTTAGTTTTTGGATGTGCGTGAGAACGTTGCATTGCAATAGCCACAGGTGAGCAGAACAGGTGTGAAACTGCTTGGAAAAACAGGTGTGGCTAGGCACGCCGGGACTCGACTCACAGATGGCAACCCCAGGCTATCCGAGGGCCCGAAACTGCGGCGGCGGTGGGCCTTGTATCGGTATGCTGGGAGCAGAGTGGAGAGTGGGATGCTGACCCTGCGGAGACAACACAGACACACAAACAAAGCAAACTATTCAGAAACGCGTCTGCTGAGCACCATGACTCAAACATAGCGCCACGTCAACAATTCGGAGACACAAATATCAAGAATAAATAGATGCCAGAAAACAAGCACCCCTAGATATTGAATCACTCGAGACAGATGTGCGATCACAGCTCACAGTGGAAGGAAAAACAAATCTGCACCTTCGAGCTGTTTTGAACCACAGTCGACTCAAGAACAATAGATGGGGGGTTTCTTGAAGTAATTGAAACAGGTTTCAATAGAAATTAACACCTAAAGTTGTACACAAGTTCCAGTTTCTGAGTTGAAATTTCCCCCCACACTCCAGAGTATCATCTGCTTTTCTGCACAATGTTAGGATTATGTTCGTGACTCATTTAGATAAATACATACGGCTCAGAATATCAGTTACTTCCCAAATAAAAATCTTTCTTGGTCAACCTTTTGTTCAACTTAGACATTTTCCATGAGGCCTCCAAAGTTGTCAAGAGCTTCAGCCTGCTGCCAGAGCTTCGATATTGCCACCTTTTACTGTATTTGGACTCAATTCACGCTGTTTCTCCCCATTATTCTAGCCAAGTCTCACATTTCCCCAGATCATAAGCACAGGATAGAATCACTTTCCCACAAAGTTGCCCAAGCACGATGCCAGTATATCCAAGACACTCATCACCACTACCCACCTGTAATTAAAGCCCTTGATGGCGACTTGGACACTTGGGAGCAGGGCTCCGTGCAAGCGCGTGCCTGTATCAACAAAACCGCAGAGCCTTGTTCGCTGATCGGCATTTGCACTAAAACATAAACTACGTGTCTGCTGTCAGCTCCCTGGCCTGTGCAGAATCTAATCAGATTTTACAAATGCAAGTCTTTTTCCTGGAACTGGGCACCTTGCTCTTTAAATTCAGGACAGACTGATATCATATCACGCCACGTTGCAACCGATAATATTAGCCGGGGCAGGGAGACATGGAGTCACACTGACCACCGAGCCCGTTTGCCACGTGTTGAGTTCTGATGAAAGTAATCAGTAGAATCTCAGCTTGATTTTAAGCCTGTGCTGATTACAATCAATCAGGGAACAATGAGGGAAACCGCAGGAAGCGTGCAGCCCGTCTGACATGGTCAAAGTCTTGGCGAAGATAAAGCAGACTCCCTTGGGAAACTGTCAGAAGGAAAATCACACAGATTAAAACCACAGTCTTCGAATAAATGGCTGCAAGTGGTGGCCAACAGTTCAGCGGAGGGGTGACTGACACACACACACACAAATCATCTCTTGTTGTCAGATTAATATGTTCTGGGTAAATTTCAACACCTCCAGTATGATTCCAAGATGAAAGAACATCAAACTCATACTTGGAATGGCTGAAGGGTTAAGGAGGTGCTTTCTATTCCGCTAAACAGAGAATATTCCACGATTTCTACAATTTCATGTTCAAATGGCCCGCTGGGGTTCTGGGCTCCAGAGCGGCCTGCTGTCGGATGCTTGAGCAAGACACTGAACCCACAATGCTCCAGTACAAACCCAGCTGTAGAAAGGTGTGATTGTCTGTAACAGTAATGTGATAGATCGTAACAATCATAAATCTCCCTGGATATGGACATCTGCCAAGACGTATAATAAGAATAGTATTGTTTTTAGAGCTGGGTTTCCCGAGAGCTATATTCAGGCCAGGCGGTCTACCTGGACAAGCAAACGCCAGAAAACACACCCACGAAGCAGAGAATAAAACATACAAGCGCTCTTGCCTTTGCTAGTGTCAATAAGAAGTCCTGCCAGAGCCCAGAAAACCCACGGCTGCTGGTCCTGACCCGACACGGGCCCTGGTGGAAACATCACCCGACCGAGTACGGGAGCTCGACAAAACAGAGGTCGCCACACGGTCGAGTCGCGCCACTTGGGGTCCAGTGCTGTGGGAAGGGCTTTGAGGAGGTGCGGCGAGCGGTACGGGACGGGGGGGATCGGTATACCTGATGAAGGCGGGCTCTGAGGGGGCGTGGGGGCGCTGGGATCGGGGGGTCCTGCACACAGGGCACGCTGCCCGGGGGTCCAGGGGCACAGGGAAGAGGCGGCTGTTGACTCTGTAGCAGTAGGTGCCTGTAGATGAGAGACGCGGTTCACAGAGGGTCAGCAGTTTCAAGTTTAAATATTGTTTAGCATCTGTTATTTTATCAACATTATGGTCTATATTTTGTATTATATGTTGCTCTGATGTTTACTGTCGGTCTGCAAGGCGCAGCGTGATATTTGATTACGAAAAGCACTATAAATCAACTAAAGATATTATTATTGTCACACACACACACTCATGCTCACTCAGAAATGCACTCTCCCTCACACACTCACTCAGAAACGCACTATCCCTCACACACACACACGCACAATGAGGACCCGTACATTGGTGAGAGTCCTGCTCGAACTCCAGCTCTTGCTCTTTTCTGGACATTCTCGTGGGCGAAAAGTTGAGATCTTCCACTCTGCGAAAGCAAACCACACAGACAGATGCTGCCACCTCACAAAATACATCACCACCTTAAAGAAGTGCAATTTTCATGAGAAGGATTCTGTCAAGCACTAAGACACCCCATAACATTCAATTATTACACTGGAAGAAACTTTGTTCACTTGGGATTTATTTGTAATGCAATCTTGGTGGATCAGATGTGTGCAAATTACAGACATTTTGACTCTAATCCGTCTCATTTGTCTTCGTGTCTCATTTCCTACCGTCACAATCAGGAGCTCAAAAATTCGAAAAATGCAAATTGCTTCCAATCTGGACACGGGGTCTGAGCTGGTCATTACTGTGTCATGTTTTAAAATGTTTCTTGTTTTATGTGTTGCAGTAAACATTCTCTCTTGCTTTCTGACTATCTCGCTCTCTTTCTTTGTCACTCTCTCTCCCTGGAGAACATTTACTGTAACAGAGAGAGAGAGCAAGAGAGAGAGAGAAAAAAGAAAAGTATAAAAGTGAGAAATGAGTAACCCCCCACCAATAAAAAAAAAAAAAAGCCCAGCTATGTAGCATGACGTGACAAACAAGAAATTAATTATTTAATGTAAACAGCAATGTGAAATTGCTCACTGTTTTTGTAAAGACTAAAGTCCTGTGGAGAGCTCGTCAGCTTTAACAAGCAGTGGTTTCTTCACAGCACAATACATAGGGCTCAGTAAACACATGGTTCTTCGAGGGAAATCTGTTTTTAACAGGAACTGTAGTAACAAAGCGGTGCAACCAAAAAACATGTTCTCATGCCAGGAGAAAACATGTTGACAGTGTACCCGCTTAGCAGCTCTGGGCTTTAAATGATCAGTGCTCACGTCCGTCTCGAATTACAAATCCAAACCCTCGATTTACAAGAACAGTGCGACGTGAGCGGGGCAGTGAATCGGATGCCCGACAGGGCCGGTGCTCTTACTGCGCGTACGGCTCGTGGACGCACTCGTCACGGTTGACCTGACGGAAGCTCTTGATCTCAGTGAAGAACTGCTCCGAGCGCTCGGCCAGGGAGCTGTCCGTGTCCAGCATGCCTGCGGAGGAAAGGAAGGAAGGCGCAACGTCACAGAGGCCCCTGCAGCCACCAGACTCACCGTCCAGGGGACCAATTTGGAGCTGAAATACGGTTAGCTTCTGTGACCTAGACATGTTTCTATTTCACTCTTCGCAAGTGGCCCGTTTCCAGTGTAATCTCCTGTTTTACTAGCTCAGAGGGTGATGCGTCATTACCACATTAAAACTGTATAGGAACCGTATAACTTTAACACCCAGATGTTGTAGTAATTCAGTGAAATTCTCTGGAACTGAAGAAACATTCACAATATAGTGTCATTGTGCTTTTCCTGTGCAATTCCTGGTAGTAAGTTTTTATAAGCTTATTCGAGAGAGAGAGAGAGAGAGCAGTTGAGGGTCAAGCAATTCATTAGTGGCAGTCTGGAAGGGAAGCGATGTTTTTTCCAGTATTCTGGGTTATCTGGGGAGATGAGAAAGAAGACAGATGTTCTAGCAGGAGCACATATAAACATCAATAAAAATGAAGACCCCCTCCAGCACCCATACCTGCAATCCAGTCGTAGCCCATCAGCGGCTGCTGGGACAGGCCTCCAGCGCTCAGAGTGTACTCCTCGTCTGGGGACCGGAACATCACGTGACCCGCGTCCTTCTGAAACAGCCAATCAGAAGCATGGGGTCAAGAGGGTGATGTCATGCCCTCTCTCTCCCGGTGCCACTCCGCCACACATGAGCTTTTGCTTGGCAGTACCTGGCGAGGTCTGGCCAGCTGGGGACCCATGTGTCCGAGCTGAGAATCAGGAGATATCAGCAGCAATCTATTCGTTTCACATTCAGCCATCACTCTCATTTCCTCAGATATGAAACTTACATGTGAAAGTATTTTATGTGTTGAATCTATTACAGCCATTCTTGATCTGAGTTTTTTTGTCTGAGTTTGAAAGGCAGCATTATTTTAGCAGCTGCTACCTGAAATTGTCTTGTGGTTTAAAGGTTGCTACATTTTTCTTCTCTTCTGGAAACTTTAAAAGCCCCAAAGCCTTAACTGACATTTTACAGGCAGTTTTGATTTGTATTGTTCTTCAACTTTCCCTTTAACTTTAACTCTGCTGTCTTTTATGATACTATCAAATGCAAATAAAACAAATAAGAGAGACTGAAAGTCTGACATTATTGAAATCTTAAATAGTTGCTGTTTATTACATCCTTTTTCCATCTTTTGCAAAAGCACAGTGAACACCTGAAAGCAGCCCTGGGTCTTTCCATGTAGATCAAAGACACTTGAACACATCCTGTATCGAGACCTAGAAAGTAGGAGTTGAGACAGTGTGTTATTAATTAAACTGTCTTTCCTTGGTACAATAAAACTGTTCACCAGCAACCTCAGCACCACCAGGATCTGCCTCTAATGTTGTAATCTTGTTGAGGCGACCAGAAAAGTGCTATTGTTAAGTAAAACGTACAGAGTTTTCAGCAAATAAGCAATTAAGCTGATGCAGTACACAAAAAAAGCTGCCATTTTTCAAGCAAAGCAAAATAAAGTAGTATTGCGATACATAAAACAGGCTTAATTTAGCCTGAACTGCTGCATGTCCTTGTTTATTTGAATAATGCAAAGCAGAGAACCCAGATTCACACAGTTAAGTGCTCGGTTTGTGAATTGCAGGAAAACACAGAATTGATTTTGCTTGCTTACAACCAGCAAATTAATCCATTAAATAAAATATTATGAAGCATAATAAGACTACAACAACTAGTTATGTGCTATTAAAAGCCATCTTAAATTAAATAACTATGCATTTTTTTCATCTCTGGTTCCTAGATCTTCACACACTAATCCCAAAGCATAAATCTGATCACAGATCCACATCTGTTCAGATACAGTAGTAACATATTACAGGCATTACTGAGTACTGAGGGACAATAAATTAATTTTAGAGCAGAGCCTAACATCACAAGGAGGAGAATACTGCATAAGCAGGGGAAAGAGGAGTCAGAGACTATGTTTGTTACTTTTTAATTACAATAGGTTTAGCCTGATATCTCACAATTTCCAATAATGTGACCTTGTGCTATTTTAAACCTATTGTTAAAAAAATGCAATCACATTCTCTGATCATATTTTGAGCAGTTTAGGGAATTTTTAAGCATAACTCATTCTTTCCCTCTTTCCATTCTGCAGTTTTCTGCTAACAGAAAGAAATCTGTCAAGCACATGTCCCTTTAATAGAGGTTTCCTTTGGCAGTGCTGTTTAAATAAGTCATTCATTAGGCTTCACAATGAGATTAGGAAGCACTTTCAGCCAAGACACCTGACTGTAAAAAGTCCCCAGAGATGATCTGTGATCCTAAACATTGCCTTGATTTCCTTTAAGACTTTCCTCCTGATATAAAACTGCCACCAATAAGTGCATGCTGCAGCTTCAGCCTTATTCTGAAAGGTATGATTTTACAATCCCTACACGCACCTGGGCACTTTCATCTCGTACACTTGCACAATCTCACTTGCACATTACAAAAAGCCAGACTAGCTCTCGTAACACAATGCCCCCTGATTTGCATGAAGGGGCGCAAACATGCGGATGAGAAACGCAAAGTGAAGAGGAGAAAGCATTTTGGACAGCACAGCAATATTGAGACTGACCCAGTAAGTCACTTTGAAATAATACTCAAGACCTAATTTGGGTCAAGATATCTGAAGCATCGCTGATTGAGGTTTCAGTCTGGGGCATCTCTCTGTGGTCTAGATACACACAAACTGAAAGTGTCAAAGTTAACAGAGGTTAGAGAAAATAATTCTTCCTAACCTGCACAAGAAAAAATAATGAAAGACTTTGTTGCGTTTGTCAAGTAGGACACAGACGGGATATTCCCCTGCAGGATGAAACTGGCAGAGTGATTACGTGATAGCAGCCATTATCTCAACCTGATCATCTGAAAAGTAGGTCATGCTTTTTAATCAAATGATCATCCAAGTTGCTGTAGGCAAATCACTTCAAGTTTTGCGCTCATCTCTCACTAACAGGTGCGTCTTTATTTCTGCAGCAGTAAGTGTTGCACAGCGGCGACTCACTCACAGGCCCATTATCTCCAGAATGGATTAGATCAGGACACACCCTGCACTAAATGGATGAATTATGAAACCATTTAACTGCACCGCAGTTGACGGTGCCTGGAAATATGGCATCGGTTTTCAAAACAAAGAATGGCTGCTATGTTACCATCTCCCCGGCACGCACAGGACAAGAGGGCTGACGTTCGAACAAGTTTGAGGTGCCCGTCTCTCTGAACGCACCGAATGCGTGCCGAGTTACTCACTGGTGAAACAGCGCCATCTAGACACAGACACTAGACACACATATAGGGAAATTCACAGCAACCTTCCACGACTCCGATAGGTACGGCAGCAGATTCGACCACACATTGGCATGAAGTCATTCTGATTTTATGGGATGTGCTTTAGGTAGGATTTCAGAAATGACACTGAAAGCGAGCAAAATGTAAGAATGTTAACACTTTGCCTCAAAGCCTTTGTTTTCCACAAACAAGGAAGATTACCTGCATATACAAGGAAATGAAACGGGCCTGGAAGGAGCAGAGAAAAATAAATGTTAGGATTATGTTCGTGACTCATTTAGATAAATACATACGGCTCAGAATATCAGTTACTTCCCAAATAAAAATCTTTCTTGGTCAACCTTTTGTTCAACTTAGACATTTTCCATGAGGCCTCCAAAGTTGTCAAGAGCTTCAGCCTGCTGCCAGAGCTTCGATATTGCCACCTTTTACTGTATTTGGACTCAATTCACGCTGTTTCTCCCCATTATTCTAGCCAAGTCTCACATTTCCCCAGATCATAAGCACAGGATAGAATCACTTTCCCACAAAGTTGCCCAAGCACGATGCCAGTATATCCAAGACACTCATCACCACTACCCACCTGTAATTAAAGCCCTTGATGGCGACTTGGACACTTGGGAGCAGGGCTCCGTGCAAGCGCGTGCCTGTATCAACAAAACCGCAGAGCCTTGTTCGCTGATCGGCATTTGCACTAAAACATAAACTACGTGTCTGCTGTCAGCTCCCTGGCCTGTGCAGAATCTAATCAGATTTTACAAATGCAAGTCTTTTTCCTGGAACTGGGCACCTTGCTCTTTAAATTCAGGACAGACTGATATCATATCACGCCACGTTGCAACCGATAATATTAGCCGGGGCAGGGAGACATGGAGTCACACTGACCACCGAGCCCGTTTGCCACGTGTTGAGTTCTGATGAAAGTAATCAGTAGAATCTCAGCTTGATTTTAAGCCTGTGCTGATTACAATCAATCAGGGAACAATGAGGGAAACCGCAGGAAGCGTGCAGCCCGTCTGACATGGTCAAAGTCTTGGCGAAGATAAAGCAGACTCCCTTGGGAAACTGTCAGAAGGAAAATCACACAGATTAAAACCACAGTCTTCGAATAAATGGCTGCAAGTGGTGGCCAACAGTTCAGCGGAGGGGTGACTGACACACACACACACAAATCATCTCTTGTTGTCAGATTAATATGTTCTGGGTAAATTTCAACACCTCCAGTATGATTCCAAGATGAAAGAACATCAAACTCATACTTGGAATGGCTGAAGGGTTAAGGAGGTGCTTTCTATTCCGCTAAACAGAGAATATTCCACGATTTCTACAATTTCATGTTCAAATGGCCCGCTGGGGTTCTGGGCTCCAGAGCGGCCTGCTGTCGGATGCTTGAGCAAGACACTGAACCCACAATGCTCCAGTACAAACCCAGCTGTAGAAAGGTGTGATTGTCTGTAACAGTAATGTGATAGATCGTAACAATCATAAATCTCCCTGGATATGGACGTATAATAAGAATAGTATTGTTTTTAGAGCTGGGTTTCCCGAGAGCTATATTCAGGCCAGGCGGTCTACCTGGACAAGCAAACGCCAGAAAACACACCCACGAAGCAGAGAATAAAACATACAAGCGCTCTTGCCTTTGCTAGTGTCAATAAGAAGGAAACAAGGAAGATTACCTGCATATACAAGGAAATGAAACGGGCCTGGAAGGAGCAGAGAAAAATAAACAAAACTCAGCTTTTCTACTGAAAAAAACACACAACCATAGAGCAGGATATAAATAAATGCATGGTAACTTGCTCATAGATATGACTGTTTGCCCAAACCGCCCCCTGCCCCTCTCACCCGCTCCCTCTCTCTGTGCGGTGTCAGGAGGATGGGTTTGGGTCTGGTGGCGCTGCTCTGGACGGTCTGTCGGGGCCGGTGGTTCCCCTGGTCCAGCAGACGCTCAGAGTAGATGGGGGGCTCCAGTCCTAGCTGCTGGGTGGCTCTCTTGTGCTCTGGGGTGGACATCCCCCGAATTCCCTCATGCACACCGACTGTCTGCCCTGAGGGACAACACACAAGATGGGGGAATAGTCATCGATTGTGCGGTGCCTTTACAATCCATAATTAGAAAATCAGTTCATTCATTTATTACTTCTGACTCAATACTGTGAGTTTTACAGAGGGGGGTATTGAGGTCAACGAAGGCTGGTGGGTTTTCTTCTCTCCTCTGAAACGCCACCAGCCCTAAAGAGTGTTTGTTGCTTTTGGCGACAGAGCAGCGACTCGTACCCAGAGCCCCAACGCTGTCCCTGGTCTGTGCCTCTGCTCTCCCCGCTAGGACAGCATCAGTCCTGCTTCTGCTCAGCGGCGTCTCACCCTCCCGAGCTCCGGTTCCACGCAGGGCTGCCCGGGCCCGGCCCAGACATTCCCCTGTGAAAGTCACCAATGACCCTGCAGGACTGCCCTGCTCTGTGGGGCCCCGAGTCCCCTGGGACCCGGCATCACCTTCCACCTGGAACACAACATCCAGGGGTTTTAAAGAGTATAACAGGTATCTCACTAAAGCAGTTGCCTTAAAATGAATGTTAAAAATCCAGGTGAACCTCCATACCTGCTCCCAGCTGCCACTGCTGCGGGCTGCTGCCACAGTCTCCGAGGGTCCTCCTAGCTCTGGCCAGGTTATACGGGATGGCCGTGCCGTGGAGACACTTGCAGCCTGGGTCGTGGTGGTAGAGACGCAGGCCTTCACTGTGCAGACCTGCCCCGTCCCGCTGCGCAGCCCCTGCAGCCGCTGCCCTCCCTGTCTCAGCAGCCGCAGCAGGTCTTTATTCTGTATGCGTAGCGCCTCCAGCTGGTCGAATGAGGACATGGCTGTGTGAAGAGCAGACGAACAATATTGTGTAGGTCCCAAACCAGCACTGACCCGTCGAGGCATGGACTCCACTAGACCTCTGAAGGTGTGCTGTGGTATCTGGCACCAAGACATTAGCAGCAGATCCTTTAAGTCCTGTAAGTTGTGAGGTGGGGCCTCCATGGATCGGACTTATTTGTCCAGCACATCCCACAGATGCTCTGTTGGATTGAGATCTGGGGAATTTGGAGGCCAAGTCAACACCCTGAACTCGTGATTCATCAGACCAGGCCACCTTCTTCCATTGCTCCGTGGTCCAGTTCTGATGCTCACGTGCCCATTGTAGGTGCTTTCGGCAGTGGACAGGGGTCAGCATGGGCACCCTGACTGGTCTGCGGCTACGCAGCCCCATACGCATCAAACTGCGATGCACTGTGTGTTCTGACACCTTTCTATCAAACCAGCATTCACTTTTTCAGCAATTTGAGCTGCAGTAGCTCGTCTGATGGATCGGACCACACGGGCCATGTGTATCAGTGAGTCTTGGCCGCCCCTGACCCAGGATGTATGACCTCACTTACTGTACTTACCTGTGTAAACTGGAAGTTGTAAAATGTATTATACATTATGAATTGCTCTGTTTAATGTAAATTTGAATTTGTAATGATTGATGCCTTTATTGAACTGTATTTTTGCACTTTGTATTGCACTTATGTTGTAAGTCGCCCTGGATAAGGGCATCTGCCATTATTATTATTATTATTATTATTATTATTATTATTACTGAGAGGCGACGCCGCAGGCAGGTTGTCAGTGGGGTCAGATTAAACCTTTTCTCGAGAAAAGACGGTCTGGTCTGTTGAAGCTCCTATGTGACAATATTCATCAACCTGACGCACTTTGACGGAGATGTATAAATATATAAATAAATATAAATAAATATAAATATAAAATAACTCGACTGTTGCGGTTCGTTTCCGTGGAAACCCCTCGACGTGCCGTCAGGGAGTCGCTCATGTCGTAAAGACTCTTACCTTCGCGGAGCCGCATCTGCCGGGTAAATCCTGCGGTAAATCCCGCTGTGAGCCGCAACACCGGGGTTATCTCTCAGGCGAATCGGGCTGCTTTTCTGCTGCGGCTCTGATCACGGATTACCGCCGCTGCCCGTCTTTGCCTCCATTACAGTTGGGAGTTCTCCCTCGTCTCCTGATTGGTCCGCTCTGTTTTACCCACAGTGCTCCGCGCAACGGCCTCTCAAACGTATTAAAGTGACAGTAACACAAAAATGACGGCCGTGTTCTGGGGGTGTAATAATTGATGACAATGATGATGACATAAGAACGGTTAAATATAACTTAGTTTATCTGTGCATTAATTAGCAGACACCCTTAATTTGGGGCGATTTGCAGTTTCCACAACAAGCATGCCAAGCATTACCAAAATACAGCAATTCAATCAATGCTAAAGACTCCGACACCGACAACTCTTTGTGTAAAGTCAGTCCTACACTCATCCTCTGCGTAGGGTCTGTTTCTTTGAATTGGATCATTTTCAACTTCTCCTGTGATTTTTTTTTAATATATAACACTATCTCTATATTTCCAAAAGCTGAACTTTCCTGTAGAAGGGGGACCATTTTCTCTGGCTGGGACCTGTTCAAAGTGACAGCCCATCACTGTCAATGCATGGTGTGTGTGTGAGAGTTAAATGGTTTGAACACTTGAATGAGACGCGGGGTCAGCTGATATTAAATAAACTGCGGAGAACCACAATGCAACGAGTGATTCAATGTCATCTATGAGGTGCATGGACAAGTCCAGCCCTCTCGCTAGGGGCAGCTGTGTGATGGCGCTGCATTGAGCTGAAGCTGCTCACGGAGGACCGGGGGGGCTGTAGTGTTTGGTGTTTCCCAAGCAACCCAGTGAGCCGGTCCGCCCGCTTCCTCCCGGAGCTGAACGTCCGAGTGAGGGACCTGCGGCTCGGCTGGGCAGCTGTCTGTTTCACTGCAAACTCCGGCTGTCGACGCAAGACAAACGAGGGGGAAACTGGTGCAAAAGTAAAACTTCTCTTTAGAAAGTAAGTCTTTAATTTCTAACACTTCATTCCCTTCTTGGACTGTTGGCTTAAATGGCTCCGGCTATGGGGGCCACGTATTGCATTACCAAAATACACTAGCTCCCATTCACCAGCGACAGCGATGATAAAGTGCGTGCATGAAAGCAGGAAAGTGCCTGCGGTGCCAGGTAGCTGTTGCGGGTCTATTACACGGCGACAGTGCGCAGTGCGACTGAACAGAAAACGAAATGCACACAGACAAGCGTGCACATTGATCGCGTTTGTTCGCGGATGTCGATGTGGGATAGAGCATGCACCCCGGAGCTGTCCGCCGCAGCACCCCGCACCCCGCACCCCGCACCCCGGAGCCCGCACCCCGCACCCCGCAGCCCGCACCCCGCACCCCGCACCCCGCAGCCCGCACCCCGCACCCCGCAGCCTGGCATTGCCCTACTCTTCCTCACACATCCCGTATCTCTCTCTACATCTCCAGTCTGGATTTCCCCTCCGTGCAAACAACGCTCTGTTTAGGGTGTTACATAAAGCGCTGTGTCGTGGGGGATGCCTTTCATTTCACACTTGGCTGAAATGCAACAAGTTGTGTGCAAGTTGGGTCTAATATGACAATCGTTTTGTTTGTGTAGTGCAAACCAGCCCCCTCTCTCTATCAGTGTCTGTTTATCAACCTGATGTCATTGATAAAAAGAACCAAACAATAACAGTAGCTTTTTAAGTTGCCATTGCATGCGACAATGTCCAGTTCTCCACTGTAACCCGGATCTAGGTCTGTGTTTGCATTGTTAGTTATGTATTACTGTTGGCTACACTTCCCTTCCACTTTTATAACCCCATATTACTGCAACCAACTCGCTTGGGGACAATAAAACAATACATCTCCCTTCCCACTAAGATCGCACAATGCCTCTGCATAAAGTGGCAACTGAAGGTCGGAGGTGAGGGTCAGCCAGTGAACCTCATGATGTAGATGTGACAGGGCCTTTTAAAGCCCTGCAGGGGGTATTTGGAATTGAATCGAGACTGTTGCATTCTCCGTTCAGTCACCTCATCTATTTGCATATTTCCATGCATGTATGTTTTGAGGCAGCAGATGTTTTGCATTTGCTGTTTTTACTCTTACATTCTACCCTGAAGACACAAGACCATTCAAAAACAGCAGCACTAATACAAAACTAATCCTAATAAAAGCATCCCCTCTGTCCGTCGTTGCCACGCTGATATCCCATTACAGTCATCTGACGGCGCAGGACACCCGACCCCTAGTCTCTGCGCATCCCTCTCGGCAGGATGTCAGGGTCATTTATCTTAATGGCTCTGGGCGCAGTGAAGACACTGGTCTTTCCACAATTACCAGAGCGCTGCTCGGCGAGTGGCGGTGTGTCAACCCGCAATCATCTGCATGCTCTCTGGAGGTAGCCAAGCTCGGGGTGTGGGGATGCGATAACCATTATCACCCGTCGAGCAGCGCGGAAAGGTGGATTATAATGCCAGGCACGCATAATTAGCATCGACCCTGTCCCCGTCTGTCCGACTGATTAGTCTAACCACTTTTTATAGTGCATTGCCGCATTGCTTCCTTTCGTCTTTAATGGGGCGCACTGCTGACAATCAGTCTGCTTCTGGCTGTCCAGATAATGCCCTGGCTGTCGTGTTCCTGTCAATTAAAAGGGCAAGTCATTCTGCGCGGTGTCTGGATGTGCACACAACTTCAGGAGAGATTTGAGACCACAAGCTGGAGGCAGACTGGGTTTTATTTTATCATGATACTAAATTAAATCATGGTTTCATAAGAGCTACCACACAGTCATGAAAAAGAAACAAGGAAATGTGTTCCAGCCACCTACATCTCTGTGTAAAGAACTGCTATACTCCCCCAACCCTTTCCAACCTTTTATTTTCTTTGTACAGACGCAGACCCTCTCCTGAGTTCTGGGCAGCAGCTGTTGCACCAGGACATGAGCTGAGCAGCGGCACGGATGAGGCCATGGCTGCCCACTCCTCAGAGCAGGGGGCCGGGGTGCCTGAGCTGTGCAGAGAGGGAGACAAGCTCCTGGGGGCCGGCGAGCTGGGGAGGGCCACCGCTGTGTACACCTCGGCGTTCAGGGCCCACGCCGGGGTGACCGTGTCGCACATGCGGAGGCTGGGTGTGCACAGGCTGACGGGGGTGATCTCCACTCTGGAAGCCTGGCTGGGCGGGTCGGGAGAAGCTCAGGATCTGGCAGAGGGGTCCGGCTTGAACAAAGGGCTGGCCGCGGTGTTCCTGTCCACGCTGAGCCCCAACAACCTCTCGGCGTCGCTCTTCAAGATGGAGTCTGTCCTGCAGGGCGCCGGACGGGGCTGCGAGGAGGTGGCGACGCGCTGCTCCGCTCTGCTGGAGGGGAAGCAAGAGCCGGAGGCGCACGGTTCTGCCCGCCTGGCCCTGCGGCTGACCCGTGCCCTCGCCTGCCTCCTCGCCCAGCCCCAGAGCCCCCACGGCTTAGAACTCTACTTGCAGGCTTTCCAGGAAGACCAGGCCGAGGCGGTGAGGCTGGTCAAGTGTAGGCAGGGGCAGCACTTGCCAAGAATCGTGGATGCCTTCTTGCAGCAGCTGTCCCTGCGCAGCCCCGACAACATCACCGAGACAGGGCAGGATGGAGGGCTGAAGGAGAGTGGGGTGTCAGCCGGGGTCGCTTCTGAATACCTTCATTTCTTGGTAGCCATCGCCCCCGATGACACACACGTGCAGGAGCTCCAGGCAGCGGCGCTGTTCCAGGCTGGCAGGTTTGAGGAGAGCGCCCAGGCTTACTCCCTGGCCCTCGGGGAGCGGGAGGCGCATACAGAGACGCTCACAGGGAGCGATAAGGCGGTCGCCCACTGGCTGCTGCCCGAGAGGAAGGCCGGTCTACTGGTGGGTCGAGCAGCTGCCCACTTCTCCGCAGGGGGCCGGGCGGTGGAGTCCTGCCGGGACCTGGGGGAGGCCTTCGGGACGCACCCCGCCGCTGCCCGGCTGCGCTTCCAGGAGATGTTCTCGGATCGAGGCGCCGGGGCCTCAGCGCGGGCCCAGCTCCGACAGCAGGCCGAGAGGGGGCTGTGCGGCTACAGGGAGGCCGTCCTGGGGCGTCCGGACCTGCGCTCGTCCCACGGGGTGGAGCTGCTGGACCCTGTGATCGCGGGGCTGCGGGCGCTGTGCCACCTGGAGCCAGGGGGGGGCGGCCGAGAGCTGCGCGTGCGGCTGGCCGACTGCCTGCTCCTTCGGGGGGAGTCCAAGGAGGCTCTGTCCATCTGCAGCCAGCTGGCCGCCGCCTCGCCGACCCAGCAGAGCTACCAGAACACAGTGCAGGTGCTGCGGGGCTTCGCGCGCCTCCTCTCGGATGACCAGCAGGGCGCGCTGGAGGACTTCCAGGCGGTGATCGAGCACAGCGCCCCCCACCCCTCAAGCTGCGTGCGGGCGCTGTGTGGCAGGGGGCTGCTGCGCCTGCTGGGGGACGCCCACTACCTGGCCGCCCTGGACTACCTGACGGCGAGTCGGCTGCAGCCCCAGGAGGCGGCACTCACCGTGCGCTGCCTGGTGCCCTGGAACCAGCGAGGGTTGCTGTGCACCGTGCTGCTGGAGCAGGGGAGGGCCATGCTGGAGGGTCCGGGGGGCCCCACCACCTCCCCACAGCAGCAGAGTGATCAGCTGGGCTCCAGACAGCTCGGGCACGACCGCTGCTCCTCGCCCAAGGAAGGGTAGGGCTCGTTAACGCACATCTGGAAGCTGTGTAATGCAGGGCTTCTGTACCCACTTGTGTGTGCATGCGTGCGTGCGTGTGTGTCTCTGCTTGACTCACTTTTTCCCTGCGTGTGCCCCAGGACCGCAGTGGGGGTGCACGCACTGGCGCTGCTGCTGATGGAGCTGGAGCCAGACTGCGACGCCCCGCGGATCCTGGCCGCCGATGCACTGTACCGGCTCGGGCGCGTGGAGGAGGCCTACCGCCTGCTACTGTCCACCGGGCCCTCGGCCCCCCGTGCGCCCGTCCTCGCCCGCCTCGCCCTGCTGCAGCTGCACCGTGGCTTCCTGTACGACGCCAACCAGGTCAGTGCCCAGATGCCCAGACACCCTGACACCCAGCACCCAGGAACTGCAAACATTTAACATGGTTTTACAGTTTCCTGTGTGTTCAACGTGCCCTCTCTGTGCTTTACCACACTGGACCACATGTTTACTATGGAAGACCATGGTTTATTCATGATAGAGTGCAGTAAAGCGTAGTGAAGGCCATAAAACCACAGACTTGGGCACAACCATAGTAAAACCATTTTAAAAGTGCAAAACTCCTGTGGTACATATACAGTGAGGGAAAAAAGTATTTGATCCCCTGCTGATTTTGTATGTTTGCCCACTGACAAAGAAATGATCAGTCTATAATTTTAATGGTAGGTGTATTTTAACAGTGAGAGACAGAATAACAACAAAAAAATCCAGAAAAACGCATTTCAAAAAAGTTATAAATTGATTTGCATGTTAATGAGGGAAATAAGTATTTGACCCCTTCGACTTAGTACTTGGTGGCAAAACCCTTGTTGGCAATCACAGAGGTCAGACGTTTCTTGTAGTTGGCCACCAGGTTTGCACACATCTCAGGAGGGATTTTGTCCCACTCCTCTTTGCAGATCCTCCCCAAGTCATTAAGGTTTCGAGGCTGACGTTTGGCAACTCGAACCTTCAGCTCCCTCCACAGATTTTCTATGGGATTGAGGTCTGGAGACTGGCTAGGCCACTCCAGGACCTTAATGTGCTTCTTCTTGAGCCACTCCTTTGTTGCCTTGGCTGTATGTTTTGGGTCATTGTCATGCTGGAATACCCATTTTCAATGCCCTGGCTGAGGGAAGGAGGTTCTCACCCAAGATTTGACGGTACATGGCCCCGTCCATCGTCCCTTTGATGCGGTGCAGTTGTCCTGTCCCCTTAGCAGAAAAACACCCCCAAAGCATAATGTTTCCACCTCCATGTTTGACGGTGGGGATGGTGTTCTTGGGGTCATTCCTCCTCCTCCAAACACGGCGAGTTGAGTTGATGCCAAAGAGCTCGATTTTGGTCTCATCTGACCACAACACTTTCACCCAGTTCTCCTCTGAATCATTCAGATGTTCATTGGCAAACTTCAGACGGGCCTGTACATGTGCTTTCTTGAGCAGGGGGACCTTGCGGGCGCTGCAGGATTTCAGTCCTTCACGGCGTAGTGTGTTACCAATTGTTTTCTTGGTGACTATGGTCCCAGCTGCCTTGAGATCATTAACAAGATCCTCCCGTGTAGTTCTGGGCTGATTCCTCACCGTTCTCATGATCATTGAAACTCCGCGAGGTGAGATCTTGCATGGAGCCCCAGACCGAGGGAGACTGACAGTTATTTTGTGTTTCTTCCATTTGCGAATAATCGCACCAACTGTTGTCACCTTCTCACCAAGCTGCTTGGCGATGGGCTTGTAGCCCATTCCAGCCTTGTGCAGGTCTACAATCTTGTCCCTGACATCCTTGGACAGCTCTTTGGTCTTGGCCATGGTGGAGAGTTTGGAATCTGATTGAGAGAGTGCTCCTAATCTCAGCTCGTTACCTGTATAAAATACACCTGGGAGCCAGAAATCTTGCTGATTGATAGGGGATCAAATACTTATTTCCCTCATTAACATGCAAATCAATTTATAACTTTTTTGAAATGCGTTTTTCTGGATTTTTTTGTTGTTACTCTGTCTCTCACTGTTAAAATACATACATTAAAATTATAGACTGATCATTTCTTTGTCAGTGGGCAAACGTACAAAATCAGCAGGGGATCAAATACTTTTTTCCCTCACTTTACCAGGGTACACCAAGCCAAAAACATGCAGTTGCAGTTGATCGCTAACCTGTGTCGATGGCTGAGAAATGTAACGGGTATGGCAGTACTGGCTCGGTGTTAATGCTGTCCTGGGACTGACATATCGCTTCACCAGATTCATGGTCTTGCTCTACTGTTGTCTGATTGAAAAGATAACCGTGTTTCATGATGACAGTTCATGCACCGTCTCTGTGGGAACTAAGCTGTTCCCTCGTTCCTTATCAGATCGTAACATGAAACATTGAAATCCGATGACATTTGTTGTGTATAACTGCACAGTCCTGTCAGGGCGAAGTGTGTCTGTTGTTGAAAGAGCAGCGGCGACAGGTTGTGAGACGGAACACACTCTTTTGGGGCCAGAGAGACGATGGATTTATTGAATTCTGCTAAAATGGCCAGCTGGAAATGGATTATGTCTTGCAAAGATTTCTGGGTAATGGTCTGTCCTGGTATATAGATCCCTGTTGTGCAACATGGACGCCTGCCTGTGTGTAAGGCCTTTACTGAGAGTCCGCCAAAGAAGAAGAAGAGAACGAGTCATTTTCTAATCTGAAATCTGTTTGGTCTCCAGCAGAGGGCAGTGTTCACTAAAGGAGGGAATAACAGAGTATAGATCCATAGATTCCAAACAAAAATCAATCAAAAAATGTATGCACGCCTTATGTTGGGAGAGTCAATACTGAAGTACTAGTATAGATCAACATTAGATTGTTCTGCTAGAGACTAAATCGGTCTGTTTGTTTCAGAGGAGGTTAAATGCAGGAGCTACAGTGGGGGCTTAAAATGTTTCACCTGCCACACAGATTAGTAGAAAGACACACAGTCTTGAAACATGGGAATATAAATGGCCACAGAGAAAGAGATACAGAAACGGTGCAGAAAAGAGTGACAGGGATGAGGGAGGGGGAAAGAGCTAAAAAGAGGGGGGAGAAACAGAGAGAGAGAGTCAGGCCCGCGCTCTGGCCCAGATTTCAGTCTTGGCACAGCTTGATTAATGCTCCCACTGACGGCTTTATCTGTTGTTGTGAAAGAGCTAATTGCTTTCACTTGCAAAGTGGATTACACGAGCGGCTAATGGGCTGCGAGAGCAGAGGAGAGGAGAAGCTGAAAATGAGATAACCCCCGGGGCAGCATCTTCAGCTGCCACTTCAGCGCCACAGCGAGGGAGGCTCAGGCCAGTGTTCGGTCTGAGGGGGCACTGTATCGACCTGCTCTGGGTCGGACAGTGGCGCTCTCACTGGAGTGGACCGAGCTCTGACACGTTGGAGTGGAACGTATTGGGGTTCACACTCTCTCTCTCTCTCTCTCTCTCTCTCTCCCCATGCCCAGCTGTTGAAGAAGCTGACCCAGTGTGGAGATACCAGCTGCCTGCTGCCCCTGCTGGCCGTGGCCGAGCCCACCGACCGGGCGCTGCTCCAGGAGAACTGCCACACCGCCGCCACGCGCGTCCTGGAGAGCCGGGGGGGCGAGGGCTGCGTCAGGGAGGCCGTGGCCTACCTCTCCATCGCCATCATCGCCTCAGGTGGGCCAGAGCCGGGGGGGACGGGCACAGGCCTGCAGGACGGGGGGACGGGCACCGGTGGATCAATGCGCAAAGGATGTCTGATGGCTTTGTCACCCCACCTTAGCCATTGCAGTCCGAGTGTCAAGCGTCTCTCACTCTCTACCCAAAACACACACCAGAATGACAGGGGAAGAGTAAGGGATGGCCCTCTGCTTTGCGAATCTGTGAAGAGGTGAGGATGCAACCATATAGACGAGCATCTATAGTTACAGAATTAGGACACGTCGGTAGCTATGACTACGGAGCTCATATGTATTCACACAGAACACGCACATATACATTGACATGTGTCTGAATCAATGAGATGGAAAAACGCCAATCATGCCAATGCTGATCTGTAAGCCATTTAGTCACTGTCCTAGACGACCTCTGACCTCTGACCTCCTATGTCCAGCTAGGAACAATACTTGTTCGAAAAAGGAGAGGGGGGGACTGCTGTTGAGATCCTCAGACTCTCTCTCTGCCTGCTGTCGTGTTGTGGGCTGACCGAGTAGTGTCTGAGTAGCCCGGCCTGTTCACGTGGAGGCAGGTGGAGGAACGTGAGAAAGCGCTCATTGAATTTAAGATCAATCGCTCTCCACAGCCTGGCCCATCAGTCTTCTTTTCCTGCTCCATAAAGCGTTTACCCAGCTAGTTAATCAGCCCCTCCACAGTTCCTGGAATCACCGTTCTCTTGTTATGTGTTGTTGTTTGTCTGTCTTTTGTAACTGACAAATTGAGCCGTGTGTATTTAATTCCGTCTTGCCACGGCTAAAAGCCTGGCGGTATATCATTTGCCTTAATGTCTCCCGAGCAGATAACACTAAATGCCCCGTGTCTCTCTAACGTCAGGGAATGAAAGATGCTCTGTGGGAGGGTTTCGTAACCCAGCGAAGAGGAGCAGCTCCCATTGCTATTAGTGTAGGAACACTACGATTGTGTGTGTGTGAACGTGCGTGTGTGTGTTTCTGTATTTGTACCAATGCCAGAAGATGCAAGTGTGTGTGTGTGTTTGTGTAGGTGCATCTTTATGTGCACAGCCATGTCAGCATGCAGAAACCCCGATTGTGCTGCAGGGTATGGAGAGATGAGGGTGAACGGATGTGCATGTCCTGGGTGTGATCTGGCGTGTGAGAGAGAGTGGAAGTCTGTGTGTCCGTGTAGGAGTCCCTGAGTTCAGCATGCGTTCGAAACCAGCAGCGTACAGGTGACCCGGCCCACAAATCATAGTTCTGATGCCAGTGCCCCGATATGGGAGACGGTAGAGTGCCACTTTTTCCCTACATTTGTTTTTTCCAGTCGTCAAGAAAATGAACCTGTATCTGCACTAATATTTTTGTGCAGTGCTTTCATGTCAAGGAAGGAAGGAAGGAAAGCTCTTGGTGGGCGAACGGTGTTGTTGCATCCGTCGACCCACACACGTCTCTCTGCGTCGCTGTGTGCTGACAGTGCGCTCTGATCCCTTGTGTCCAGGTGGCGTGGCCGTGGACTCCCTGATGGCCAGGGCCCGCTGCTACGCCCTCTTGGGCCAACGCAGGACGGCCATCTTTGACTTCTCAGCCATCCTCCGGGAGCACGCCGAGCACGTGGCGGCCCTGTGCGGCAGGGGCTTCACCTACCTCACGCTCCAGCAGCAGAAGGTACGCGCTCGCTATGTCCAGTCGCGAATTTAAATAAGTAAAGTCAAGGGTGTGGATGCCTTTTCAGTTATAAACAAAAGCCCCCTGATCGATAGCTGCAAATACATCAACACACGATGTAAAAATGGCGCTAGGAGACGCGGGGCCGAGAGGAAGAGAGAGAGAGGGAGGTGAAGCAGACGGATAGGATTACCAAACAGATTGACAGATAGAGGCTCCCGACAGAGAGGTAGAGACGGTACGGTGATGAAAGGGTGTATGTGAGAGATAGAGGGAGAAAGAGAGAGAGTTGAGCTGGCCGAGTTGTATTGAAAAGCGATATCTGCTCAGATAAACTGTCTCGATTGTCCACAGTGTGTCTGATAGCGCTGGGATGCCATTAAGATAAGAGGGATTAGGTGGCTTCTCCAGCCGGGAGATAACCTGAGCACGTAGGCCTGGGGAGAGGTCACTTGAGGGGACCGGGGGGCACAGAGACGGGGAGAAAACAGAAAGATGGACAGGTGAAGTTAAATGAAGTGGGTGAAGCAGACAAAAGAAAAGCGAACATCTGTTCTGACTCGGAAAGACAGTAAGTGAGAGAGAGAGAGAGGACAGACAGGCCTGCCGGAGAGATGAGAGAGTACAGGAGTAGACAGGGATACTGGAGAAATAAATTAGAAGAGGGAAAAGCATAGACACGGGCACAGAGAATGGGAAATTAAGACCGAGAAGGGGAACGTTGCTGAGACAGGACTGGTGGAGACAGAGAAGCGGGGAGATGACAGACTGCACAGAGAGGCTGAAGGAGACAAACAGACAGAGAGAAACTGAAACTGAAGAGACAGAGAGAGACAGTGTGGGAGTCCCAGACGCAGAGGCGGTAAAGGGCCACATTAATACGATATCACACTCCGGTCCACACTGCCGCTGTTTGAAAACTTTGCGAAGAGTCCCACACGACCTTCTGATTGGTCGTTTCAGCACCGCCTATCCCAGGTGTAACGCTTTCTTCTCCGTTCCTGTCATTGTGTCATATCAGGCGTTCCAGACGCATGTGTGCATGTGTTACAATTGTGCACCTTTGTCGTAATCTGTGTAGGGGTTTTTGTCTTTCAAATGTGTTTCTGTGCAATCAAACATGCATTCGACTTATTTTCAGTAACATCAAATAATAATAATAATAATAATAGCAGCACATACAAAATACATCTCAGGTTGTGTGTGGGAGTTGTGGTAATGTTTGGTTGTAAGACTTTATATTTAACTATCTAAGTGTGTGTATGTCAAACCGGTTGTGTGTGTGTATATATTTATTCTGGAAGCTGGGGGGATAGTTAAGCAGGAGAGCCTCGATCCTCTCCATATTGCAGGCAGCCGATAATCGTGGCGACAGCACTAATAACAGGGTTGCTACAATCAGAGCGAGAGCGAGAACTAAATAAAAGCTTCAGGGAAGCGCGGGCAGAACAATAAGAGATAATGAACTTCCAAACAACCCTGATGTTCGACAATGTGACGCCCGAGCGACTGCGGCTTGAATATCGCTCCGACAGACACCTCCAGCACCGCCGAGTTCGGAGCGCGATTGCCATTGTGTGGCTGTTGGGGGTCTCTTCGCCGAAGGGGGGCTTTAGGGACGGGGTAGGATACGGGAGACTGGCGTTCATCTGTGGAGCTGTGTGTCTCTCTGCAGCGCAGTAGGCAGAGCAGAGATGGGATGTGTGTCTCGGCCCAGGCCTTTCGTCGTATTGGGGGTGCTAGTGTCGGCACAGAACGGATGCAGTGCCTGGCCTGGTCATGCATTATCCTTCACTCCATACCTCTGTCCAGCCCCCATCGATCAGTGTCTTCTGTGAGGTATTTTTAGTTAACAAAAACTGAATTACAAATGGTCCAAAAACTGAAACTGAAATTGAATGAAAGAAACTAAATTATCACATAAAAAAAATAATCACAAATAATATATAAAATACGCATACGAAGTCACACAATTTACCCGATTTATGTTTTATGTCAAGTGGTTATGCTGTTAAAACTGTGGCCGGTGCTATTGTTCTTTTATTTTCTTTAGATTTTTGAAGGAGAGACTAAATTCTGAACCCAAGTGGGGGAAACATTAATATTATCGAACTTTAATTCTAACCCTTTTCACATGAAACTAAAACTAAGACTAAATGTGAAATAGGAACTGAATAAAACACAGAATTAGGAAGTGAGAGGCATTGCGGTTGGTTAGGCACCGGTTTTCACCAGATACTTGGCACTCATCACACAGGAATTGAAATCAAAGGGGGTGATACACACATCTGAAAACAGAAATCAAAATACAGACGTTTAATACAAATAAAAGGGCATGTTTTGGGCGACTCACCGTGGCCGACACTACCCCCGGCAGGAGTGCACTCAGGACATCGTGGCGGCGCTGCAGGTGGACGCCGCGGCCGTCACCCAGGACGTGCTCTCCCTGAAGGAGGCCGCCAGGAAGCTCGTTTGTGATTGGCTGCACCAGCACTGCAGGGCCGGCCTCTCGGAGATCACGGCGGCCAATCCGGTGCCCTGTGGGGAGGAGCTACTGAGCGAGGCTTTCCTGATTGGAGGAGCCCTGATGAAGGTGGACAGCAGGAACCCCAGATGGCACATCTTGTATGTGGATACGCTGCTGGCCAAAGGTGAGCAGGGAGGCAAACCCGGATGAACTGCCCCGCTGTGTTCTGCCCTGGTGGGGGTGTCATACTGATGCTCTCTCTAAGGGGCAGTTGTAGTGGTGTAGTATCGGTCAAGTGCGGAGACTCTACAGTGAGGGCGTGTCCATCTCTTTCAGGGGCGATGAAGCCGGCCACCGCACATCTGCGCCAGGTCTTCGGCCAGGAGCCCCGGGAGGCGGAGCCCCGAGCCCGGTGGGGGCTGGTGGAGATGTGGCGGAGGAACCCGGCGGGGGCGGCCAGGGGGCTGAGCCAGATCGCCCAGACTGAGCCCTCCTCGCTCAACTTCCTGCTCTCGCTGCTCAGCCCTGCGCACCGAAAGCACCTGGCGCAGGTAACATGCCCCGCGCAGCACGTTGAACACAGCGCTGAACACAGACTGGGCACAGCATGCCCTTCAAACACAGACACCACACAGGGTGTGTTTAACACAGCACTAAACGCAGACCGGACTCCGAGCACAGGAATGGACACAGACTCCACACAGCCGAGTATAAACAACGATTATAGTGTTGCAAGTCAATCACAACTGCTGTATCCAATATACCACATTTATAACATGTTTATAATATGCAGCAACTCTAGTACCTAGTTTATTCGGCCCGTGGTTTATATCTGCAGGAGTAGGAACCACTGTAAACATTATTTCACACGTACACACTGTGCTGAACGGGCGCTGAACGACTCCTTAACCTCAGCTACAGCTGCCATCGCTCTCAGAACGTTCTGTATCCCGACCGCGATGGTACAACCATAGTTTCCACATCAACACTTCCATAGTGAGCCTGTTTTATTAGTAGTTATTTCTATGTGAGCACTTGCTTCCCACAGCCCTGCACACCCCCACGCGACACAGAGTCTGAGCTTCTCTCACATCTAGCTAAAACACCCACACACCCGAACTGTAGACAGACACTCCCACATGGACACAATCACGCTCTCTCTCACACACACACACACACACACACACACACACACACACACACAGAGGGCTGGCAGGCAGGGAATGTGGTTAATGGACACTGGCCGGGATATAACACAGTGTTCAGGGAAAACTCTGCTACTCTCAGATACACCTGTAACCCCATTAACACAGCCTCCCCATTAAACAGAAACACACCTAATGAAACTGCCTCCATGCAGCCTGTGGGTCCAGAAATCAAATTAATGTGGCTGCAATCAAGTGAATCCATCAGTTGTACATTTATATAGTACATGATGTGATCTTGCGGTGCTTTATTCAGTTTAACCAAAATAAAAGTAATTAAAAGCTTTTTCCGTATATAAAGCAACATGTATCTCAGTGAGTTCCGCAGGGCAGGAGGGAAAGTCCCCAGAATGCAGTGCTTCCCTGGGAAACACAGCGCTGAAACGGTTCAGACTGATTAGAAGACACAATTGAGAGCTAATGGACCCGCGTATCGCTAATGGAGTCACACGAGTCTTTTGGGAGGCTGTTAAAAACATTCTATCAACTCTAGGGGAGCATAAAAATATCTATTTTTAACAAAGTAGCAAATGACAATTGAGTATAGGAACTGAACATTACATGATAATCCGTCTCTCTGAGAAACATGGCATATGTCATCTGTTAGTGGGATCTTTTTGAGGATACTGTGCCCCCCCGCTGTGTGCCAGCCTCATCGTGACACTGGCCTCCATCCATCGAGGGGTTAACACCAATCTACAGCCACTGACATGTCTTCTAATGAGAGTGACGGGGAAATAAGCTGCCAAATGAATGAGAGATTGCTCCCTCGCTCACCGCAGCTCGAAACGAAACCCTATCTGCAGTGAATTACGAGTGCTATCCTTCATTAGGATTTAATTCAGTGCAGAAGCGTGTCAAAGTGACTTGGGGAAAAGCCCTTAATGAATAAGTCTCTCTCTCTCTCTGCGACTGACAGGCAGCAGCGCAGGAGGCGGGCAGTGTGTCGGAGCATGGCCAATGGGAGCCGGTGCTGGCTCTGCTGACCGTGGCGGTGCGGGCAGCGGGGGAGGGGAAGCCACGGTACCTGCGCCAGCGAGCTGCCTGCCTGGCGCGCCTGGGGCTCCACGAGCGCGCCGTGTCCGACCTGGACCGGGTCATCCAGAGCCACTCGGGCGTGGGGGAGGACCCCAGGGCGTGGGCCGAGGACCTGTGCCGGCGGGGCCACAGCCTGCTACTGTGTTCACGCGAGGAGCCCGGCCTGGAGGACTTCGCCCAGGCTTTGGACCTACACCAGGCCCAGGCTCTGGCCTGCGTGGAGGCCGGGCTGGGCCGACCCCGGGTGGCCGAGTGCTTCCTGCAGGGGGCCCTGCGGCGCTTCGGGGAGAGGCAACTGGGTGAGGCCTGGCGTCTCTCGGAGTACGGGCTGAGGGTGGAGGACAGCCATGTGGAGCTGCGCCGGCTGAGGGCCCGGATCAAAAGAGACGCCACGGGCTCCTGCATCGTCAACTAGGGCCGAGCGGCAAGTCCTGGCACTGATCCAGAGCCAGGCTGCTGCCAGGAAAGCCACGAATCATGAGCAGCGTTTACCCTTACAAACGTGGCATAGGATCAGTGCACTTTTAACAGGTTTCTGCTGTGGTTTCCCCATGGTTCTGCAGTGGTTCCCTATGGGTTAAGCGGGCTGACACTGTGCTGTACCACACTGGGCCACGGGAATACCATCATAGGCCGTGGGAAACATTCCTAAGGCGTGTTTACTGTGGTATCCAGTGGCTCATTCATGGCAGAGTGCAGTGGAGCACAGTGAAACCCAGTTAAAAGTGCACAAATCATATGCGAAATTGACCGGGTTAAGCTTGCGTAGTGGTGACTATCGGAGAGCGCCCCTTGTGGCTGGACATGCAAACTGCACCAGGCAGCGTGAGGAATCCACAGAGCAACTTCATATCCCTCTACCCTCTGAGCCGGTCCTGCGTGTGTCACACATTCCCTCTGTTGTGGCAGAGAAACGCCACTGACCCAAATATGGATTTTGTTCAAGTTCACCTTCATGGCCTTTCAACTTGTTTTTTAAAGCAATGCATGGTACAGTAAGATAGACACGGGGGGGTGGTGGTCTTATAAGGCTGTCAAACTGTCCAAGTAGAGACAGACTCCATTGGTGCTGTTGCCACTCACTCCCCCCCCACTGCCCCAGAGCCAGGGAAATCTAAGACAAGCTTTTAGCAGCTCCTCGCAAACCCATCTCTGGAAAAAGAGAAGCTATTCCCCCCAAAAGAACAGCTAATGAAAAAGCTTTCAACTTGTTTTCCATCTGTTAATCACAGGCAATCTCCCAGCCATACAACTTTGCACTGCTAATCAATCTCTAATTATTAAATTACTTGTTCGCTGCGCCGGTAAACAATGAGAGGTGCTCTCGGAAAACAAACCGCGGGTTCGGCCACGTATCTGGGCAGAAAAACAGGCGACAGACAGTGGTACTACGTGGAGGTTAAAGAACATGGGCAGAGAGCTGAAGCAAGCAGTGCTCGATGCTGCGGTCACCATCTGTGGATCATCGACCTTCCCGTCCTTCGACCCCCGCTGCGCCGCAGCACAATCACATCTCACTGTTGAGCGCCAAACGACACTAAAAAGCGCTTGGTTCGCAAAGGCAGAGAACAAAAACATTCCTCAAATGCAAAAACAAACTATAAGCATTGTGTGTTAAAGTCCTGGTCCGTTTACACAAATACACATTGCTGGGACTCCGCTAGGTAATAACCCCGTGTCGAAGCATTCCCCAAAGACGAGGACAAGTGTTTTCGCACATGTTTCACTGATTAAAGGACTTCTTTCCACCTCACTAGGTGTGCTTATCTCAGGAAGCGAGGAAGGCATGCTAGTGTTGGTAATGCCTTGATCATTTTCCTTCCTCCTATCCTTTCCTTCCTTGTTTTGTATGGATTCACACAACGCGCAGAGCGTTACACACCAGGGGAGCTCGTTCCACTCTGCGCAGTCGGGGTTCCCCTGTTACACATGTCCTGTTATCTTACAAACAGTGCAAGAGGTCACAGGTGGGGTTAGGCAGGGGCCAGCCGGTCAGTGCCATTCCTTATGTCTCATAACTGGGAAGAGGCCGTGCTTCTGTATGAAACAATAAAGGGTTTTAACACACTGGAGCAGACCTGTGAACTGTGCCTTTATCTGTGAGGCCGCCGGCATTGGTATTCACTGCTCGTCTCGGTGAACGGCTGGGGAATGAAGCCCGGGTTGCACAATGCAAACTAAAAAGGACAGACAACCAGCTGATGCTGATAAGAAGGCAAGGACTGATAAGGGCGCGGAGGACGGAACAAGAATGACAAGAGAGGGAGACGTCTTCTGCTCAGTCCACACGACGGCACTTCAAAACGACAACAGAACCTTCCCAAGACTAAAACTAGGCTTTTGCTTTTGCCTTTTGACAAGAAAATCGTTTAAGTGGTGTTAAACAGAGCTCCCTCTTTTTAAATTAGTGACTAAATAAAACTGGTGGTTGTTTTCCTGGTTCTTGTTGAAGAATGAAAGCGAAACCTCCATCAGTGGGAGGTAAAGCTCGGGAACCCTTGGGTATTACTTTGGCTTTGTATTTAAATATGATGAAATGTTACTTTTCTATGTTTAGATTTGGTGCATTTGTGTGATTCCAATCATCTGTTTATTTATTTCTGCTTGTGTTTACAAACTATATATATATATATATATTTAAAACCAAAATAAAAACTGTGAAAAGGGGATTGAGCGCAAAATTATCGTCTCTGGTTCAGCTGGAGTCCTGCGCCATATCTGCAAATAAAGTCTGTAATTACCTTTTACTTAGAGGGACTGGAAACAATTATGAAATTGCATAAGCTGTGATCCACTAAACCGCAATTACGTACTGCCGAAGCTGTTGCTGTAAAAGCTGGACGAAACCCGTCCATTATCCGCAGGGCAGAGGTCTTTTTATTTATTTTTCTCCCTGTTGTTAATATTGTTTGTATGTTTGGTTAATGTATTCTTGATGATAATTAAAATGTCAGTCACAATGCCACCACCGCCACCGTGACTTTCTCGGGCTAATGAACTCATTTGCAGCAGTGCGTTCTGCCGCTCGCTCTGCCCTTTGTGTTGAGATCTGCCGAGTCCCTGCTGGCGTTTTCGGTTCGTGTCAAGTTGCTGCTCCACGTGACGCACGCCAGCATGTGTATCACACACAAGTACCGGGGCGAACCCGTCCTCTCACCGGCGATGGATTCATCCCACTTATCACTCGTAAAAGAAGTCAAAACGTTCGCTACCAAGCAGTGGAGCCTGAAGTGCTTTATTATTTTTTTCCAATCACGTTTTTATTCACACCTCTGAAAGGAATATGTTTTATATGCGGTGGCGGAGCTCAGTTTGCTTCCTGGTGAGGCAAGTCTCCCCTCTTCCCTACCCTCCCGAAGAACGCAACAATCTGTACGAGTCTCCCCTCTGCACGTCTCAAACCAACAGGAACCGGACTCACAGAATTGCGGTTTAATCGAAGTGGCTACTTTGCCTGGAGTCCAAACTCACCTCCTGGGCCATCTGTGTTTCCGAATTGATGGTGGAAGATGGCGATTGTGGCCCTTTCTCTTGGGGGGGGGGAAGGAAATAAATGCTGGTGCTCAAACCAGGCCAGGAGACAGGCGGCTGTTGTGTTTGGCAATGCCCCATGGGCTTTTGGGATATCTCAGTGCTTTTCTTAGACTACCTAAACTGAGGAGTGAAACCGTAAAGCACTGAGCGGCTGAAACCGTGTGTGAGTCCCCTGTGCCGGTGAAGAACAAGCATCCACCAACAGGCCGCGCCTGTGAAGAGATGTTACTTGTGTATTATGATCACATTCCTGCACCGGTACCACCCCCCGAGCCTCGAAGAGCAGCTCAGACAACCAGCAGCTATTAGAGATCTGCAGAAACAGAGCTGCGGTGGGGGATAGTAACAGAGACGCAGTGCCATTAGGAGACGGCCAATGCCCACCACACACACACACACACACACACACAGCCCCCCAAGACACTAACAATGTTAACGAGCAGCCAGCTCCGGCAGCCCCTCAGCTCTCTAATGGGAACTAATTACAGTGGCTAATAAACGTCCTAATGAGCTGAAATTCTGCGGCAGCGTTCGAGAGCGGGCACCATGCCATCTCAATCTCACACCTGGGTGGGGTTAATGTCTGAGCCACGCAGCCGGGGCACTGGCAATTACTGCCAAGGCTTCGCTTCACTGGGCTACGGAGGACAAGGAGGAGGAGGAGGAGAGTCGTGGTCTCCGATCGGCATTAATATCTTTAGTTTCTGTGACTGCCACTCTGTGAGCTTCAGGGCTGCCCTACTGTCTGTCTGTCTCTCTCGCTCTCTGGCTTCTCTATTTTTTCCATCCCCCTGTGCTCTCCTCTCTTCCTCTCTCTTCTATGCCCCTCTTCCTCTCCATATCCTCCTCAGAAAACCCCTTTTCTCTTCTCGCTCTCTATTCGTCTCACCTTCTCTCTTGCCCTCCGCTCGCAAACCCAGAAATTGCACTGATCCCCCCGGTGAATGCGCACGTGTGTGTGCGTGTGTGTGTGTGTGTGCGTGAAAGAGAGGCAGAGCAAGAGGGGAAACAGAGAAAGAGCGAGGCATCAAACGAGCATCACCTCTCACAGCCCCCCACCTCACCCCCTCCCATCTCTCTCCCTTCCCCTGCATCCCTCCCTCCACTCTTCCCTCAAACAGCAGGCGCTTCATGACTACTTATCCTCACTATCACCATCACACTGGATCTCAGAGCGTGGAAGAAGAGGCTCAGTCTCGCTTTCACACTCTCTCACTCACCAGAGCCCAGGCGACACACACAGCGCTCCCGCAGCCCGGCGCCCTCGCACACACGCCGGCCGCCTCGCCTGCTCCTGCCGTCCGGCCGCCAGCAAACATGTAGCCGAGGACAGGGGGCCGGGGGACCTTCCGAACCCGTCGGAGGCGCGCGTGTGCGTCTGGCCGGTCTCGGGGAGGAGTTGGGCGCACAGCAGGCAGGTAAGGGAACTTCAGCTTCACTCCCCCAGGGCAGTCTGCTCGGTTTTTATAATCATAAGGAAGAAAAAAACTATCCAAATCGAGATGTTTATCAATGCTGTGCACAGTACGTAGACAGGAAAAAACAAATGTAAGTCGAAGATAAAATGTAACAAGCAGGCAGTGATGGATGAAACCTTAATGTTTACTATTCAGGACTCTCATGGAGACACTCTCGGAGGTAGGGGGGTTGACTATGGCATTGAAATAAACCAAAGGACCTCAGTTTTGCAAGGCTGGAGCAGAGAGATGCCCAGCAGCTTGCTCAGGGTGACACAGATCCAGTGAAACTCCTGCTCACCAGCATTGGTCGGTTGGCACTTGGCAAGAATAAGCATTCAGTGTGTACGTGTAGAGTGAGAATTTGGCAGTGGGGCACGACTGCAAATAAGGGTACAGTGGGTCTGTTCAATTATTTCATTGTGGGGCCCAGCCTGGCATGGTGTGTGTGTCCTTGTCGGTTCTAGGCCATATTGCCCAGGAATGTGCAAACCCTCTGTCAGTCAAGGATCGTACCAGAGGTCAGTTGCTGTGTAGGGGTGCTATCGATGGGTCTGGTCTGTGTATCGAGACGTCCTGGACAACAGTGTCCTGCTCTCGGGGATGGAGGTCTAGGGTGAGCTTGTACAATCATGTCATGGCCTTTTGGGAGGCCTGACCCCAGTCCTATAGAACACAGCTGGGATGTACTGGAATGGCAAAGCAGTGAGAGACAGACAGTGTGCCAATTCTCTTGCTGCCCTTAACTTTGCAAGATGAGAGTGGGAATGGTATAGAATTACTGTAGCCATCCATCAAAGCCTGTTTTCTGGTCTACCCACTCCTCTCAGAGTGCCCTTGGAAAGAGGTCTTCATCGCAAAGGGACCTCCTGGTTGAAGAGAAGTGGAATGAACTAAATAAATTCAAACACACTTTTATATGGTAGTGCCGTAGAAAGTGGAGGGTGAAGATGTGGAAGCACAGAGGGAGCCATCAGACCCATATCCTCGTCACAAGCCAGTGAGCGAGAGCGTGATGGGCGTTCAGCTCGGCACTCAAACCTGAAGGACACATGGAGTGGAAGAGCATTTCAGAGCGTGACCAACCCCCCCGCACCACCTGATCACACCGTGTTGATCTGGTTGCAGAGACAACACAAGAGCTGTCCCTGGAAGAACATCTCCTTAACACATAAGTGTTAAGATAACTATGATGTCACAAACCGAGGACTCTCGTTTAAAAAACAGCGGTGGTCAGCAGAGAAAGAAACGATAGCTCTCGACAGGAGCTAAGCTCACTTTTGCTAAATTGAGCAACTCATTTTAAGGGTTCATAATAATAAGGGTTTCAACAAAGCCGTCATCCATCCATTTTCAACAAGCGCTTCATCCAGTTCACTATCACGGTGAGCGGGAATCGATATCAGTGGACACAGCGCAGGGTACGCCATCACCCCCCCACAAACAATATAAACTAAATTTACTTTCCATACCTGAATTATAATGAAGAAGAGAAACCAAAAAATACCATTACATTTAATATGTTAAAAATATTTCAGGGGAAAAAAGCCGCACATTCCCATGAATGTGAATCATTGGTATATTGTACACAAAAGGCACAAAATGCAGGCGTGCCTAATACAAATGTGTAAACATAAAAAAAAATCTCTGTATACTGAATTAGTACTGTATTAGTACAAATATATAGTTATATACCAGTATGTATAGATATAGCTCAACAAGACACAAAATAAAAATCCCACTTAAGCCTTTCCACGACAATCTGTATCCTGCATATAATTTCTGATAAACAGGAACAGGAACATTATTCATTATTTCACAAGAAACAGATTTTAACCACAACAAAAACAACAAGCTTATGTGTGTTACATAACAGCTGGTGGCAAATTAGGGCATTGCTGTTGGTATTATCTGAATATTATGTCAGTTTGTGCAAATGTGTAGAATATATATTCAGTATTGGACGCCTGTAAAACTGCAGTTTCTTGTTCAGTTGTTATGACAGCTTTCTGGAACACATTTAGTTTGAAAATGTAAAGGTTTCACAATAGACTGCCACCGTGTTTAGAGAAGGACATGGAGTCGTTGTGTTGTGACATCACAGTCATGATTTTATTAGTCTTTACATTTGGGGGTTAAGGCAAACGTTTTTTGTCGTCCCTGGAACAAGAGGAACACAGCCAAGTCCATTTGTGTGTGTGCCCCCCGCCAGCCGGCAACACTGTGACTTGCACCTTCTCCAATAAGCAGTCACTGGCAGTCTAATAAATAACTCAATAACGACTAACCAGCTTTAAAGGGTCAGGAAATCCACTGCCCCTCTGTCCGATTCAGCAAATTAACCGTGTGTCTGCGGCCCAGCTCTGTTCAGTGTCCTGCCTGATTCAGTTAGTCCCTGTACAGCAATTTCTGGTCCCTCTAGGATTCAGACCGAGCAGATTTATCATGCAGAAAAATCTATTTCCTAAGTAGATATTGATCATATTTTGACAGCAAATTGAGAAAATACTAAACAAATGCAAACAAAATGAAGCAGCTTCCGTTTCTGTGCTTGCAGTTCTCTATGAAATATATATATAAAAATAAGTAAATGCACTGACTGTAAATGCGCTTAACTATATTGTGTTTCACTCGCTGCACAGAATTAGGAACATTGCTTTCACACTTTTCTTGGGCATAAACATATATACTTATATTCTTGGCTTTTGACACCTCTGATTTAATCTAATGAATGACACCGTACCTCCATACCACAGCATGTCACATCCATCACTGCTAGATTACAGCTTCATCTCAAGTAAAATCACGATGTGAAAAACGTCCTGTCAGGCGAGCAAATAGTGTAACAACAGCCATCCCTCATCCCCCCAGTTGCGGTAATCAGGGCAGAGTCAACAGCCGAGGACGAGCGGGAAATACTAATGGAGAGACCAGCTGTCCACACGCGCCTGAGAGTTGTGACTGGAGGAACAAAGTGTGAAGCCGTTATCTGGCACGCTTTCCAGAAAGAAAATTAAATAAACAGTGGGGTTTGAATTGTTTCTCAGACCATGAATTGATCTATTCATTAGCTGAGGAGTAATCGAGGTATCAGTCTGCTTCACGGAAGACAACAGTCAACAGGTTGGTTGAGCACGTGCCCCTGCTCACGGAGTCGGGCGGTCGATAACGAAGGGTGAAAAACTAATTAAAAAGAGGAAAGACAAAAAGAGAAGTTATTAGGAATAGTTTGAAACATTTAACCACACAGTGCCAAAAACTACCCCTGCTGAGCTAGGTCAAAGGTACCCTTTTCAATATGAAGTCAGCAAAAAACAGATAAACATAAACAGGACATAAACACTTGTCTCTATGGGGTATTTTATTAAAAGAGAATCATTATTTACATGTTAAAGTGTGAACTGTTAAGCCCACATCTGTGACACGCATGCATCACAGGAAGCCACGTGTTCTTCTGGGTTTACTGAAGTTAAACCATGAATGAAATAATAGGAACCCTTTCTGAGTTTGGGAGAAGTGAGGACATTTCCCTGTCTCTGCTCATAGATCAGGTAAAGTTCCTGTGAATTGCTGCTGGACTTGGGCTCTCTGGGACCAGGACTGCAGACCCCAGATATAGTCAGTGTTGTTATATACGTGTAAACTCACAGAGTCCAGAGTTAGACTGAGACGGGCTGTGAGTTACCCAACCGCACGCGTTGGACTGAATCTTCTCGTCTCCTTTGTAACATTCCTTGTGTTCATACATTCATAAGAACATAAGACAGTGTCCAATCGAGAGGAGGCCGTTCGACCCATCGTGCTCGTTTGGTGTCCATTAATAACTAAGTGATCAAGGATCCTATCCAGTCTGTTTTTGAATGTTCCCAAATTGTCTCTTCAGCCACATCGCTGGGGAGTTTGTTCAGATTGTGACGCCTCTCTGTGTGAAGAAGTGTCTCCTGTTTTCTGTCTTGAATGCCTTGAAGCCCAATTTCCATTTGTGTCCCGGGTGCGTGTGTCCCTGCTGATCTGGAAAAGCTCCTCTGGTTTGATGTGGTCGATGCCTTTCATGATTTTGAAGACTTGGATCGAGTCCCCACGTAGTCTCCTCTGTTCCAGGGTGAAAAGGTTCAGGTCCTCAGTCTCTCAGTAGGACATTCCCTTCAGACCTGGAATAAGTCTGGTTGCTCTCCTCTGAACTGCCTCTAGAGCAGCGATATCTTTCTTGAAGTGTGGAGCCCAGAACTGTCCACAGTATCCAGATGAGCTCTAACTAGTGCATTGTACAGTCTGAACATCACTGCCCTTGTTCTCAGTTCTACACTTTTGACAATATACCCTAGCATTGTGTTGGCCTTTTTTATTGCTTCCCCACATTGTTTGGATGGAGAAAGTGAGGAGTCCACATAGACTCCTAGGTCTTTCTCATGCGTTACTTCATCTAGATCTATTCCTCCCATAGTGTAATTATAGTGGACATTTCTGTTACCTGCATGTATTACCTTGCACTTGTCCACATTGAATTTCATCTGCCAGGTGTCGCCCACAACTGAATATTATCTGAGTCCCTCTGAATAGCCTGTGCTGCCGAGATTGTATCTGCTGAGCCGCCTATTTTAGTATCATCTGCAAATTTGACAAGTTTGCTAACTACCAGATCATGAATATAGATTAGAAAAAACACAGGCCCTAGTACTGATCCCTGATTATTAGTTCTGTTTAGAGAAGAGCATTGTTTTACCCTCCCTCCCGAACATTGTCTGACCTGATTATCTTCCTGATCACCTTAATTATTTGATTAACTGGAATGTCCAGACAAGGATTGTTCTGACATGAGGTCATACTGCCAAATTCCCATAGATCTCCCCCAATCTGGTCAATGAGGTTTGATTTTATTTTCGGGAAACACTCCAGTATGTCTTTGTCTGGCAGCGTTGTTGTTCTGCGTTCAGACTGTATCATCTGTTCGAACTAAACCCGGTTAGTGCGATGAATCAATGTTGCGGCCGAGCGAATAGAAACCATTTCTGCAGAGGTATTTTGACTGTTCACAGGGAAATATGCAATGATGTTATCGCAGTGTCTGCTTGCCCCCAATACACTCAGACGATGGGTGCTATTGATTATTCTCATAACAGAAAAAAATTATATACAGCTCGTATACGGGGCTGATGGAGGGGAGTCAATAGAAAGTAGGAGATAGCATGAGGTCAACAACCCCACAGACCCATGGCGTGAGTGACAAGCAAACCCTCGCCTGCTGTCGGTCTGCATCGCTCAGAATCAGGATTGCTGAGGCCTTAGTAACCTCTGCAATCCTTTTCAAAGACAATTATGGGAATACGGTGTCATTCCTCCAGCAATGGGTTAAACACTTTACGCTCATCCTGAGATGACATTGCTGCGGCACACTACAGGGGGATTGTGGGTACGGAACGGATTCGCAGGAGAGATGCTGACAGGGGTGATGGATGCGGGAAGTCACAGGGGTCCGGAACAGAGCGTGCAGGCTGGGCCGTGCGATGTTCTGGACGTGCGGCGGAGACGGTACATCCATCAGGGCCACGGCAGGTGTGTGCTGGCGTGCATTCATCAGGTAGGGCTAACGAGGACGCCCCCGCAGCCCAACATCACGCAGCAGCAGTTATCGCCCATCATCTGCTGCTCCCGTCTCCAGAGCAAGTGGCGAGTGGGCCGGGACACAGGTGGAGGACGGGCGTCTGTGTTCCTGTGCAGCTTGAGAAACATCTACCAAAGCACTGTATTGTTCACTAATACTAATACTAATAATACTAACGAATTTGCAGATTTCAAATATGAGCTTCCACAGTGTCTGGGTTTGGCTGCAGGTCCAGGAGGTGGATTTCCCATCAGGAGCAGCTGCTGATGTTGGCCGGAGCATCAGAGAACACAAACTGTGGCCTCCGCCTCCCCGGGCTGAGGAGAGTAATGTGATCTGCCACTCCGCCTTGAGGGAACGGGACTCAGAGAGTGTGGGATTGTTACGGTGATGTCACTCCTCTGAACTGGGTAGAGAATGCACCAGAGATGGCCAGAGGGTCATAGATTGGAGTGAAACTCTCTACTGGACACACTGGTTTCCAACATGAATAAGTGGATTAAATGCAAACTCGCTCCCACAGGACTGAGCAGAATCAGAACAGGCTGAAAAGTTGGCCTTTTGCAGCCGTAACCTTTGCACTGGGGACTGCAGTGCCAACACTCCCAGTTAATCCCTCAAGGGTGACACAATACAGACGGGTCCATGCCCTTAGAAGAGTCACACACAGGACAGTGCAACTCAGTGCACCACAATATTTAAGGTCCTTATGTCTGGGGAACGAGGGGGAGATTGTGAGAGACCACCCAGCAGGGGGCGCCCAACTCCTGCCTAAGAGGGCGATGGTCCAGCAGCGCTCAGGTCTCCTTGAACCCTCCAGCAGACTGGAGTTTTATCTTCAGCTCAGCCGCCACTGTGCGACTGACGAGATCTGATGGAAATTTGAATACACAGAGGAAAGCACAAGTCAGCTAATCTGATCTCACATCGAGCCTGAGATGACACACGGTTTATTTCACCTGCTCCAATATGATTCAAATACAGAAATAGACCTTTCCCTTTGATCCAGTTTACACCTGAAGTTTAATGCTTTTCAGTGTTTCCGGCACTTGGGGTAACTTTACTCCAAAAACCTGTCCTAGCGGGCTAATGCTGTAATACTTACTGGCACTACTCCACATCAATGTTAATAAAATGCATTTATATTGATTGAAAGATGGGCACGTTTACCTAAAATAATGTTGTCTTCCTCATTCCAGAATTTAGACTTTCCACAAATATACAAATACCTGAAATAAATGTCAGTATTAATTAAGAATTGAATGTTAATTTGAAGGAAACGGACCACCTGTCTTCAGTTTACTTAACTATGGAGGGCCAAACATTATATATCTATGGAGGGCCAAATAGGACATCATTCATCATTAGCGAGTGTAGCACATCGGTTTACTTGCATACTACACTGGTTTGTGTGTGGACTATATTACTGTGTGTGTGGACTATATTGGTTGTTCAAGTAGCAGGTACAACATAAATCATTTCGCTCAGCAGTGCGCAGTAAAACAGGGAATAAGGAAACTGTTCGCTATATGGGAGCCAATCAAGCCAAAGATCTTCATAATCTCAACAAGTCCTGGGCGCTTCTGCCCTCTACTGTCCACAAGCGTGTACTACAGCCGTGCGTGAATTAAATATCGCTGCACTGGGCTCTAATAAAACTTGAAATATCGTCACACAGGTCAGTTAAACTGAATCAACACTCCGTCCCCGTGTGTGTGTTTTTTATTTTTCATTCTTTTCAAAGTCGTTTCAATTTCAATGTTTTTTTTTTTTTTTGTATGTGTTTCAACTCAACTTGGCACAGAGCATCGATCCTATCGAATAAAGTACCTTCCGGTCTTTTATTGTGCGATTGTTACACACTAACATTGTTTTACTGTTTCTGGTAATTATTCACATTTAAATTGTAATATTTTCACTTCATAAGCGGAAAACGGGACATAGGAGCAGTCCATGTTTACACTAATGTGGACTCCTTTGTCAGTGACTTATATATTTTAACTTTCATGACAGTTTTATTCAAATTTGAGAAAAGTGACCGAAAACACTTAATACAATTCGTCGCAATGTGTTGCTGCAGCTCTCAGCAGTAGGCCTGCCACAAACAGCCGTGTGTTTCTTATTAAATGTAAGCGGCGCTGATGCACTAAAATATACATATGTATAATATGCAACGCATTGGATGCCACTTCAATGGCTGTATTTTGTCAAGGGGCGTTTGTTTCATCCTGGCCTGGTTACCTGCCGGTGCCCGGCTGCCCACCCTCCTCCTGCAGGAGCTCCCGCCGTCTGACGTCAAATTACGCACACAGGCGCCAATAGCGCCAACAGACGGCCATTGCGCTGCTTTTTAAATGGACATACAGCAGCACTGCACGCTCGGTTGTCAAGAAGATGCAACAAACGTCAAGTCGCAACACTGTTAATGTGAATTGCACACGCACGCCTAACCCCACTGCATCTTCAAACCTTCACTGAAACCAACCCTGCGCACGGAAAACCACTAAAAGCGAAAGGTGGTTTGTGTGCAGAGTCTCGGAGCATTAGCGCCACAGCAGCGTGCTCTCCGACAGATTCCTGCACGCCCGGCCACGGCCGCAGCATCTGTCCCACTGTCTTGCATAACGCCCGTCACAATTGTGCCCTTTAATTAAAGCCAAGAAGTCATTAACTTGACAAGGCTCGGGGAAGTTAACGCTTTCCCAGAGTCAACAGGGTATTCCGTTTTCCTTTCGAATTTACCACGGTAAGCTTACATAATAATAATAATAATAATAATAATAATAATAATAATAATAATAATAATAATAATAATAATAATGATCATGATAATGATAATAATGCCAATACTAAAACTGCGTTTATAAATATCAACTTTTGTGTATTTCCTCCCTCCTAAATCACCCCTCTGCCCTACCCACTCAAATGATGCAATTTCACGGAAGACACTTGGAAAATAAATGCATGTTGTCTTAAAAGGCAGCCGTTCAAAGGTGCGGTATTTTTTATACACAACTGATGCCAGGCTGCCGTGCTTTTTGCGCACGCTGGATGCGGAGCTGCTTCAGGAGAGGAGGAGAGGAGAGGAGTCTCCTCAGTGCGCCTCGACGCACGAACTCTGCGCTTGCATCCACAACTGCACAGCTGTCTGGAGCCTCACTGTTTCAATGCTGATATGCTGATGTAGTTGATGCCAAGTGGGGATAGTTCTTGAGCAATTTGAAGTGGATGCGTCGCCACCGGGGAAGCCCAGTGTTGGAAACCCTTTAGGATGATTTTAACGGGACGAAAACCCTCCCCGCTGCCTGCCTCCGGCCCCCGACACACACTCCTCCGGAGCGGCCGAAAATAACGCCAGTGCAGGACGCGGGTGCGCCGGGGAGACTTCACTGGAGATGCCAGACGAGCCGGCTAATCACGCACCAACGGGAGGGGACCCAACGACAGACAAATACGTGTAATCAATGCGAACCCTTCTGAAATGCAATTAAGTTTCCATTGTGGCTCTGTTGTGTTTGCTGCTGTAATATTTCTTGCAAGCAGATTTGGACAATGCGTTATGCTAATGTGGTCTGTTGATATGCTGCAGCAAGTTGCCTTGATGGTCAAAGTGAGCGGCAGAGCCTGCAGGAGCGCAGATCTACCTGTCCTGTCCGGCTCTGCTCTGTCTCTCAGTCTAGTTCACCCCTCGACCACTTTTCTCTCTCTCTCTCTCTCTTCAGAGTGACAATAATGGGTAAATCGGAAAGCCAGATGGACATCGTGGAGAAATCGCGCAGGGCGGGCAGGCGGCGCTGCAGCGCGGCGGAGATCGGGCTCTCGGTGCTGCTGCTGCTGGCGAGCGGCGCGCTGGCCGGACTGCTGCTGCTCTACACTGCGGCCACAAGAGGTAGGGCTGGGGGCCGCAGCGCACCCCGATTCTCTCCCCGCCTGGGGGCTTTAATGCATCACTGCCTGGCGAGGGACACAGAAACAGGAGCGGCAGTCAAAATCAATACAAATCCTAATAGTATCACTAGCAACCTAGTAATAGTAGTAGTTGAACTGTTATTGGTGATAGGGAGCAAAATGCAATAGCAATCGCCATTATTAGATGAACATGATCTTACTACTTGTATGATTGTTTATATAACAATACTTAATTATTATTATTATTATTATTATTGTTGTTGTTGTTCCCTGGCGGTGTCTTGCCATATGCCGTTATATGTAAAAGCAGTAAAATCTGAAACTTGATTACTTAGAACTTAACCTGAAATCCCATGACATCCATATATGCGTTTGGCTCATGAAGACCAAATAAACCATTTATCAGTGGGAAAGTCCTGCGCATTTACTGACTGTGGAGAGGGGAACACCGCCTTCAGAGTCTGGGGACGATGGTCTCATTAACGTTAAGAGTCTATATTCTTATACCTAAACTATATTTGCTGGATCAATAAAGAGCAATTACATTAATGAGAAAACTGACAATAATAATAATAATAATAATAATAATAATAATAATAATAATAATAATAATAATAATAACTGTATATGCACACATTAATTTATCAGTGTGATACTGGGAATTATCTTCTAAAGATAAATGGGAATTATGTATTTTGTAATTATTTAAATTGATCTCAAGTGACCTTTGTACCATTGGGCCATTTATTTCTCAGGGTCGAAAACTAAAACTGATTAATTTATTATACCTTCACGGCTAAACATATATTCATAATACTCATAAACGGGATCCACCTGCTTTGTTCACATCATAGACCATATAAAGCTAGTTAAAGCAAAACCACAATATCATAGTTATTCACCTGAGAGTAAACTGTTGTTATCACTGAGCGGATAATAAAGCCGACTTGTGATAAACAGATACATAGACACTCACACACGTATAGATAGGTTACATAGATATATAGTAGATAGATAGATAGATAGATAGATAGATAGATAGATAGATAGATAGATAGATAGATAGATAGATAGATAGATAGATAGATAAAGTAAATAAAAAAAAATGAAAAATGGAACGAAAACACATCTAGCCTATACATGTTTAAAACTCTATCAGTTCATTTCAGACCTTGGTTAGCACTTAGCACTAATAACATTGCTCCAAGAGCTAAGCTGAGCCTGTGGAACCATGTCATATTATTTTAAAATGAAGTAAAAATCAAATCGCGATACAAGGGCTAAAAAAAAATTGAAAAACTAAATAAAAAACGGAAAAACAGAAGACCAAGTGATGTTTCCACTGATAAAAATAAAATGTCTTCATATTTCTCATTATTGTGACTATTCTCATTCGTTTTTAAATATTAGAATACCATTCAGCCGGCCTATGGCAGGTATCGTTTTCATGCAATCTCTGCCTTTTAGTACAATTATTGAACTTGCAGTTTCTCCGAAGTAAATACAATGCTGACACTGATGCACAGAAAGACACAGATTTCTTTGGCAGTGATTCAATTAATGCTTAATTGGCCCCTGTAAATTAAGCGTCACTCAGTGAGTGCCAGACTCGGGTATAATACGAAAGACAGAAAAGGTTATTATCGTCGCCTGTCATCCGTTTAGGAGTGTTTCCATCTCAGCACGAATCCCAGGTCTTGGATTTCACGGATGTCATGTTTCCTGTATGGGCGAATGGTTGTGGCCACAAAGGCAAAGCGCTTTTATCTCATAAGACTTAAACCCGTCAAACAAACAACTTCACAGTGCATACCCTATTTACTGACAGGTGAAGCATATTGCATTGCATTAAAAGGCTGCTGTAAATAGGAATACAGCTGTTTCATTTTTATACACGTGGCTATGTTATGCCATCCATGTTTTAGTTAGATATTAGTTATCACTTTGAAGCAAACGTGGCACTGCCTGCCCTTGAACTGATAGCACTGATTAATGTTGTCCCAGACGCTGGGTTATTATTTTATTGTATAAGTTACTGGCTACTAAATGAGATGCTGTTCGTTTTTCTCATGATTGTTGTTCTTGTTAGAGTTGAAGTTACTGGACAAAATAAAGATAAATGAGCATCTAATTGAAATGGGCAGCACTCTTAGAAGACGCGTACTCCTGTGCGCATGCTCAATGGGGTGCGGGGGGAAGTGGGGGCGGTCAAACGTGAAATGAACCGCCGGTGACAGGTCGTTTAAATCGGCAGGGGGGTCAGCGAGAGACGTTATGCAATTATGTTTGTTTTATTTTATAGTCGTTTCCCACCAATTAATTTTTAATTCTGTTCTTATCATGTGGTGAAGGACAGATTATTTTCGAACAGAAAACATTGTGTCTTTATTAGTCTGTTGTTTGAAAGGGGTTTAGCCTGCTTTGCTAGTGAAACCAGCACATTGTCGGATCAAGAGATGACCAGATAAAAGATATATAAAGTGAATACATTTGATATTAAACCATTGTTAGAGTTGATCTAAATGAGGTTTTAGAAATTGCTTTGCAACCACCGTTTATTATTATTATTATTATTATTATTATTATTATTATTATTATTATTTGTAGTAGCAATAGCAGTATTTTATAATTATACAAAAGCCCATTGTGTAAATAAGCACGTATCCTAGACTTCCACTGATTTCATGCTGCCTGACCTGAAGGTATTTCTTGCTTGTTTACTGCCTTTGTGGAAATCCAGAGCACATTTTATACTGGAAGGACAACAAAAGTTTTGGAATCAATCACAGCTGTGGGCCGGCAGCTACCAAGGCATGAGGGTTTCATCATCTCGGATGTTGAAACGCCTCCCCAGTTCCAACGGTGCCCCTCGGTTGACTATCTGACAATGCACAATGCCTCCGCCCTGTATTGTCGTGTGTTTGCCCCTAGAGACCAGTGCTGAAAATCATTTGAAAGTAACTACTGGAATCAAACAAAGAGAAAAAAACTTTTTATTTGCATTAATCTCTGACTACAACCTGAATTAAGTTAATTCAGTCAAGCAGTGAAATTATGATTATCGATTTGTTTTGGTAGGATGCTGGGCGTACTAAATTAGTCATTAGCCATTAGAGTAAGGACCAGTGTGTTGATAGAAAACTCCTCCCCTCCCACCAATCCTAATAGCCCTGACCCCCTCCTCCTCTCCCTGTTTTACTATTTTGCCTGCCAAGTTTGAAAGAGCCCAAACTCCCCCCAAATCATCATGATGGAAAAGCAAAACACAGCATTCCAACAGGAAGAAGAGCAACAGAGAGAGAGAAAGAAATAAAAAGTGAGAGAGGGAGGGGAGGAGAGGAAGACAGTTCCCTGGACCACCCCTCCGCTTTTTCCAACCTGTCATCTGCGATTTCTTCCTCACCACAGCCGGCCAAATGCCACCAGGACCCCAGCAGCTTGTGCACAGGTTTCCAATTGACTTCACCCAGAAAACACCAGCACTGTTTGGGAGGCAGAGAGAGCAGCATCACTCAGAGCTGTGCACTGGTTTCTAACCAGTCTGTCCCCAAGGGCCATTGAGGCCACCAACACACAAAGGGTTCTTAATGATAGTCCTTAATAGGCCGAACCAGTCTGGCAGGATTCTTAGTTAGGTGGTATTAATTATCCTGTTGGAGACAAGACTGAAATGACTGCAATCCCAAAACCAGTCCAGAAGTGGCAAACCAGTACTCTTCTAGAGGGACAGAGGCGTCATCTGCTGCAGTGATCCTATGCTTTTTGTCCCTTCAGAGCCCACGTACCGTGCCAGCGTGAATAATGTGTGCACAACGCCAGGCTGCGTCACTGCAGGTGGGTTACCGTCTCTCTGCTGGTATAAAGTCATCAACGTGTTACTGCTCTTGAGAAAGTCAGTCCTTAGAACATAAGACAGTGTCCATTTGAGAGGAGGCCATTTGCCCCATCGTGCTCGTTTGGTGTCCATTAATAACTAAGTGATCAAGGATCCTATCCAGTCTGTTTTTGAATGTTCCCAAAATGTCTCTTCAGCCACATCGCTGGGGAGTTTGTTCAGATTGTGACGCCTCTCTGTGTGAAGAAGTGTCTCCTGTTTTCTGTCTTGAATGCCTTGAAGCCCAATTTCCATTTGTGTCCCGGGTGCGTGTGTCCCTGCTGATCTGGAAAAGCTCCTCTGGTTTGATGTGGTCGATGCCTTTCATGATTTTGAAGACTTGGATCAAGTCCCCACGTAGTCTCCTCTGTTCCAGGGTGAAAAGGTTCAGGTCCCTCAGTCTCTCAGTAGGACATTCCCTTCAGACCTGGAATAAGTCTGGTTGCTCTCCTCTGAACTGCCTCTAGAGCAGCGATATCTTTCTTGAAGTGAGGAGCCCAGAACTGTCCACAGTATCCAGATGAGCTCTAACTTAATTTTAGAGCTTAATGTTGCTCACAAACAGCCCCTGTTTTTGTTTTTGCTTCTGTCAGCTTCTCACTGCTTGCAAACATGAGACCTCAGTTGTCCTTGTTTTCAAATAATCAGCCCTGCCTGTTTACCCTCCAAACCTCCCGCCAACCCCTCTCCCCGCATGCCCCGCTCCAGCTGCCAGGCTCATCCAGAACATGGACCCCGGGGCCGAACCGTGCCAGAACTTTTACCAGTATGCCTGCGGGGGCTGGCTGAACCACCACGTCATCCCCGAGACCAGCTCCCGTTACAGCGTCTTTGACATCCTGGGAGACGAGCTGGAGATCATCCTGAAGGGTGAGCACTTAGATAGATGAGCACACTGAACAGGAAGCGCTTCTCCTCTGATCTATCTATCTATCTTTCAAATACAGTGCGTAGGTTTGTGTGGCAATAGACAATCATAGCAGGTCGAGTATGTGCCCACAGGTATCAGTGGTGTAGATGCACCTGGAACACTCTCAGGTCTTTTTATAACTTTTACAGCCACTGTATTCTGAATTCATTGACCAGTAAATATTTATATATATATATTTCTGGGTGTTGGGGAAAACAGATAATGTGGTGCCGAGCAAATCTCTATTGAATGAAATTCCATTGGTTTTCCGAGTGTCCTGTGTTCTTTCCTGGCAGGGGTGCTGGAAACAGAGAGTGACCAGGACAGGGAGGCCTTCAGGAAAGCCAAGACTCTGTACCACTCCTGCATGAACGAGAGTGAGTCTGTGCCGCGACACACCCTGACCGCCTGGGACACCGAGATGCAGTCAAACGCACATCCTGACCGCTTGGGACACCGAGACATAAACAGACACAGAGACACTGACCGCCTGGGACACTGAGACAAAAATAGACACAGAGACACGGTCCGCCTGGGACTCCGAGACAGAGTCATAAACAGACACAGGCACAATGACATATCGAGAGTCTGCCGCACCGAGACACAACAAAAACACAGGCACAGGTGTTGCGGCTGCACAGACACACAGGAGGGGAATTCCCCGGGGCCGGGCTCGGGTTTCACAGTGGCGGTGACTGCAGATGGCTGTGGTTTTATTTATGTCTTGCTGCAGGTCTTATAGAGAAGCGTGACTCGCTGCCACTGATGAAGCTCATCGATGCCATTGGAGGATGGCCCGTGGCCTCCGAGGACTGGAACAGCACCACAGGTACACACCACACATAACCGGTCCAAGCTGGCAGAGATCTGGAAACGAGTGCTGCATTAACTAATCTATATGTGTTGAGATGAAGCCAGGGTCCACTATCTAACCACACACAATTCACCTGGCCCTATTACTGTGTCCATAGCGTGAATATCGGTTTAAAAACAAATGACACCTCACCAGTTCTTGAAAAAGGTTTGACACGAATCTTACTTACATCTTAAATGTAAAAGTCATGTCTGTTCAACAATATGAAGTATTTAAAGGACTGAGCAGCTCTTCAAAGCGTTGTTCTCCGGGTGGCAATTTCACCGTCAGCACCGTTAATTGCCCTTCCTTTTAGATGAGCATTAAAATGTAATTAGCTGAGAGAGAGTGCATGTCACTATAGAGCACACCAAGACATATGGCCTGGTCTCACCGGGGTGCTTAGCAGTCAGCTGATCAGTCAGAGAGGGATGAATGTGGTCTCTGGCAGGAAGTCTATGCACCCTGGCGAGCTCCAGGCCAGCTCACAATCCCACCCAGATCCAGTGGAAGAAGTTCTCTGCGCCTTGCCTGCGGCGTGTCCGTGTGTCTGGTACGGAGGTCACATGTGTCAGCCAACATGTGGGACTCCTGGGTCTTTATCTGAGGGCTGTGTAATAGTGTGTGTCAGTGTAGAGCCACATATTCTGGCAAACACTGTGCTTTCACACCTGGTCTGCGCCAGTGTCTGTCAGTGCCATCTGCTCTGTGCCCGTGTGTGCCAAGCGCTCTTGTGTCTCTGTACCACACAGAAGAGCAGTGGAGTCTGGAGGACACCCTGGCCACTCTGAACGCCCGCTTCCACAAGAAGGTGCTGGTGGACCTGTTCGTGTGGACGGATGACCGCGACTCCAGCCGCCACATCATCTACGTAAGGAAGGCGCTCTGCCCCTTTTGATTATAAATCACTTGACAAGAGTTCTTTTTTCCCTGTGTGTGTGTAATAATGTCTATACCTGCATTAGAGGCACCTCTTTCATTTCACGTCTCTCTTTTCATCGTGTCAACTTGTTCCCCAGCTGCCCCACAGTGCGGAGCTGTAACAGTGTCTCTCTGCTGTGTTCCCAGATCGACCAGCCTGGATTGGGAATGCCGTCCCGGGATTACTACTTCAACGACGGGAACTACAAGCGGGTAATTACTTCACAATGTGAAGCCTCTCCTAAAATGGTCTCCTTAAAAGTTGGAGAAAAGTAGTAAAAGTAGCAGAACATTGGGAGGCCATTGGCACCCATGCTGTCTATGTGTCTGTGTGATGTCCGTGTGTGCGTACGTCCCAGGTGCGTGACGCCTACCTGCAGTTCATGGTGTCGATCGCACGCATGGCCCGCGAGGACAGGAACCTGACACAAGACGAGGAGCTGGTTCTGGAGGAGCTGACCGGCGTGCTGGAGCTGGAGACCGACATCGCCAGCGTGAGTGACAGGCCGACTCCAAAAGTCCTGTAAAACAAAAACTTGTAATTAAATCAAGGCCCCTGGGTTTATAACACTGGACACACTTCACGGTAATGGCCACAGAGTACCACAGGAACCACGCCTCCATTCCTCCTCTGATGTATAGACTTAGCGGTTAGACTTAGTGTCAGAGCTCACAGGAAGTGCAAAAGCCATCCGTGTGTAGTCATACCAGGAATCTGTGGCCATTATTGTAAAGTGCTACTGCTGCAACAGCTCGTTTTTTATTTTTACCCATTTCCTGAACGAACCTTTAAAAGCTGAGAGGTTTAAATAAACCAACACTTGCAGGGGAAATATTTTTCACTTAAACAGTTTTGGAAACAAATTGCTGCAGTTGAACTGGAATTACAAAATAACAATGGCACTGTAAAATCGATGAAGTAATCCTGTAAAGGTCTTGGAACCTATCTACAGATGTTTCATGATTGCATTTGTTGTCTCTCAAGGACCCGTATCTGTTACCCAATAGCTGTTATTGAGAAAGCAAACCAAAGATCTAGTTTTCATTTCCATCCAGAAAAGCACTTTGGCACTGCAAGGCTGTCTGGGTAGTACTGACTGCACCTGCAGGATTTATTATATTGTATTTTCATAAGGCTGGGGGTGGGGGGGGGTTTATGTAGTTATAATTACATTCAGAGGTCAATAAGTCAATAATCATGTCAGTAACGATAAAATAATTCAAGCAAGCAATTACAGTCCCAGGCTCCTCTCATCAGTACCGCAGTAATCGCTGGTGGTAAGTTGAGGCAGAACACGAATACGATATTAATCTTTCACCATCCTGCACTGCCTCCCACGACTCTGACAGTTAGGAGGAGGTGCCGGCGGCCCACTCATGGCCCGTTTCCAGCTCTGTCTGCTCCAACTTCCTGTCTGCCTTAGGTAGTGTCAGCCCCAGATCCATGCAATCCTCCTTCTCAACGATCACACGAGCCAGGACCGTCCTAGGATGTCTGGGGGGGCTTGTGGGCCATCCACACGAGAAGATCTTTCACGATCTTTCTCTCCCTGATTCCCCATCCCCCCAAATAGGGAAGTTGGTTGTAGGAGAGATGCAGGCGGGTAATTTATTCTCCTTTGTCCCAACCTGAGAAAAAAAAGCCCCCCTCAGTTGCTCATTGCCAAAGACACGGTTTCAGATTTCAAAGGCAGAGCATCCCGTCTCCCCCTCTCATCTCCCCTCTTCATCGCTGGGGTGAGAACGGTCAGATTTCTCTTTCTCCATCTCTCCCCCATCCAGAAACACTCATGGTTGCTTGGTTACACCTGTGGAGGGGGCCCCTGCATTCTTCTTGCTTTTGTTTCCGACCAAACTATTCTTTAGACGATATGTTTTATACCTGAAAATACAGATGTACTACACAAGCAACAGCAATGGGCTTTGTAGAGTTTTATCTTGTGCAAAACAAACTGTGCATAACAGTACACACTTTGGACAGCAGTGTACAGCCAGCATTGAAAGAGATCTAAAGTGAAGGCCTGTACACCTGTCACTGTGATAACACAGCAAGACTTTCCAAAGCTGGAACAAGACTTACTGATGAGCCTTTTTAATAGGATTTCTTATATTTTGCAGGTTATCAAATGAGGACAATCTTGCAGGTTGTTTGCCACCGTAGATAAGCATTTACATATGTTACAGTAATCAACATACATACTGCCCTTGCTTAAAATACTGTAAAGTCCCTTAGCAACTTTGGAAAATTGGCCACCAAGCTGGGAGCGTATGGTTCCTCACAGTGATTGGTCGAGATCCTGCAGACACTCACAGTGATTGATGGAGATCCTGCAGACACTCACCATGATTGGTAGAAATGCAGCAGATACTCACAGTGATTGTTCGAGATCCAGCAGACACTCATAGTGACTGGTGGAGATCCTGCAGACACTCACAGTGATTGGAACAGATCCTGCAGATACTCACAGTGATTGGCACATTGGGTGGCCAGTCCAGGCCCATCCCCCAACACTGAAATCTGCCCTCTGTTCGCAGGCCACCTCGCCGGCAGAGGAGCGGCACGACATCACCCTGCTCTACCACAAGATGTCCCTCAGTGAGGTGCAGGAGCGCTTCCACCTGAACGTGAGTCCAAACCCACGGCGACTGGTGACACAGTGGTGGAGAGAAGACCAGGAACACTTTAACAAGAAGGCGGAAATCTGCCTATAAATAAACTATATACATTGAGTCTCATCTGTATTTTTATATGCATCTCTCCCTCTATCTCTCTCTGTCACTTTATTGCTATACAGGCCTTTAACTGGACGAAGTTTGTCCAGGGCGTGCTGTCCAGTGTCAGTATCGATGTGCAGGCCCAGGAGGAAGTGGTGGTGTATGGCGCCCCCTACCTACAGAAACTGGGAGACGTCCTCTCCAGACACCCTGTCAGGTGAGAGAGGCCATTGCTATCGCAGCGGCTGCAGCCAAGTCCTTCCCAAGTCCCATCCCCTTAGCCCTGTACACGATATCTCTGTTTTGCTTTGTTTGTGCCTTTAGCATGACAGCAAGAGAAGAGACGTCTGCTGGTAGTGCCCAAAAAGCATGCTCTCTGCATACCTTGAACCCTGTCTCTCTAAAGCTGATATAATATGTATTTATGAGGAAGACCAGCAGTTTTAAGTAAATGTGTTGGTGCTGTTGTGTATGTAAGTATGTTACAGTAACAGTAATACACAAATACACTGCCCTTAATCGTGAGTAAATACCATACCAAACTGGGTGGTATGAAGAATCATGTCCTTTATCAAAACTGCTACTGGGAGAAGAGGACACGTGTGTCTGAGGCCCGGCCTGTGTTCTGTATCTCCCAGGACTCTGCAGAACTATCTGACCTGGCAGCTCATCATCGACAGGGTCAGCAGCCTGAGCCGTCGCTTCAAAGATGCCAGGGCCCACTACAGGAAGGTGAGACTGGCCTCATAAAACCAGGTTAAAAACACAAAAATATGTCCATTTAGCAGGGTAGACTGGCATAATGGCAGAGCAACCACACACAGGTTTGATCTGAGTGAACCAGTGCTGTCACTGTGTGTTCGGGTCAGGCACTGGACGGGACGACCGTGGAGGAGGCCCGCTGGCGGGACTGTGTGCGCTACGTCAAGAGCAACATGGAGAATGCGGTGGGCGCCCTGTACGTCCGGGAGACCTTTGCCGGAGAGAGCAAGCGCATGGTGAGAGAGACTGAACCAAACCCCACCGCGCTTCCACAACACACGGGCACGCACAGTCAGTTACGTTCGTGTGGCAGGAAGGTTCACAGACACTTTTTATTGTACAGCTTATACTGAGTATAGACCGGTAATGACTGTGTGTGTGTGTGTGTGTGTGTGTGTGTGTGTCCTGTGGCCAGATGAGCGAGCTGATCAGTAAGATCCAGGAAGCGTTTGTGGAGACGCTGGACGAACTGCGCTGGATGGATGATCAATCCAAGGAGAAGGCAAGAGAAAAGGTAAATTAATGTACTTCCTTTTTATATCTAATAAACACATTATACACACAAACACTGCACCCCTTTGTACAAACCACGCTTTACTGAAAGTGCACCTCACCACAAACCCCTGTGCCTGTGGTGCAGACCTGCCAAATTAATCAACCAAGTAAAATACCAATCTCTGAATCTCCACTTTGACTGTAACACCGTGCCCAAACTCGTGTAAAGCTGCAAGACCAAGTGAAGTAGCTCTGTGCGGAAACCGAAGGTTAAAAAAAAAATTATCTATACAGTAAATAAAAAATAAATAAGAAAGAATACATTTTTAGCTCTTCGTTTAAGATGCCACAGGCCATCCTCACACAGCACTATCTCCCACCATGAAGGCAGAGAAAACAAACAAACAGTCGATGTTACACAAACAGAAACCGCTTATAGACAGATCGCCCCAGAGATGTTTTGGAACGTGGCCCCGCACGTCACCCCTGTACAAAGCAACGCGTGGGCGGCTCCTGATCCCGTGCCGTGCGGAGGAGGCAGTGTGGGGGGGAGGCAGTGGTACGGCGCTATACCGTGGATCTGTGCTGTGTGTCCGCAGGCTCTGGCAATCAAAGAGCAGATCGGCTATCCCGACCACATCCTCGAGGAGCAGAACCACAAGCTGGACCAGGAGTACGCACATGTGAGCAGAGCAACAAAACCCTGTTGTTGTCGTTTTCCCACTGGGGATTGTGCATGCCTTCAGTAGCTGTAGTTTGTTTGTTTGTTTGTTTGCACTGCTGGTGGAAAAGGTAAGTTACTATTGGAGCATTAAAGCTAGATCCCTCAGGGCCAGGCGATAGGAATGTAAAAAAAAATATTTAAAAGTTACTTACTTAAAAGACACAAGCAGGCGGCACTAGAATAGAGGTTGCCGGGACTTGATTTGCTGCTCTTGTATCGTGACACTGACTGCCTCCCCGTGCAGCTGAACTTCAGTGAGGAGAACTACTTCGAGAACATCCTGCAGAACCTGCACGCCGGGGCCCAGAAGAGCCTGAGGAAGCTGAGAGAGCGGGTGGACCCAGACCTGTGAGAGACACGACACCGCACACCGACTTTCCCAACACCTGAACAGCTAGAGCTAGGGTTCACATTTAAGAGGTTTGCCAAACCCAACAAGAGAAACAAAATAGTGTGGCAAAGCACACACTTCATAGGGTTCCAAGAAAGAGAAAATGAAACCATTCGAAAAGCTGTGACTATCTTAGGAGACAGTAAACATGCTATAGAGAGCTTCACAGGTGATAATACAAGGGTAGCACTCTTACGCCTGCATGCTCAGCACATGTGTTGGCTATGAGTCTACAGCCGGGCCAAGGAAGTTTAAGTTTAGGGGGGATTTGCAAAGGTTCATACAGACACCTGTGACTCCAGTTTGATGATCTTAGCTTTCGTTTCTACCAAGCTGTATCAGGTGAAGTGAAAGATGGGAGTGGGTGTCAGAGAGTTAGAGGACTCACCTGTGTCCCCTGGTCTCTGGTGTGGTTTGCAGGTGGATTATCGGAGCCGCTGTGGTCAACGCCTTCTACTCCCCCAACAGAAACCAGATAGGTGAGCAGTGAAGACAGGAGTGGGTGTAGAGACGACTGTTTACGTGAGAGGGATTTCTGTGCGTCTTTGTGTCCCATTCTGGGTCCCATCCCCTAGCCTGTCCACTCAGCCTCACACCCAGCTTCCCTGTTTGTTTTCCCTTCCCCTCGTCGCTCGCAGTCTCTAATTCCCTCCCTGTTTCAGCTCTTCCTTCTCTGAGTCCCTCCCCAGTTCCTCTATCGTTCCCTCTCTCTCTCACCAACAATTCCTCTCCATCACTCGAGACCCTCTCGATCGTTCGTTCTTCCGATTGGCATCATTCGATCCCCCTCTCCCTCCATGTCTACCTTTCGCCCTTTCTCTATGTCTCTGTATCAGTCTGACATTTCTTCACTCTCTCTCTCTCTCTCTCTCTCTCTGATTCAGTTTTCCCAGCTGGCATCCTGCAGCCTCCCTTCTTCAGCCAGCAGCAGCTCCAGGCCCTGAATTTCGGCGGGATCGGCATGGTGATTGGTCACGAGATCATCCATGGCTTCGATGACAATGGTACCCAAAAACCCACACCCCCCGACACCTCCGCCCCCATCACGTTCTCTCTCATTCACTTCCACGACTCCCTCACTTCACTTCCCTTCTCTGCTGTTCTGTGCTCTATAGCTACAGAGGTAGTCAACAAGCGGGGGCGGGGGTTCAGCTCAGTGTGTGGAGAGACAGGTCTGTTGACCAAGGAAAAAAATTATCTAAATTCCAGCAACCCCACTCTCTCACTCTTCTCCTCATCATCTTCCTCACACTTCTCCTCCTCTTTCATTCCAAGCAATCTGTCCCGACTCTCATTGGCTGTCCTGTTGAGTTATAAAGAAGTGACCGACAGTCCCTTCATTCATCCGCCAGTTGTAAAGCAACATTCCTGGTGGTTCAAGGTGCAAAAATCAAATCCTGCTGTGTCTCAAAAACAGGGAGGAATTTCGACAAGGACGGGAACATGTTTGATTGGTGGAGCAACTATTCCGCCATGCACTTCAAGGACCAGTCCCAGTGCATGGTCAACCAGTACGGAAACTTCAGCTGGAAGTTGGCCGGAGGACAAAACGTGAGTCGTCAAGTGATTTGGGGAAGGGGGGGTAGAGGGAAGGAGAGGGCGGAAGGCTGTCTTTATGCTCTCTGTAGTAAATGGCCATGTAAATTTGTCCATCAGCATGAGCCCCGTTGTTCCAGGGTGTAGCAGTCTTTTCTGAGGAGAAATCCCAGTTTTACAAGTGGTTTAAGAAGGCCGGGAGTGAAGTGTGAGCCATTTAAACATGAACCACTTCTGAAGAATCACCACAGACAGAATCCACTTCGCTATCAGGCCGTCTCTGAGTGACAAGGGTCTGTCGGAGGGTGACAGTGTTTCGGGTGACCCCTGCTGGCTGGAGGGACAGTGGCACAGGTGGCCACGAAAAAAGACAACAGTCCCACGAGCTCGATAAACAGGAGCTCCCATCTGGGCCCTGTGTGGACAGCGTCAAACAGGGGGCCAATCCCTCCTGACGGGTAGGGGAAGCATCTGGCTCACAGCAATGCAATGTGCTCTGGTCCGGCAGGTCAGTGGGATCAGCACGCTGGGAGAAAACATCGCTGACAACGGAGGAGTCCGACAAGCCTATAAGGTAATGTTTCCTCATAAACAACTGTCCCAGATAACATGGAAGCCGTCTCTGGTCATACAGATTACAGTATTGTTATTAGAATTGCTATGATATTATTGTGACTATTATTAGAAGCTTCTCAATCTATGTGTGTGTGTGTTTGTGTCACCGTGTGTCTATCGCCCAGGCCTACCTCAAGTGGGTGGAGAGAGAGGGGGAGGAGCCACATCTGCCCGGCTTGAACCTCGACCACAAGCAGCTGTTCTTCCTCAATTTCGCACAGGTAAAAGGGAGGGCGTCATGGGCTGCCCGTGGCATCTTTATCCACAGGTGGGATTTGAACTGCACAGACTCAACGGACATCTGAGTGTCTAAATAATCAGAAACGCCTGGCTGTCAGACCGGCCCAGTCCTCGGCACCCAGACACGAGCACTCTCGACGCAAAACCATTTGTTGCTTTTTGCTGTCTTAAAAGTAAAAGAGCTACACAATCTACACAGAGAGCAAGGTGAAGAACAGTCACAGGGAAAAGCTGACAGTCTCCAGGAAATGTCTCCCCCCGGGGCTCTGAGGAGGCCGTAGGAGTGCTTGTGCCAAAATAAATTAAAGCACAGCATGAAAACAAAATAGGCAGCGGGTAAATATCGGGCCTTGGCTTGGAAAACAGTTTTGAGAAGGAAAGCAAGGTCAGTGTTTCCACTGGGCAATTAACAGCTGCAGCGTCGTTTAACCCTGTGCAGGCTGCAATAAAAGGCACTGCGCCTGCCAGCAAATGCCATTGTTGGACCATTGTTGTAACTGAGAACAGTCTGGATTTGGGAGGTGTTTTTGGAGTGTTTGATTATGTTGGGTGGTTACCTGCTCATGAACAGTATCAGCACTAGCATGCTGTACTGCACTGTTCTGGATCATTCCCCTGACATATAACAGCATCTCTCTGTTCTGTAGTGAAACACAAGTCACATGCACGGGGGGGGGGTCTGTGTTATCTGTGTCTCTCCAATGAGATAAGATCACAATGACTTGTATTGGAAAAGACATTTCCTCAGCCCCAATTGCAGAGCATTTGCCGTGCTTTATTCTTCTCTTCTGTGTCCAATTGCCGATTTCACCCCTGGAGTGCGAACGGCATCTGAACATCCCAGGAACAGGAACCCGATCAGATTGTTCCACCGGCAGAGAGAACACTTCACCCCACCTACTGTACCTTCAGCAGCAATTCCTAAAATCTCTAAAATAACAACTTCAGTCAGGAGATCAAAGGATGACCAGTCCAGTCCGTGTCTACCTGGACCATGTGACTCCTGAGGACAACGAGAGGCTCGCTGAGACGGGCGATTGTCTGAGAATCAAACAATGACCCGATCATGAAATGGAACACGTCTATTATGAATATAGGTGACAGCGATGTGCCGTATTTAATCCGACCGTCTCTCTCATCCGCAGGTGTGGTGTGGCTCCTACCGGCCCGAATACGCCAGCCAGTCTATCAAGACGGACTCACACAGCCCCCTGGAGTACAGGTATGGCACAGCACCCAGAGCCGGGTACTTACCCTTTCCCGTCTGTTCTCAGAAAAGGATGTTCTGTAGAATCTCTCTCTCTCTCTCTATCTCTGTCCCACAGAGTGATCGGCTCTCTGCAAAATTTCGGGGCGTTCGCGGAGGCCTTCCACTGTACGCGGGGCAGCCCCATGCACCCAGAGGTGAAGTGCCGGGTATGGTAGACCCTGCTCTGCCGCCAGGCCGCCGCTCATCGATTGGGGCCGCGTTCGGCCAATCGCGTGCCTGACCATACACTTTTTGTGTCCCGCCCATGCCTCGCGGTGGCGGCTTCGCTGCAGCCAATCCCAGAGTGTGACGTGACGTGGGGGAAATAAACATAAGGACTCGTACACCAGGGAGGGTAGGGAACCAGTCTGGATGTCACCCTAGCAGGAAGTAGAGCCACGCAGCCTACAACAGGGCACGTTGTGTGATTGCCTCAACTGTATTTCAAAGTCGGCTTGCAAGGCCAGCTGTGGTTGTCGTTGGGCTTGTTGTGTTATTGTTTGCGCTTGTGCAAATTTGTAAAACATGTTTTACGCACCTGTAGCAATTGGGAAGCACTCGGGGCAGTCTAGGGCTTCTAACCCCTGTATAAAATATTTAATTTGGCATTCTTATAATGGAGTAATTTCTATTGCTTGTTTTATGCTTACTATCTCGTGGTACGTTTTCTTTTCCACAAGGCTTCGAAATAGGATTTTTTAGCACTGTCTGGAAGGCGGTGAGGGGGGGAGGACTGTAAAGGACGCACACTGTTTTGTGCGACACAGATACTGCGACACAGATACCATTTCCCTCACTTCACTTCCTCTCTCTCAGCTCTGAAAATAACTTGTATTGGTGCCTATATATATATTTACTGCAAATTCAATTGATTGCAGGATAAACATACATACTACAGGATATGAGTCAACTAGAAATTAATGTTGAGTCACCCAGTCAGGGAAAAGGAAGACTGTTACTGGCTGCATCGACACATTGCTGACAGACTGTTAACTTGTGCTTGCTTTTATTGAACCAGAACATTAATTCAGGTGGGTTGTAATGCCGTGTTCTGTCTAAGAGCCAAGGATGCCAAGAAACTTACGCCTGACGTTACAAGTACTGTTAAATAATAATACCATGTTGTAGCATTAAATACATGCGTTTCAAGTGTATCATTTTATAATAATCAGTGGCATTTCATTGTTTTTTCGGTTCAGATTGTAATGAATGTTTTTTTCAGAGCGTGGCTTTAAAAAAAGGCAATTTTACATCTCCTGAACCCCTGTCCCCCGTCCTCGCAAGAGTTTACTCAAACCCAGGTACTGTAACTCTGTTTATCTTGAGAGAGAGGCCTTTGAGAAAAAAAAAGGATTGAGAAGTGCCGTCCCGGAACGACAGATTAGCAAATGCCAGTGTGCCCCAAACAGCCAAAGATGCTTCAATGGGTTTCAATCCACTGCCAAGAAAGAAAAGCCACAGCGCTCTATGTGTCTCTACTTATATAGCATTTAACTTTCTTTATAAGTGTATCTGTATATAAAGCTATAGGGAAAAAGTCTATGACATCTATTTATATATTCAGTACTTAATCTGTAAGGTAGAATATGATACGAGTGCCAAGGACTTGTCAATATGTTAAAGATGATGAATCTGTTGTTGATTATTACTGTTATTATTATTATTAGGGTTAATCAGTAAATGTGTGAAGACTTCTGAATGAGCTGTCAATGTACCGATGGCTCTCTTTATTATGATCTTTGCTGCTCAAGCAACACGAACAGACTAACAGACAGACGCCTTGTGGGGAATTGTGTCCCCAAGCCTCATTCTGCGCCAGAATCTCTCTCTGAAGCTGCCATTACTGTCAGGAATGTAACTGCTGTTGAGCAGAGCACTGTAGAGTACTTTACTGCCAACAGTTATCATTCTCTGTGAAAAAATCTCTCACAAAACTAAATCAGGATGCTTTCAAACAAAAGCATACGACACTGCCAGCTGACACTGCCCATCTCTGGCCACACCTGAATGCTTTTATCCATATGATAACAATATATTTATAATATATTGTAGATGACATATGATCCTTATATTTTTTCATTTACCAGCACTTTACCCTTTGTAGTTTTAGGGGGATTTGAAATGTACAGACATGCTCAAATGTGTTGGTACCCCTCCACAAAAAACGAAGAATGCACAATTTCCTCTGAAATAACTTGAAACTGAAAAAAGTAATTGGCATCCACCATTGTTTATTCCATATTTAATAGAAATCAGACTTTGCTTTAGATTTTGTTTTTCAACATAATATTGTAAATAATAAAACAAATGAAAATGGCATGGACAAATGATGGGACCCTCAATTTAATATTTTGTTGCACAACCTTTAGAGACAATCACTGCAATCAAATGTTTTCTGTGGCTCTGTGAGACGTCTGCACCTGTTCACAGGTAGTTTGGCCCACTCTTCCTGAGCAAACTGCTCCAGCTGTCTCGGGTTTGATGGGTGCTTCTCCAGACTGCAAGTTTCAGCTCTTTCCATAGATGTTTGATAGGATTCAGATCAGGACTCATAGAAGGCCACTTCAGAACAGTCCACTGTTTTGTTCTTATCCATTCTTGGGTGCTTTTAGCTGTGTGTTTTGGGTCATTATCCTGTTGGAGGACCCATGACCTGCGACTGAGACAGAGCTTTCTTACACTGGGCAGTATGTTTCGCTCCAGAATGCCTTGACAGTCTTGAGATTTCATTGTGCCCTGCACAGATTCAAGGCATCCTGTGCCAGGCGCAGCAGAGCAGCCCCACAACATAACCGAGCCTCCTCCATGTTTCACTGTAGGTATGGTGTTTTCTTTGAAAGCTTCATTTTTTTTGTCTGCGAACATAGAGCTGATGTGACTTGAAAAAAATGGATGGTGCGATCAGAAACTGACGTACCTTCACCTTGGAGTTCAGTTTGTATCTCATTGGCAGTTAACCTTGGTTCTTTTTCTGCCATTCGCACTATCCTTCTGTTCAATCTGGGGTTGATGTTCCTCTTGCGGCCGCCCAGGGAGGTTGGCTACGGTTCCATGGACCTTGAACTTCTTAATCATATTTGCAACTGTTGTCATAGGAGCATCAAGCTGCTTGGAGATAGTCTTGTAGCCTTTACCTTCACCATGCTTGTCTATTATTTTCTTCCTGATCTCCTCAGACAGCTCTCTCCTTTGCTTTATCTGGTCCATGTTCAGTGTGGTGCACACAATGAGACCAAACGGCACAGTGACTACTTTCCTCCATTTAAATAGGCTGAATGACTGATTACAAGATTGGAGACATGATGTGTGATACTAATTAAAGAAACAAATTGGTTTGGACTATCATTATAATCCAATTATTTATTATCTTTTCTAAGGGGTACCGACAAATGTGTCCAGGCCATTTTAGAATATCTTTGTAGAATGAGCAATAATTAATCTCTTTTCACAGCTTCTTTGCTTTATTCTATGACATACCAAAGGCATGCAAGTATACACAATGCAATGGCTTTTAATTTCATCACTTTTCAAGAGGAATGAAGCATTATTTCAATGAGCTGTAAGGGTACCAACAAATTTGAGCACGTCTATATTTTAGTCTGTAATCCTTATATTTATGTTTATGTTCAAAAGATGTGGTGAAGTTCAGTTCTGCCATATATTTTCAACTTGTTGTTTCCAGACTATAATTATGAATGTATTTAAATAAACACAAAAGGGGTCAATGTTGGCAGATGACAAGTATAAGGATCACACGAACACCATCTTAAAGATCAAATGAAACCCGGACTACCTTACTGTTGCACAGGTTCATTCTCCAGACTCTTCTGGGGGCTTGGGTTTTCTGTGACACCCTGAAACAGAGATATTTATGAAAGATATAGATATTCTCAATGATTTAAAAGTTCCTTCCGAGATGACCCCCGACCTCTGTCACTGGACGATAAGTGCTGTCTGTCAGTCAGTCTGTTTTCCACGGCGAAACGCTAGCCTTTAGTTCCACATGAAGACTGTTATTTCTAGAAAAATAAATATGTATTTCAAATTAACGGCAGCGTCTGCACCGAGGTCCCTGGCCTGGCAAACTCTGCTACTGCCACTGCACAGCAACCGAGATGATATTCAAAACCAAAATCCTTCTGTGTGTTTATAATTGGCCATCCCTCATCGGACGAGAGAGTGGGTTGATGGCTAGCGACCTGCTTCACCTAACGCTGAGGCGAGGCACAATTTCTTATCGACACCCCTGCGGGTTTTGGCAGCCGTGGCAGGAGCGACCAGAGGGCGAAGGTGTTGCCGATTATAAGTGCCATGCCTCAGTTCCCACCTGGCAAAACAAGACGGATCTTTGTCAGCACAGGAAGGAAGCCCAGCTAAAAATAAGTGGCAATCGCATCCACACAAAAAAATAGAACAATAATCATATTACTTGCGACATGTAGCTTGTGTTTACCAAGACGGTGGGAAATCTGGGAAGAGCTCTAAACCAAACAAAACCCAACTGACTGACTGATTTGACGTGTGCAGGACCGACCTGATGCCAGTCTGGATTGTGTTGAGTTCGTCAAGGATTCTGGGAATCTACGGTGCTTTTGCGTACAGGGCATCCTGTCTGACATAGCGACATCCCTGCTCCAGATGTTAGCGGGCAAGCGTTGGCAGTTTAAAGACGAGAATCGTATGTTACTGTCTAAGTGTAACATTGATATTGCATTGAACGTATTCAGAGCCCTGCCTTGCCCGCCCAAACTCCCTGTGGAGAGGCATCCATGCGTCCTCTCTAATGGCCGCACGTTTACTCGGCCTTAAAAAGCAGCCGAATTAGGGCGCTGTAAGGAGGACTAACGGCTCTCACGCCCACCCGAAACACAGCCAATTCCCACCACCCACCAATCCACTAATGTCTGCATTATAGGACCAAATTAGCCCTCCAAGTGGAGACTATAAACAATTAAACCGCCTTGCCGCTAAAATCTCCCTTTATGCTTAAAAAAGACTTTTAAACCTTGCCTTCACGCCCGTTTCTGCAATATTCCACCCTAATGCATGTTGATAGATGGGAAATAAATCTTCCCTTATCTGTCTCCCCAACTGTCACCAGATCATAGGAGCCAAACAACCCATATTGAAACTAGAGCCATGAAATCAATCCTGGCACCCATAATGCACCTCAGCAGCGATGCCTGAACACTGCAGGCACATTTGTCAGAGTGTGCCACAACCACAGCGGTGAAAAAAAAAACACAAAAAAACGAAAGAGGGGAGACTAGATGTTGCATGCAGTATATGAGGACAAAAACAGGGAGTAGGGTAACCTGTAATGTGAATTTTGCACCATACATAGAGGTATGTTTTTCTTTTGGATCTAGAGTAGAACTGCCACATAAATCAAAAGAGACACACACAGAATAGAAAGATCAAACGAGCTCCGAAACGAGCAGATCAAAGGCAGGGATTGCAGGGCCAGGAGTTTGGTGCAGAGGCTGTCAACTCCAGGCAGCCTTGGGCTTCGGAGCCAGACTGTTATCTCTCCTCGCCGAGATGCCAACTTACTGAATGTACAGACTTGCATGCTCTCTCTCTCTCTCTGTATCCTCGGTGTTCGGGTTTCTTTCCCTCTCCCTCTTCCCGCTACTGTAGTCGGTCCTCACAGCTTGTACAAGTGACCTCTGCTGATTGTACTGGGAGCTCAACTGGTGGGTCTGGGACAGGGAGAGGAAACCGTGTCAAGACTGGGAGCAAACCCTTCCACATACTTACACACAATAACACAGTCCCACCTTAATGGCAAATGAACAGTAGAGGATGGGCAACAGAAGAGGATGTCACTGTAGATGAACCCAAACCACTTCTTCGGGTGATCGGTTGCTATTTTCCCCGCAGAGGCTTACGAGGGAAAAGGCTAAACATTTTTAGCCTGACATTGTGGCTCCACTCTCTAAAGCTCCCAGTTTAAAGGCTCAGTCTGCTCCACCAGTTCCTCTCTGCTCAACAATCCTCCTCTTTCTGTACTTTGTCCGATGAATAACCTGTACAGTGTCTATGAATGTGAATATCTGCTATTGCTTTATTGAGAGTATCTTCAAAGGATGGGCAGAGATCCCAACGGGGCGGTTTTGCGCCGTCTTATTAATAGAAGAAACTCTGGGATGTCTCGGTACTCATGTCCCATGCCGTTGCCGGTCTTAACAGGAGTCTTCATCAGCAGGGTCGGCCAGCACTCGGTTAATACGCCAGCCCCTGCCTTCGGTTGAGCAGTGGTGGGGGGGGCCTCCCCTTTAATGAGCAGTGGAATAAAATAACACGACACGTCAGTATCTTCACAAAGAGAACAGCTGCTTCAAATATCGGCACCCTGAAATTGCATCCAGATCTTTTTTATAGGTTTCCCTCCACCGAGCCCCTCTGTTGGGCACGGCTGACATCACCCATGATGCAGTGGGGTGATGATAAGAGTACCCCCGAAAGTGCAGTGTAAATTAAGCCTTCAGTTTGGAAAAAGGGATGTTGACAAGAGATAGTTTTCTGTAATAACGGACTACGTGACCGACCGTCGAGTTTATTCTATTGTCACTCCATCGAGATCTCTGCCTGCGGACTGTTTATAGACATTTAAAGAGAAAAAGAAAAGCGGTTTGGTTTCTTTCTTGCTTTTAAAACTGTTATCATTGTGATTATTATATAATTATATTAACATCTTAACTACCGATTTCTGGTTTCTACTATTCAGTGTTTTTTATTCAGATTATTATGTAAAAAAACAACTGCTTTGACAAATCAGCTTTTGCTATTTAACCACTGTGTACCGTGTGTCCTGCCAATAAAGACAAATAGTCAAAACAACTCGAGCCTCTCATTCTGCGAGTCGTGTGTGTGTGTGTGTGTGTGTGTGTGTGTTCTGGTAAGCTTGTAAATATGTATGCTTAAGAAGTACAAATAGATACTATGTATGCATTTGCTGCATGAAATTAGTTGTGGAATATGAAATTTATTCCCAGCAGTGTCCCACAATCCCCTGCTCCTGTCCCCTTTATTACATTATTTTACAATCACATTTGTAAAGCGGTTAAACATGGAGCTGAAGAGTTAAAAATTAACCGCCAAAATCAGAGAATGGGGGGGGGTTGGCACTGGGCCTCCAGCCTGTAAGTGAGACAGATTACAGAGACCTGAAACACAGGCCGCCTCCCCGGAGGTTGTGGGAGACAGGACACACTCAGCCAGTGAGAAATGGGTTTCTTATGTTCGTTCCTTTTATTTGTCTCATTCGCATTGGTTGCTCGGTCCCTGCAATTGAAGTGTATGCACGGCCAGCCGGCAAACCCCAAACGCGACGACGCCATCACTCTCCTTGGCACGAGCTGAAGCCGTGAGTCAGGGACCCAAACAGATCTGCACACCGGATTTGTTCACAGAAGCATTCAGAGCCTCTTGGACGTGGGAGCGTTGACTTGATGGTCAAACGCATCCCAAACAGTGGAAAAATAAAATGATTGTCTTGTTAGTGCATCACTTTAATTCGTTATAACTGTTATCTGTACACACGTCCTTATATTAGCACCGCAGAGCAGTTATGTAGAGCTCTCATGTTCACTTTGTTTCTTGGCAGTGAGCTGACCAGCAAAAAGGACCGGTTCTGTTCTTCAAATGAGAGGCCACAATTCCATTCACTCTTTCCCAACCAATCAGGTACAAGGAAACTAACGGATTCCTAACCAGGTTATACTGATTTCTATAAATACCGCACGTTATCTTTTGATTAATTCCAAAAGCCCCAATCTAAGTAACCACCATTTTGTAAGAACATTATCAAAGTCATGGATGAGCATCAAATATATAATAGTAGAAAGAAAATGTAAGGGAAGCCCAGTTGTCCTTCCTTCGGGAATGAGTGCAGCCCGGCCTCACAGCGGCTCCACGCAGCTGGGGAACGAGGTGTCCTCCACACAGCGCCGTCTGGGCATCAGCTCTTATCGTGTGCACACATCGTCGTTGCACTGGAAGACAATGAACAGAAAATTCAAATTCCGAATGTCTGCCCGACACATCATAATCATACGATAATCATTCAGATAGAAAGATCCTTCAATTTAACACGAGAAGGGAACTCCATAAAGACTCCCATAAACCCCCACTGCCTCCCAGCCTCCACTCTCACCGCGCCTCGCCATGCAGCCCAGATCCCACTCTTCCAAGAACCTGCTCGTTAGGCGGAGGGACGATAACGAGCTCGTTAGGTCAGGTGTGTTTCTGCTCCACTGGCTGGCTGGCTGGGCTCCACAGGTCTGACAGTCCAATTACACGCTCCCTGCCGAGCTTCAGTCACCTTTAAGCGGTGGTTACCAGGGATGCCAGGATCAATCCTCGTCCCCGCACCGCAGGACTGAGACCGGGCACAGACAGCAGGGAGGCTGGAGGGGCCAGTCAAGGACATCCAGAGGAACAACAGGGCGGATGTGGCTGAATTGAACATCACTGCTGGAAGGAGAAGTGAGCGAGGGTCTCTCTCTCTCTCTCTCTCTCTCTCTCTCTCTCATCACCCCGGGGGCGACAGAGCGAATTAGCGGGTGACAGTGCGTCTCTGGGAGGGACAGTGTCCAGAGATCAGTATTGTGTCCACAGCCAGCAGACGGCACAATCTTTCTGTGAGGCACGGCTCTGTAACGAGACCAGAAGGCCACCACTGGAGAGGGAGAAGGTCACGGTGCGATTAGATCATTAGATCTGTGCTAATTAACCCTCAGTCCCCATTACACACAGCCCTCTCCCCAAGACCGACCGATCAACTGCTACGACACAATGTGACAAGAGCACGGAGGGCCACAACTTGTCACACCCCATGTCCGTCCTCTGGGGAAAGGCACTTCACAGCAACAGCACTGCAGTTACTCAGAGATACTCCTGCACTTCATGCTGCAAGATTGTTTTTCAGAGGTTCAACAGCTGCAGCCTATCGCTTTTGTCTCCTTAGGAAGGAGGCGGTGTTCGACATTCACAGCGAAGGGGCCTCTTTCATTTATTCACCACTCGGAGAAACCTGTATAGCCTCGGGGGTTTGCTAAAAAAAAGAACGAAAAGGGGACACTGCAAGTGTGTGGGAAATATATAACAAAATACTAAAAAGAAATCAAATTGGGTTTCAGATCAAGAAGCTTCAGACACGTTATAGTGTTACAGCTCGCTGAAATGAGATGTAAGGGAGGCTGTTAATAACGAAGGATGTTTTTTCTAAGTTATGGCAGTTGGGGGGGGCAAGCGACTTCAAATCAGAACACAAATCTGAAACAAAAGCTGAAATAACGACAGCAAAAACTGAAGTAAGGAAGCACCAAGACCTGGCACTGGAGCAACAAAGTTAGACAAAGGACAAAGTAAACAGTACGCAGCCAAAAACATAAATTAAATCAAAAAACACTATATTTTCGGGTTTGCTTGTGCCAGGCAGTCCAGTGTTTTCAACTGACGGAGAGGAGGAGGAGGAGGAGGCCGCAAAATGTCTATCCTGTTGAAATATCTCCTGACAAATAGCAAGAGTGCTGAAGTAACGGCAACTTGTCCTTCCTTCCTGAGGGAGCGGGAGAGAGAGGGAGATTGTACAATACCCCCGGTGCCAGAGGCCCCAGCCCGGGCCCACATTGTTGACCCAGCTGCCCGGGGCTGGAGGAGATCCGTCAAGAAGAAGTTTATGATTTCCACCCCAGATCCGTACCCCCGATAAGGGCCGCCTGAGTGACACCTTGTTTACAGTGCGCCGCTCCAGACAGCCAGACACACGCCCAGGCCCGAGCGGGGAGAGGCTCCAGTCGGGCAGGAGTTCATCCTGGGGCTTCATTTGGCTTCTCCTTCCAATTATTTTAATTCCTGAGAACGATGTGACGGGTGGTCGTGGGAAGCACTTTGTGTGGTTTCTATAAAAGGTGGTACGGGATGAGGAACAGAATACACTCGTTACAAAACACCCCACACCCCCAGCCTCTGTGACTGCAGAGATGTGCGAGACGGGGGCCTCTCGAGGCGGCGTGAATAGCTGGGGCTGGGAGCGAGCGGCCCCTCTTTGGCCGGACACGTGAGGGTCAACACACACACACTGGACAGATTGGGGGCTCACAGTAATTGAAAGCAGACGTACACACAGTTAATGGATGTACACGGACCTGTTTGTACTCATACACACACACACACACACACACACGTCTCAGCTGAATCTTACTGCAAGACCCAGCTGGATTGACAAAGCTCTGAGAGGAGATTCTGAATGAAAATCTATTTTACACAGGGTATTTTCCAATTGTATTCAAATTTGCACTATATTAGCCTCGAGCTGTACTTCTACAACAGCTGTTGACATTAAGGGTAAGAAGGAGTTAAAAATAATAATACATACACTGACGAGAGAAGGGTTCTCCTGGGATTCATTTTCAGGTAATTATTTAATCGCAGAGCTGGCATGGCTTGGGGAACCTCTTTGAGACCAAACTGGGCAAAGAGTTACAAACAACCAAGCGACTCTACAGCTCAGCCTCCAGCTCCTGTCCTGACGAGGCCAAACCCCCACTACTCGGTCCAAAGTGAAAAATTGATTTACAAAGAAGAATTAAAAACAAAATCCCCGCGGGAGCGAGGGCGGGTTTGCGTCTTGCCGTTTGTTTTGCTTTCTGTCATATTTTGAGAAGCACCAAGTGGAAGAAAAACGAAAAGGTCAACTAAAAACAAAACCACCAGAAAAACAACTAAAAAGAACTAAAACAAACATGGTGATGTGTTAAAAATACACCAGAGGAAGGAGGAAATTAGCAAATTCTAAAGAAATCCAAAGACATTAGGACTGCCTGTTTCCTGGTGCAGAGAACAAGTTTGACAGAGTGAGGGAGACGGATCGAGGCGCCAGCCAAGTCAGGGCCTCGCGATCCCGGGTCCAGAGAGGAAATACGGCTCAAGATTTTAAATTAATCAATCAATTTGGTAATTAATCATCATTACACACCTCTACCCCGATAGAACAGTCCTCAGGAGCCAAAAAATCTCACCATGTTATAGGTGAAAGTGCGTTATATAATAGATACAGCATATTAATAACACCAGCACTACACACTGCTCGATGCAGCCATGTGGGCTCAGTTTCATCAACACAAATCGCTGCTCTGTGTGTCACGCTTAGGAACATGCTAAATTCACATAACATACCAGAAAACGCTTTTAATGACACATCCTCACAAAATGTTGTAAAACAGGATTTGAGAATTTTAGCAAACAGGACCACAAGCCACTTTCTCACTCACACAATGCTGTAATACATAGGTGGTGAAATAATATTAACGGTTAACTATTAGATAGTGTGAAAACATCCCGGAGAAGGAGTTCCTACTTAGAGAAAAGGTTAAACTGAAGCTCAGAAAGGTAAAGTATTCAACGGATTTAACTGTCAATGTAAAAATTTTGATTAAGACTTGCAAACAAGACTTTTTTTAATTCAGTGAATATCGGAGTGAGTTTAAAAATGCTGTAAATACGCTCGGCTTTGTGTTTTTCGTCTTTCAGAACCATTTTTGCTTTACTGCACTCTCTCCGAATTCGTGTTTTATCGTAGTAAAGGTGTAATTATTATTATTATTATTATTATTATTATTATTATTATGCATCTACATTTAACGTATTCAGATCTCTGTGCTTTCCTCAGCTCTGTCGGAAGCGTGACTTTTTGCGCCCCACTTTGGAGCTGTCCACAAAATCTGAAAGGCCCAGAAACGGGCTCTCTGCGTGTCATAACAAAGAGAAGCGCACAATGGAGAGCACTGTCTGCCATTGCTATTAATACTCCGGTACTTGTCCGCCACTATCCCGTGCGGGTTTTAAAACACAGAAACTCGAGAGGAAAGGGAGGGTTGTCCGTCAGCCCTCTCTGTCTCTGCCTGCCTTCTTAGTTTTCTCTCTCTCTTGCCCCGCGTGTCCCATTTGTTGGCCAGGGTCCGAGTGCACAGAAAGCCCTGGCTATTGGGGTAAAGCAATGAGGTTCACCATCCATCAAACATAAATAAATATCGCCAGTGAAAACCAACACACTACTGTGAACTCCCCCTGCTGTCCACACTGAGACGAGCCTCCACCTTCCCTCTGCACCTCTGGGCCTGAACTAGAAGCCACGTCTGTCTATGTGAGTTTCCTTAAAGCAGCCCCTGCCCAAATCAAACCCCAAGGCAGTGAGAGAGCGAGCTTCTCTTTTCTCTCCCCTTGCACAAGTATTCACACCCTCTCACCCCCACCCCGGACCTGTCTCCCTGCCTCACCTGAGGTCTCTGGCCTGGCTGCACCTCGGCGGAGATGCCCAGAGTCTGGACGATGGTCTCCAGGGGGACATGATCTCCGGGGGAGTCCTGGACAAAGTGCAGCAGGACCTTCTCCCCACCTGGGGGTGCAGACAGTGTAGCATGAGAGACGCCAGGCTGGGCCGGGTGGGGGACAGAGAGAAGCACTTTGACCCCCACATAGAGAGAGAGGCTTTGAAAGACAAAGACGGGGACAGAAACTGGCATTCGCACAAACTATACTCCTTATTAGTAAATGATACGATTTGTTATTGTGTACTGTGAGGTACAACACTGCTCCCTGGTGGCTGATCTATATCAGTTTAGTCAACGGCTACACTGAGCATCTTTTCTGTGTCATGTTTATATTCAAAAACACTTCAAACAGAACATGGAAGAGGATTGGGTGGGGGTTCCAACACAAAATACTTCAAATACAAGCCTGAAGCCAACAGTAATAAAATAAGTTGATGCCATAAGTTAAAATACTGCAGCTGTGAGGATTTACAGATTTCTCAGCGTAACTCAGTTGTGTCCTTTTGTTTACCTCGGTCCACGATGAGCATGCCTCCACTCTGCAGCAGATCGCCAGAGAAATTTCCCTGGATTCCCTGGGCGTTCGCCTGGAGACACACGAGACGCCCATTAAACCCGGCTGAGGTCAGAACAGAGATCTTAAGTGCGGTCAGACGCCAGATGCCAGACGGTGCCAGCCTGGCAAACATCAGTGGCGGCACACACACGCTCCCTGCATCTCACAATCCGGTGATCGGAGGTGTGTGGCACGTCACGGGTCGTCTAGTTTGCTTTGTAATCGGCTAATCAAATCCCGTGTGCGCTCTCGGTAAGGGCATCTGATACATAACTATATTATTAATAAAAATATAACTGCCAAAGCGAGTGGAGGAGAATCCACCCACAGGTGTAAGATGTTGCTCATTCTCTCAACGGTTAACGTCACACTCCTAATCAATCTACTGCTAGCGCGCCTCTCCCTCAGTTAGAATTAAACCCATGTGACCACGATCTACGGGAACAGGCCCGAGCTTTACCTTGGTGGCAACGTCGCGCACTTTCTTCCCCAGGGCCGCCGGCACCACGCTCAGGGCACCGTACCTGGAGAGAGAGACACAAGGAGGTGAAAGGCCGAGACAACCGGCGGTCACAGTCACAGTCACAGTCACAGTCACAGAACCACCTTGGAAGGCCGAGGAGTTCGACAGACCGGTCTGAAGCTTTGGTAGAGAATCTTTAAAAAAAAAAAAGCACCGCCACACACAGTCCGGTTCACAATACCCAAGGAGATGAAAGAGAAGACCCCATGAGACGGGTCGTGTCAGGACTGCGCACAGGTTTCAGAGGAGCGATTGATGTGCTCAGATGAAAAAGTGTTTCTTCTTTTCCCATGCATGTGTGAGAAGAGGAGAAGAAGAGAACGCCGGAGAACTCACCTTTTGAAGCCCAGATCCTTGTAGCACTGCTTCTTCTCATCAATGTACACGTCTAGAAGGACAGAGAGGTAAAAAGACATCATATTCCAGCTTCTGAGGCTTTTTTTGGGGGGCTTTCTTCCTCCGTTTCTGAATTCTACATTCCCCTCACAGACTCCGCAGCCCGCAGGGAGACTTTCTCCACCTGGCGGTCTGCGCCCAGCCTGGGAGAAAACTACATTACTGCACATAATGTTATACCGTTACTTTGTTATCTGGTGTACCCTGCTTTCACAATGCTTCCCTAAGTTCTTCCATGTTTTGATCACAACTGCAAGGCCTTTACTGCACTGCACGATCATATTACCATCATTTAGTGAGGCACATTGTTTCCATAAGACCTTTAATATGAAGAAAGACGTACAGAGGCCTTTCCATGCAGCAGTTAAGCAGTAAAACACACCTCCTGCTCCGCCTCTCCCTCGCTGTTATATACACAAGTCATGTTGTGTAACGCTGGGAAGGCGTTCATATAACGAGGTAATGACTGGTGGATTTCTCAAGCCAGGCATTCTACAGGGGGAGACGGTTAGTGTTTCTAAAGACTGTGATGCAATAAATAGATTTCACTGTCTTAGTCACTATCATGTTGAAGGCAATTAAATGTAATAGGCGAAGGATAAAGAGTGTCACCAGCTTTCCCATTTTTTGTTTTTAAATGATCATTAACAAAGCACAGTTCAGATTAAGCAACACTAGGTTTTGTTTGTGTGCAACAGATTTGACGATGCACCGTTTAATGATATGGAAGTGTTGCAGTACAGTGAGGTGTTTATTCCACAGATAGTTGCATTCACGTCAACATACAACAGATTTAAATCCTGATCCTACGAGCAGCACCGAGGCTGTGCGACCCTTGAACAGTGCAAACTCAAAACACATCTTACATTTCACCAGACTCACCGCCCTTGAAGAAGCCTCCCTCCTTGAACTCCCGAAGGCCGGTCTCCTCGGGCCCGATGCCCACCAGCGCCACGCCGTTCTCACTCAGGTCCTCCTTCAGCTTGCTGACCTCCGCGGCCGTCCAGCGGCAGATCTGGCAGCCGAACCGACGCAAGAAAAACAGGACGACGGCCTGGTCCTGCCACAGAGACTGCAGCTGCACCATCTGAGAGAGACAGAGAGAAACTTTAACATCCACAGCTTTCCCCCCCGTTTTCTTTTTTGTTTTTCAGGAGTGACACAGAAATTTTACCTAATTAGAAACTGTAGAATTGGTACAACGAGCAACTCCGTATGTAAAAGCTCTGAATTCAAATGGAGAGATGGACAGACAAGACAAGTAGCAGGGATAGCAGGGGACGGAGGGACAGAGGCAGAAGACAGAACAACACAGAAAAAGGGACAGAAGAGAGGGAAGAGATGGAGAGGAATGGGGGCAAAGAAAAAAACAGCCAGGAAAACTGATGAGACAAAGGGCAGAGATGTTACACACATGTCCTCAGCCCTGATACAATCAATGCACAAAAGGCAGATCTATCCACATTTCATTTAAGGCAAATCAGCCGTGAATTGTGTAAAGGGCAATGTCAGTCACATGGGGCAACTAACTAATAACACTGATTATGACCGATAAGTACAATGACTAGAGCACTGTGCCTGTGTGTGTAAATCGTTAACCAACTTAACTCACAATAATAAACCACAGCCGAGTGGATGGGTCATATTTATCAGTGGGACGGTATGGGATCCTGGGAAAGCACTTTACTCGGGGGTCACTTATATAGCCGTCTACATGGCAATAAACACATGATTGTATGCAGTATTAATGAGAATAAAATAAATAAATAAGTCAGACATCATTTAATGGGATTCAAGTCAATCAAACACACACACAAATTAAAAAAACGGACAGATACTATAGTAAAATGGCTGTAAAGGTAATTTGCTGTAAACTGACTGATGACCCGTTAATTTGTTAGTACATTGCTATACTTAATCAACCGATCATTTTGCTGTCCCTCTGAAGAAAACGCGTTCATTTGCAGAATAATAACTAAGTATCACCCGACCTGTCTCTTGTTGCAAAGTTACACAGAAAACACCGACTACAAGTTTTATAATGCATCGCATTTCCACAAACCTCTCCAGTCGCAGCATTCTTCAGCACATTCGCGCCGATTTTAGCCAGGTCTACAGCGCTCATTTTTCTTCAATTAAATATATATATATATATATATACATACAATTAAAATCTATGAATGTTACAGCAAAACGCTTCTAACAACCTTCCTGCTGTGTCTGTCTCACACGCGTAGTGGGAAGAGCCGCAGTAACCACGCCCCCTACTACACCGGTGTCCAATTACAACTCGCATGTCGAATTGAGGGAACCAATCACGGAGCGAGGGAGGCGTGTCTATCCATATAAAGGCGAATTGAGGCGTGTCCTGTTGCATAAAGTTCCTAATGGGCGTGGTCTCGTACAGTTGGGCGTGGTTAGGGTGCAAGGTCGGTACTGGCGGCTTGAGTTTTGTCATTAACCTGCTGCTGCTGCCGTATCGCTTTATAATCTTCAAAGTCGTGGTCATGCGCTGTAGGCAGCTGTGCAGCGCACCGGTAACAACTGGACTGAGACGCATAATAGAAAATACGCTTCATCCCATGTGCATCAACCAGGCTTGTGCATCTGGAGACTGACTGCGGTGCAAAATACACGGGCAGTGAATTGAATTAAAATCCGCTACCCGTTAAACCGGAGAGCCGGCTGTTATGGTAACCAGAGGGGGGGGGTCGAGAGCGGAGCGCGCACGGCACCGGGGCGGGAGCGCGCACGGCGGGAGTGATGCTGATGCTGCAGGAGAGAGGGAGAGAGGGAGAGAGAGGGATGCAAGGAGCGAGTCGGGGATGGGGGGGCCTGACGTCACCTTGGAGACAGAGGGAGTAAAGGAAGGGGGGAGGGAAGGAAAGAGAAGAGGTTGAGAGGATGAGGGACGGAGGATGAAAGCTGAGAAATGACTGCATCAAAGACACGGGGAGGCAAATCTCAATGCGTAAATAACACTGCAAATCTAAATAAGTAGGATATATCTGTGCATAAAACAGAGTATGCTGTAATAAAAGACCCGAGCCCCTGAAAAGGTAATCTTTCTTTCCTTCATGTATGTTTCATTTGCACGCTTTGTCCTGTTCCAGAACAGAGCGCATAGCTCCGCTTGACTCGTGTTCACGTCGCAATACAAAACGAGCAAACAGTCACGGAGCAAGCAGAGCTGTTTGCAATGGCCTGCAGAACTACACGCAGACACACCTAACCAGAGCAGCGCCTGTTCCACTCCAGCACTGTGACTGCGGGTTCTTCCGTGCATGTGACACAGTATGTATATAAATATGATATTGACAGATATTTTAAAGCTGTTACGATATTTTTCCAGTCCTGCGGCAGTACTGGTTTTCTCTCTCTCATTCATTTAGTGTCATGATAATTCAATCACAAGTAAGCACCCGGTTCATAATGAAAGTGTATGATCATAGCGCTATTATAAAACAGTATGCATTTGGCGCAGTGGAAACTGCTGGGCTCAGCGCATGTGAGCACATGGGATTGGCGCACCTCCACACGAGCCGTAAATATTGGCAGGTGAGCATCCATGCTTTAGAGCAATTTAAGAGGCCAGCAGCCGCATGGGGCGATGCCTGCTATTGTTTGCCGGTTTGCATGCGTCGCCTGTCGTGGAGGACAAAATCCTGGTCAAATGTGCAGTTTCATCCTGATGATGCAGGTGCTTCCGGTGTCGATAATACATCCGTTATTCATAACATGAATGAACCCAAAAGCGTGTAGCTTACATTCTTAGATTTAGTTTGATTGCATATGTGATTATGTAATGAACATGATATTTATGTCCATTGATGAAAAAGCAAGCGGAAGGTGGGTGTACAGCTGATAAAAGTAGATGAACCGCTTCCCAGACATTGATGTGCTCCTGTCTTCAATAACCAAAACAAACAAATAAGCCTGAAATGAAAACCCACTATTGTTTCGATATTTGTGAAGTTATTTGGGGTGTACCTCTCCTGTAGATTTGCGTTGGTGAACTACTATTGCCATTATCAACTGCAGCAGCTCAGTGTGAATCTAAGCTGTTTGAATCGAATACACAGAGTTCGGTGTAAGAATTTACCAGAATTGTTTTACAAAAGAAAAGAACATAATAAACATCTGATAAACATATAGAGGGACTTCCTCGGCTTTATTTGGGGACTGGCCGTGTGTCTGTTTTCTTCTCACCATGTTCCTATTGATGTCATTCACTTCAAGGAAGAAAAAATAAAACAAATACAGCCATTTATTGCGGTGTGCTTCTGTGTTATTATTATTAATATGATTATTTTGTTCGTGCCCAAAAGCAGCAACGATGATGTCTTCCCCTGGGCCGGGCACCCCCAGCGATCCCCTCCTGCCCAGTCCGGGGGGGGTCCAGGACAGTGCCTGGAAAGCGGGCTCCATCCCCAAGACCTCCACCTTCCCATCCTCCACCACCCGCCACCTCAGCCACCGCGCCAACAACTTCAAGCGGCACCCCAAGCGGCGGAAGCTGATCCGGCCCTCGCCGCCGCCGCCCCCCAACACCCCCTGCCCCCTGGACCAGCTGGACCTGAGCGAGCTGCCCCCCCGGCGCACCTTCCCCGAGCTGCTCTTCAACGGCTGCATCCTGTTCGGTATCGAGTTCAGCTATGCGATGGAGACGGCCTACGTCACGCCGGTGCTGCTGCAGATGGGCCTGCCCGACCAGTTCTACAGCCTGGTGTGGTTCATCAGCCCCATATTGGGTGAGGAAGAGCCGTCCAACTCACTGGGCGCCGGGGGGAGTTAGGGAGAAATCTCTTGAGTTTAGAAAGGAAAGAGAGTCAATCACGTAGGGCATAAAAGCCACAGCATCCTTCCCCTGGGCTTCAATAAAGCAATTGCCGACATGTTTAAGAGAACTGCAGACGTACAAACATGTCAACATACAAAACACGCCAATAGAGTATCTCTATATATGTACATGGATGTTGCTCTTTTTAAAACTTTCTCTCTCATCCCCTCATCCCCCTATCCTCCCTCACTCTCTGCCCCTCTCCACCCCCCCCGGTGTCCTCAGGGTTCCTCGTCCAGCCGATCCTGGGCGCCTGGAGCGACCGCTGCACCTCCCGCTTCGGCCGTCGCCGGCCCTTCATCCTGGTTCTTGCCATCGGTGAGAAACACGCCCGTCCTCCGCCCCCCGCTCTGTGGCACAAGAACAGGGGAGAAGAGAAGCCTCTGGGTGGAAATGATGACTCCGGTTCTCCTCACATCAGTAGTTTATTCAGATTCTGCAAATGCAATTCTGTGGCTTGTGCTAAAAGCCTGTCAGGATCATCTGCTTTTCTTTTTCTCACCGGCAGGAGCGCTGCTTGGTCTGACGCTGGTCCTGAATGGGCGGGATATCGGGACCGCCCTGGCAGACACGGCAGCCAATCACAAGTGGGGGATTGTGCTGACGGTGTGTGGCGTGGTTCTGATGGACTTCAGCGCCGACTCGGCAGACAACCCCAGCCACGCCTACATGATGGACGTCTGCAGCCCCGAGGACCAGGATCGTGGACTCAACATCCACGCTCTGCTGGCAGGTCAGGGACACCCCGCCCCCGGTCCCATGCCAGGCTGTAACCCTGGCTCACCTCCCTGCGTCTCTCTATACATCTCTCTGTGTTTCTCCATCAGCGGTGTAAAAAGTAGTCAGAAGTTACACTTGAGTAAAACTACTCTAAGTATTTACTTTCAAGTGTAGTGAAGTACCAAAAGTAAATATTGTGATTTTAGCAATAAAGTGAATGTGCATGTGTTTGTGTGTGAACTTTATAAAGGGCACACGAGATTCATTTGATGTTTTAATCCAACATTTTATTCAAACAAACAAGGTATTTTAACTGTTCCTCGATTTTATCTTGAATTAAACCACGTCCAACGAAAATAAATGTAATTCAGGCACAGGTCTGGACATTTCTTTCATTTCTGTTCAGTTACAAAGGGTAACGTTAGGCTATAAAGCTAGATGTCTTGACAGTTCAGATTATCAATTGCAGTAATCAAATAAAATTAATCATTTACAAAATATTTTCAGTTTTTCTTACTGTAACTGGCTGTTCAAGCGAGCAAGTACAAAATGCTGCAATTCTGGTGAAATCTTCAGGCTGTCCTTGGGCGGAACTATTTCAGCTAGGCTAATGGCACAACAAACTTTTAATAGTTAACAGTGCCAGTTTAAAATATTCATTTCAGAAGCGGGACAAGCGCAGAAGAATGTGATTCTGATTCATTTTACAAGACGGTCAAAGACATTAACCAAGTTAGCAAGAGTGTAGGTTAATCTCTTTCAAAAACAGCCTGTATTGACGAATGCATTTTATCATCAGAATGATCAAAAACTCATAGTCAATCAGTGGCCTGAGAAAATAAGTGTGTCCTTGTGCATTCCCCCTCTCTCTGTCTGCGTTCACCCCAGCGCGGTCAGCAGTGCTGTGGGCTGCTCTGTGTGTTTTGTGTTGAGCTAAAGGTTTTGTTTGTGGCTACTACTGTACCTTTCATTGAAATAACATCACCTCCAATTCACACAGAAACCGTACAAGGCAGGCGTGTGTCTAAGGAGGGGGCCGGGGTTGCCATTGGTACCAGGATTTAATTAAACTCTTGACCTGTCCACTCAAGAAATTACCCGATGGCAAATGCTACAGACATCAGTTACTGGGTTTGTGAATTATAATTAGCTGTAAGCTGTGATGCCAGCCGCAGTCGCACGCCTGTGCCCCCTGACCCTCACCAGGCTGTTTCTCCCTGCAGGGTTGGGCGGCGGCTTTGGCTACGTGGTGGGCGGCATCAACTGGGACCACACAGAGTTCGGGAGGTCGCTGGGGGGTCAGCTGAGGGTCATCTACCTCTTCACCAGCATCACCCTCGCCATCGCCACGGCCATGACCCTCACCAGCATTCCGGAGCGGCCCCTGGCACAGGCACAAGCCGCCAAGCGCCCCAGGAACACACTGAAGAGCCCCAGCCTGGCGCTGCCGCCCTCACCCCCGGTGCCACCGGGGCAAGGGGAGCACGGGGACGACGGGGAGGGGTTCGCTGCGGAGGAGGATCCCCTGAGCTACCAGTGCTACGACCCGCACCCCTGCCAGCCTGACCCCCTGGCGTACTCTGCCAGCGCCAACGCCCGGCTCTACACTGGCCTCACCAGCCCCCTCTCGCCCCTCAGTCCCCTCACCCCCAAGTACGGCAGCTTCATCAGCCGCGACAGCTCCCTGACGGGCATCAACGAGTTCGCCTCGTCCTTCGGCACGTCCTACATCGACAGTGTGCTGATCGACTGCTACACAGGGCAGCAGACCCCCCAGCCCCTGGACCCCGACTCCGCCACCGCCCCGCTGCTGCCCCACAGGGACACCCCGCCCACCCTTGGTGCCGGGGGAGCGCCGCTGAAAGGAGGGGGCTCCGGGATTCTGAAACGGCCCCAGAGTCTGGCCCTGCTGGACGACACCCTGCTGGCCCCCGGCCCCGGCGTGGAGAGCGGGCGCAGGAGGACGGTCACCTTCCGGCAGCAGGTGAGTGTTGGGGGGTGGTGGACAGCGTGATTGAGCACATGTCTTAGAGGCCCTTATTGCTCTGAAACGCGAGTGGGAAACGCCTCGGCTGAAGTGCACCAGAGCACGGCCATTCAAAAGATTCAAACTCTCTTAAGTGTTTTGGCTTTAGGACCCCGGACACTGATCCCTCCCCGCCTGTCTCCCTCTCTCTCTCTCTTGCCCCCCTCCCAGGTGGCCAATATCCTGCTGAACGGCGTGCGCTACGACAGCGATCTGAGCGACACCACGGACGGCACCGACAATCAGCTGTCCATGCGGCTGCTCTGCAACGCCATCTACAGGATGCCCCCCCCACTGTGCAGCCTCTGCACCAACCACTTCCTGGGTCAATATCACACCATGTGTGTGTCACAGCATGTCTGAGTGTGTGTAAGAGTGTACCTCAGAGGGTTTCCGAGTGTGTCTCAGAGTGTGTCAGCATGACAGAATGTGTGTCAGTGTGTCAGAGTGTACATCAGAGTGTGTCAGAGTGTCCGAGTGTGTCTCAGTGCATTAGAGTGTACCGCAGAGTGTGTCAGAGAGTGTGTGTCTCAGTGTGACAGTGTTCCTCAATGTGTCAGAGTGTGCGTCAGAATTTGTCTTCTTCAGTTTGTCAAAGAGTGGACGAGCTCACAGCCGCTGTCTGTCCTGTCTGTCCCGCAGGGTGGCTGTCTTTTGAGGGGATGCTGCTCTTTTACACCGACTTCATGGGGGAGGTGGTGTTTGGGGGCGACCCCAAGGCACCCCATGACTCGGAAGCCTACAAGCTGTACAATTCTGGAGTGACCATGGGCTGCTGGGGCATGTGCATCTACGCCTTCAGTGCGGCCTTCTACTCGGGTAAGACACACACACGCACACGCACACACAAGGCACTGGGGAAATGAAAGACACACGGGGCAGGCACACTCACACAAATCCACACACGCAGCTTGAGGAACAGACGGGGACGTGTCCGCTGTACAGAGTATTCAGATGGTGAAACGGTCTTCTCACTGACTAACCCCCGTCTCCCTCTCTCCATCTCTCTCCTCTTTGGCCCCCTCTCTATCTTTGCTCCCACCTTCCTCTTTTCACCCCCTCTGTTTTAACCGTCTCTCCCTTCCATACTCTTTTCCTCTCTCTCTCTCCCTCTGCCTTTCTGTTCCCCTGCTCCCTGATCCCTGCCCCCTGCCCCTCTCTCCTCCTCCTCCTCCCTCCTTTTCTCTCTCTCTCTCCCCCCTTCACTCAGCGATCCTGGAGAAGCTGGAGGAGCGTTTCTCCCTCCGCTCGCTCTACTTCTTCGCCTACCTGGCGTTCGGCCTGGGCACCGGCCTGGCCACCCTCTCCACCAACCTGTACGTGATCCTGTCCCTTTGCGTCACCTACGGCATCCTGTTCTCCTCACTGTGCACCCTGCCCTACTCCCTGCTCTGCGAATACTACCAGAGCCCGCAGGTCAGACCGCCAAGGGCCGCCGTGTGTGTGCTTGCGTGTGCGTGTGTGTGAGTGAGTGTGTGACTGTGTGTATTTAAATTCAAGCAAGCACTTGAACGACATCTCAAATCTTTCACAAATGGGTGACGGTCGACGAGCAGGGCGTAGTTAATAACACATCAGAGCATAACCGTTTACACAAAAAGACTTCTACATGTGTGAGGTAGTGTGTGTGTGTAGTTGGACACGTGTTACAGTGCTCTTAATGCGTGTTCCTGTGTCGGCGCAGTTCACAGGCTCCTCGGAGGACGGCACGCGCCGCGGGATGGGCGTGGACATCTCCCTGCTGAGCTGCCAGTACTTCCTGGCGCAGATCCTGGTCTCTGTGGTGATGGGCCCCCTGACCTCGCTGGTGGGCGGGGCGCGGGGCGTGATGTACTTTTCCAGCGTGATGTCGTTCGTGGGCTGCCTGTACTCCTCGCTCTGCGTGGTGTACCAGCTGCCCCCGCCGGACAGCGACACAGAGACGCAGCCCCTGCTCATACAGATCTAGAGAGGGGAAGACGGCAAGCCAAACATCTCATCGCACCGACCACTGTGTCCGTCTTTGTCCGTCTTTGTCCGTCTTTGTCCGTCTGTGTCCGTCTGTGTCCGTCTGTGTCCGTCTGTGTCCGTCTGTGTGTGTGTGTCTCTGTCCGTCCAGAGTTCTCACCACGCTTCAAAGCAATACCCGGGCTGATGTAATTAAAGTGTCGGGGTGACATTATTTTTGTGACTTGGTGCACACCTGTGAAATGCAGTGAGCTAGTTTCACACAGCCCTTCTGGTCCTCGAATTCTTTCTCCTCTTTTCACCAGATCGTATCGAAAGAGAGCAGGGTGTCATTTCGTAGCTGTTCAGATGGTTGAGAGATGAAATATTCTATTATCTTTCATCTTTCCTCCAGTTGGGTTTAGCGGGGTGCCTGGCAGTGCTCTGTGACTCCCCGTTGTTTGTCAGCAAAATAAAACGCCCCCAGTATTTATATTCACATGTACATAAACCCTTATTTGCTCCAATAGTGAAAAGGACGTCACGCAGATCACATCCAGGGCACTGAAACAGGAAGTCGTCTCTGAGCTCCCCCAGTCATTGCTGCGTGTCCTTCACTAACATATCGACTGATACGGTGCAGAACTCTGGGCTGTCAGTCTGTGTGTCAGTCTGTCTGTCGGTCTGTCTGGCTCTGACATGTTTGTGCATTTCAATAGCTGGTCTCCTGCGTTGCAAGGCACTGTGCACATCTGGCTCTGGACTGAACACATAGAAGAGCATTCATACACCTAGACACACATAAATATGCACGTGTTCACAAACACGCACAAACACGCACATAGGCACGCGTTCACAGACCGACAATTAAAAATGCACACGTTTACAGACACACACACTCACACATAGCAGCCCATAAACATAAACAGACACACACAGACACCAAAGACATTGACACACATACATACTTACAGACACACAAACGCACAAGTCTTTGAGTCTTCTGTATGAAAGGCACACCGCAGCTAAAGTAGTGGCACTGACGTCTCCCAGGGAACTCATCCAATCACAGCTGTGGTCCAATCGAGGGGACATTTTGGACCTTCAGATCCTGAACGCTTAGACCTGATCTGTGTGTGTTCCTGTCCGGAGCCCCAGTGACCCCTGACCCCTGACCCCAGCTGGCCCTCACGTCCTGTCTGTTCATACTGCATATGACATTATTCCCCCCCCCGAACATAAGCTGCTGCCGCCCCAGGTGAGCTGTACCAGGCACCAAGATGAATGTAGGTTGTCTTTGCAAAGACGTGGGAAAGCACTTTCTGAAAACGTCTCCCGGCTGTCGTGTATTGAACTGTATCTGCTTCCTGCTTCAGACGGATCCCTCGTTGCCAAAAATGCAGAATCCTGACACTGGCCTGAGATTCCCTTCTGTGGTAGGAGAATGTAAACGAGGCAAAGGCAGATTTCTGAATATGTCTGGCTCCCGAATCGCAAGCTGCCGCCGCAGCCACACACCCGAGGGAAGGGGGCTGCGCCGGCACGCTCCGAGGCCCGTCTGGAAATCTTGGCACGGCACCGTAAGGGACTGCAGATGGTGCCGTGCCGTTTTCCCAGGCCCTGTACCCGGGGGCCTCAATCGCCGCCATCGCCATCCCCGAAGCTCCCAGCGCCACACTCTCCACGGCTTTCACTGCGCACGCATCGCTTTCATGAAATGTCTGTCTTTAAGGAATGTTTCATTGAATTAATAATAATAAAAGAAAGAGGTTCAGTGATTTAGCTTCTTATTCCGGGAGTGGGGTTTCTGGATAATGCCGTCTGTATTGCAGTAATCAAAACAAACTTTGGAACACAAACTCTATAAACATTCCTTAAAATCTGTCTCTATTAAGCCATTGTTTGGATCAGACTGTTTTTTTATTTGTTTGTCCGAAGACCTTTGCTTTGTTTCTCTTTGTTTTTATATTTCGTTTTTATTCAAACAGTTGCTTTCTTATTTTCTTATCCATATTACTGCTATGAATCTATTATTTTGGGATACACAGATGATATTTTCTGTATTTATTTGACTTATTTTGGTTTCAGAACTTATTTAAAATAACGATATTCAAAACAATAAAAGACTGATAGTGGTTTAAGAAAAGCCGAGCTGTGTTGTTGTCAATCGCCGCCTTCCGGACAGAAACCGACTGATGAGGGCAAGAGGTGAGAAGTGAGGGAGGAGAGGAGAGGCGCTCACTCGGGGAAAGGGTCTCAAGGGTCTTCTGGTTTTCCTTTTTACAGAAGAATATATCTAATTATGAGCTCGATTGGATTTGTGTAGCACCCTCTCGGTCTTTTAAAGTGTGACATGACCTGACAATGCTTCATTCAGTGTAATGTACGCAAAAAAACATGTGAACGCCTGAAACAGCAAGGTTTCTTTTTTGCAGATTAATACGGGCTTTAGGGAACAGAAAGAGAGGCAGGGGAAGTGCGTTACGCTAAGGCAATGTGGTTCCCAGGGTCCCACTAAAAAAGCAGCAGTATCTCCTGCTCCACCCTGACCCCGAGACCCCGCTTCAGTATTGTTCTGCTATAATAGATTACACATTTAATGGTTCGTTCCAGGGATCGGCTGATTAACATACATATATTGCTGTTGCAAAGGATGTATTATTATACACCAGCTTGTCAACAGCATGTATTTTATATTAACTTTGTAAGTAAGTTGTTTACCTGATACAAAAACAAACAGGTGAGATTTTGGTGACCGGTCCACACCCTTATTGTAAAACTAAAGGACAATTTTAAAAAATAAGCAAGAGAAAGGATAGGGCCAGCTGTGTTGTTGTTGCAGGTGATTGTGGGTGAAATTAGTTACTGCATGAAAGAGTAAACCTTGCATTTGTTTTACTGTACTATAAATACTTTTAAGTCAGGGATTACAGAGACAGTCTGTCAGTGTGGCTTTTACAAACGATCCCTCTGGGAACAGGGTTTCCTATTGGCTTGGGTGCAATGTCCACGTTTTGACGGAAAAGAGCTTCAGCACAAACAAGTGAAATCCGAGTCCGGGCCCAGTCGTTCCTGTAATCAAGACTTGTGTTCTTTGTCAAGCGCGCAGCTGACCTAATATGGGCAGATTCTCGCAAACATTGTCACTTTGCTGTGCAGGGCTGTGCTGTGATGTCCAGTGGCCAACAGGGGGCGACAAACAGCCACTGCCAGCCGCCCGGTGCAATTCTCTCACATCTCGGGAGAAGCGAGAATAAAGCTCCTCTGACACCGAAGAAAAGGCCCCCCGCCGCTCAAAGGCATGCTTTAGTCCGCTATAAAGCCGAGTTTGCACAGGATTCAAACACTAAAACACCAGGCCGTTATTTCCCTGCCGCCGCTGTCCTTAACGCACCTCTCACCCGCAGAGCTCAGGCACCGCCTCCCCTCCTCTCGCCAGCAGAGGGCGACACTCCCCCCGGACCACGTTTCTGCTGCTCCACTATAGCGCCATTTCATTGAATTAAAGTGAATGGATGCGTCTCCCATTTCATCGTGACAGGAGCCCTTTACACACACACACTAGCCGTGCATCACGCTAACCACCTCCTCCATTCCTGCGCCTGCTATTCACCCCATGAGGCCGTGTCCTCCACAATAAACCTGGATCAGGCGTGCAGAACAGACCCTTCAACACCTCCGGCGCTGGTCCGGGGCCCCTCCTCACCGCGCTTAAATTTCAACCACCAGAACTTTGAAGTCTTAATGCAAATTCACTGGAACTAAATTCTTAATGTGTAAGCAAGCGCTTTAATTCACAGCAATCGAGCAAGTGTCGCAGCTGCTCACATCCCCCCCACAGCTTAAAATTAAGACGCTCCCATTAGACAACTTAAAGGCTCAATTAAAGAGAGCTCAGCAGCCAGGTGATCTGGGACCGCACCGCTGCTCCAGCCGGGTTTAGAGGGTCTGTGAAGGGTCATCTGGCCAAATAAGACAGTTGGTGGTTTGAGGGCTTGGGCTGAAGCCTACAGGATCACTCGGTTTAGATTTGATGGGCTCTTGGAAAGGGGGGATGAGTCCCTGTGCAAGCAGGACTGGAAAGCTGGGAGATGGCAGGTCTAATATGAAAGGAGAGCTTGTGGGGCTGGGGGGGGCGTGATGCGGTGTCAAATTCACACAAGTCCACTTGAAAGGCATGCAGATGGACTGCAGTGGAGAGGGTGTAGCAGTGACGTTCACACACAGGGACAACGCAACACGCCGAATAAAAAGACAAGACTGTTTTATTTATAATCGAGAACCAGAATATACAAAGCAGTGGTCAGGCAACCAAAAAACAGAAAAATAAAGACTTTGTAAAAACCTCGCTCCGAAGGAGAGGCTGCGCGTGAAGCGGGTGGCCGCCCATACCGGCCGGGACCCCCAGGAGACGCCGCTGCGGTCACGCTAATCAGAACCGTCCGAGAGGAGGCTGCTGGGAGTCTAAACCCGGGGCGTTCAGACCACGGAAATCTCAACTTAAACTGTACAGAGAAAAAAAAAAAATATCCGAGGAACTCATACAGAACAACGACCAAAACCTTCAGACTTAAGAGGGGTTAATAGACGCGGCCGGGGTCTCTGGACTGGGCGGGTTTCGCTTGTTGCGAGGCAGAGACCCTCGTGGCCGCGTTCGCCATCCATGCAGTCGTACTGGAGCTTCGCCGGGCAAATATGCGGCCGGCGTTTAACCGCACAATCCTCCTCGGCAGGACCGACTACAGACCGGGACGCTCGAGTCCTATTACCCCCCACTTAACTCCTATATCTTTGGTCTTCACTGGGTTTGAGAGGTCACCATAAAAAATAAAATAAAAAAAAAAAATCTGAATAGTTTCTTACAAAGAGCTGCTCGTGTGTATCTGCTGGTCAGGTAACAAAGTAGAAAGTGTGCTTCATACATGTATAAAAGGTTGGAGACCGGGGCGGGGGTACAGGGACAAAAAAAGCCAACACTCTGATCTTATAAACGGGCCCTATTTGCAGCAATCAGTACAAACTGGTCAGCGACCAATAAATAACACTTTACAAAAGGAGGGTTGTGGTGTTACAGGACTCCAGTGCGCATACAGAAGTTTAAAAATGATAAAAAACGTTCACAAAAGCACAACCTCTACTGGGTCGGGGTGACCAGGCGGACAGAGCGGGCGGCGAGGGCGGGCCGGGCTCTAGGCTTTCGCTTCGGCCTCTGTGGAGTCGCCGTTTTCCGTCTTCTGCTTTTTTGCGGTTTCCACTTTTTCCTGGTGGCGGGGGGAGGAACAGAGAATAAATCGATTAGAGTCCAGACACCGAGGGACGGTCCGAGTGAAACAGCAGGTCTTAATTCAGCCAGTCTGCTTTTAAATAAAACCAGGGCGTGCGTGTTGAAATCTCGTGTGTGTGTGTGTGTACATCTACACAACCCGGCTCACCTCCTCCTCAGCCGGGCGCTTCACAGGGTGCTCGGCCTCTTCGTCAGCGCCATCCTCTGCCTCGTCCTCCTCTCCCTCTCCCTCGGCTGCAGGGGACAGAAAACCCATCACTGACGGCACCGAGAGCGACACGCACGTCACAAGACGAGTCCCCGCATGGGTGGCATCTGAACACATCCGCCCTGTGCGCTGAAGTGCGACCGATTCAAAACACTCCCCCACCCCCCCCGCGGGTAGAGACTCAAAACAGCAGCTCACCCTCCTCGTCTTCCTCCTCATCCTCAGGGGTTTCCTCGCCGTGGTCGGCACCGTTCGCCTCCTACAAGGGAAGGACATGGTGAGGAACTGGCATCAGGCCAGCGATCACTGATAGGGGCCTTTGATCTTCTGTGTAAGGACTCGAGAGATCGAGTTCATCGGGGGGGTAAACAATGCCAGCCGTGCCCCTTCACCCCCTCCACAAAGGCTGGGCCGGGGGGGAGGGGCAGCGCACACCTGCGCGGCGAGGGCAGACAAAGGCCGGGGGGGCGCCGGGAGTCACTCACCGTGCCGTTGGCAGGTGCGTCTGCGCTGCCGTTCTTCTCTTCCTTCTTCTCCTCCTTCTTCTCCTCAGTCTTCTCCACTTCCTCCTTGGCAACCTCCTTCTTCTCCTTCAGGTCCTGGAAACGAAACATGAAGTGAGGCTGGAGCAGTACTACACCCCCACTCTTGGGGTTGGAAACACTGAGTAACAGACGCGCTGTTTTTCCACCCCCCCACGCTGCCTGACATTTGACAGCCCCGAACAACATCTCCATTCAACGCACAAAAAAGACCTAAACAAAGTCGAGCACCGAGCAGAACCAATCAGAGCGGCTCCCGTCCCGCGGCTCCCGAGCCTCCACTCCTCGCACCCCCGCCCGCAGGCCGCCGAACAAGAGCCGGGGATCCGGGGCGAAGGCGGCTCGGCAGGGATTGGGGCAAGTAGATTAACAAGAGCTACTTCTCGGCGGCTACGGGGGGGGGAAGGTGGCCGGCAGGTGGTGCCCGGGGATGGGGGGCAGTTGGGGGATCAGCCCGGTCCTGGGGCAACAGAGTCCGCGGTTAAACCACACTGGACAAGCATCCGGGGCAACAGAGCACAGGCGTGGGAGTGGGGGGGCAGAATAATAATGATGATGATGATGCGGTGAAGGGCTGGCGCGCGCGCCCGGCGAGCAGACAAAAGAATCCGGAGACACGTGGCGCGCGCTCTCGTGCACGCGCGCCGCACGCGCACGCACGCACGCGCTTCCCGCCGTTTCGCGCAGCCCCGGCTCCCGCGCGGGTATAAATACGAGCCGCCCGGAGCCGCGGACCGGCCAGAGCAGCGGAGCGGCGGGGAGACACCGGGGCCACCCCCGCAGAGGCGCCCATCCACCCGTGTGGAAAGTCCCCCCCAGGCTTAAAGGGGAAGCGCAAACGTGGGGTTTTCGGTCATCTCAAACCGGGAACAAAAAGCTCCGATTCCCACCCACAGCCCGGCTGCGTTGCGGCTCTCACCCCGGCCGCCGGAGCCGAACTCAGCCAAACCGCGCAGACCACCGGCAAAACCCAAAACGCAATTAAACCCGCACACTAAGGGACCGGGGGCTGCCCGGTAAGGTGGCCCGTCACCCAACGGAACAAAAGCGGGCATCGCCGGCGGTGGAGAGGCGCCTGCCGACCCCGAGTCCCCCAAACCCAGACCCGCGTGTAGCGCCGAGGAGGCGGCGGAGACAAAGAGCCCCGAGCCCGGGTCACAAGCCGCGCAATGAGCCCAAAACTGCACTCACCTTTGGGGTAACCTCGGGGGTGGCGGTGGTCGTGTCAACTGCGGTATCAGCCATTGTGTGCGGACGAAGAAAACAAGCCTCCCAGACAGAAGAAGGTGGTAATTAATGGTTTCTTTTCTTCGGGTGTACGGAAGGCAGCGACCCCTGTCTCGGATGGGAAACTGGCGACTCGGAGGCGAGGAGAGGAGTGAAACACGGCGCTTCAAACCTGAGAATTAAATAGCGTCCTCCTGAGGGGGCAGGTCGAGGCGGCTCGGGATTGGTGGACGGGACTTTCGCCTGCGCCCATTGGAGGACTCGCACGTCGATCACGCCCCAGAGTCCCGCCTTCTAGGACACGCCCCCTGTGTATATTTATTGTCTATTCGTCGATGTACATGCAAGGACACGCCCCCTCATTAACAGCAAAACGATGCCCCTTTTCGAGCTTCTCATTGGCTAATTCAAATGTCGGTCATCGCTGAACAATACCCTCTCGTCTACACAAGAGAAACTGTTCCCTTTGTCTCTATTGGGTATCGGATGCGTCAATAAGAAATAGATACATATATATTTAGTATACAGTTTATTATTCATTGATGCGCGGCTCTCGTAAACACGGTAGTAATGTTGACATGAGGTTGACGCGTCCTCCCCCGTGAAGAGCCGCACATTGCATCTGCAGCTCGGTGCACGGAGCTCTGATATATTATATATCTGACTTTATTTCCCTACGCTCGTTAGATTGCCTAATGCATCAACTCTGATCGGACGGGGGGTTGTTTTCGTCGCTTTTGACTTAAGACTGTGAAATGAAAACGAATGAGATTTATATATTTGATTTTGTATTTTTTCTTGGCTTTTTCATGTGTAACTGGTTTCGTGCATCATGCATTGAGAGTTCACCCAAGTGCACGTTGTCGTGTCTTTGTTGCTCATTCGCTCTCTTTTCTGTTGGCAGTTTTGGGAAGTGCGGTGTCGGGTTTCAACGCGGGCCAGGTTAACTATTTCATAAGGGAGCTCCTCCTCTCTCTTGGCCCGTCCTTGAATTGTATTAAACACTTTGCGCCTTTTCATTTTTCTCCTCCAAAACAATTCTTCATGCAAATAAACAAATAATTAGTATTGACGCATATTGTTTATTATATTGAATACAGAGCTTCTGTACATGTCTTATGTGTTTTTCCTATTATACAGCTTCTGAACATTTGGTTGTGCTTTACAATTAACTGTAAGTATAAGCATGTAGCAGTCTGTATCTTTAATTTATATCATTGTGCTTCGAAACTCTGGAAAAAAGAGCAACTTCATTCCCTGAATACACATCTCCCCTAGTGTCTACACAAATTGTGGTAAAGGGCCGAGAGATGAAGCCAACTAGTGGGGTCTGCTCTTTGGACAGTCAAAATCTAGGCCTAGTGTCTGAAGCGAAACAGGTTCTCCATCGTTATGTTTCCATCGATTTCAGCTCTTACATTGACATCCTTGAGGGATGTACGCTTGTTGGGCGTTGATTTCAGTTCTCTTGTATTTCCTTAAGACGTTCGAGAGTTTAAAGGAAAACAATACTGAAAAGAAACAAGCTGTGAAAACTTTGTTCTTGATCAATGCACTCGTCCCTTAGTTGCTCGAGGCCTTCTGCGTGCCCAAAGATGTGCATGAAGAGGTGGTTTGGAGGGTGTGTGGCGGGGGTCACCAAAAATGTGACAAGAAAAGCATCATTATGGCCTCGGTCTGAGGGGACACCCACTGACCTGCAACTGACTGATCTGTTTAACACAGAAGAAAAAAAAACGTGAGAGATGGGAAGTAAACAAGGGAGGCAGAGACAGGGGAAGTGCAGGCCATGGGTGTTGAGGAGGGCAGTTCGTGGCAACATCAATCAGGCTGCCCCGTTCACAGGAGCGCCATGGCAGCACCGAGGGCAGGGGAGGGAGCGGCAGGAGGTCAGGCCGAGCCATTCTCATGGTAACACGGAGCAATCGACCCTGCAGGCTCCCACTTCATTGGGGAGATAAGAAAGAAAAGCACAAGCCCTGCGCACCGGCATTTTAAACAAGACCATTCGGCAGAATCCCCGGCCACTGGCTTTTGTCTTGGCACACTGCGTCACCATCAGAGGACGTTGGGGGGTTAACCACGTCAGGGGAGAAGGAACTGTCCAATCTTAGGGGGGAGCCAATAAGAAAGTTACAGTCTGGTCCATCTTGCAGTTTCCAGGCAAAAGCAGAGTGGATCTTTTCTGGGAGAAATCTGGTATTTTGTCTAGAGAGAGCGTGCTGTATCCTGATATATTATGTGTGCCTATAGGTCAAGCAGCACAGTGGAAGGACAATAGAGGAAACTTCAAACATCAATGAGGTACCTTTATTCATTAAAAGGTCTGCCTTTGCATAGTTCATTCTGAGAGAAATAAACCTCAAAGATATCTTGTGGTAGGTAGAAACCACATTGTGCAGTTCCTAGATGTAACGTTCAAGAATACAGAAAAGCCTTGTAAAATTTAAATTGTCTACGTTTGATTTTAGTGCATGAGTTCCATTCTTTTTTTGCAGATGATCTAAATACTGTTTTCAGTGTTGTACAGGATTGTGATCTCAACTGTCTCTGTGCTGATAAGCTGCTTATTGATTTTACACTTTACATATTTTAGTTTTGTTATCTCCTTAGCCTACATGGCCTAAAGGGACCCAGTCGTTTTATCATCTGGAGTTTAGCGTGATCAAAAACATGGCCAACAATGTGCCAGATATTGGGGTAACAGGTGATGCACACTGAACCAGCTGAACACATACTGTCTATCACACGGAGGCAAGAAATACACAATTGATAAGATATATACCATTCAACTGTATATGTTAAAATGCTTCACTATTAAAAACAGACACAAAAACAATAAAACACTGATATATATATATATATATATATATATATAGAGAGAGAGAGAGAGAGAGAGAGAGAGAAATAAACATATACAGTTATCTGCCTCTGAACTGAAATTCAGGTCTTTGGCTTTTTAAATCAGACCCAGAATCCTCGGCTCTCCAGATGCACGGGTCTATGGGCTCCTGCATCTGGGAGTCATTTTCAAAATTAGAACAGACATATAGCAAAACCAGGGCAGGAGGATTGTATTTCTTAATTATCAAAGCCAACGGTGGCCCTAGCGGTTACAAAGAGAGGTGGAAGTAAAGGCCGATCAGTTAGAGCTGAGGGATGGGGAAAGAGGCAGGGCAGTTGTGTAGATTTACCACTGGGGGGGTCAGTATTGTGACCATAGTCAGAGAGATGGAGGCAGTGTGACTGTGGGCACAATAGCCACCCCCCAGTGGTAACTGTAGACAACTGCCCTGCCTCTTTCCCAGTGAGTGTGTCTGATGGCAGGAAATAACGTTGTAAAAGTTAGTATTATTACTAGTATTTGTAAGCTAAAGGGATGCTGTTGTCTATTGAAAGTACACACACACTTTTGTTTTAATTCTATTCAGACTTAAGTGGGTGGATTTGTGCTCCGAGTGCCGGTTAAGAGCTGGAGGCAGGTGGACTGATAAGAGCCGACTGTAGGGTTAAAGTCCAGCTGAGATCATAAACCGCATAAAGCCGCACACAGAGGCCATGTGCGGTCATTTCTGACAATGCGAGTCATGCATTTAACCCCACCCACCTCGACGGACGCGAACAGATCAGCCCAGCTTTAGCATGACTAGAAAAACTTTGCTTAAAACAGTCTGACATTTAAAAATGTCTCAAAATATGAGGTAAATATCAAATATGCAAACTACACTACACAAATTAATACACTAATAAATAGTTACAATTGTAATACTAGGCTATAAATATTATATTCAATAAATCGAGTTATTTTTATTTATTTATACAGTGTAACAACATAAAAAAAAGAGTTTACGCAAAACGTTATGAGCATTTCGTTCTGGTTTATTGATATTAAGCGCCTTTGGGGGATTGAAATGAATTCAAACCAGGACTGAAGTGCGAGGCCGAGGCGAGTCCGCGGTCATTCCTGCTGCAGCTCGCCGAGTTCAGGTGCGCAGGCGAAGGCAGAGGAGCGCCGGGCGAAGGCTGTCACAGCGCAGGTAGGAAAAGCGCACTTTTGTATCACGGAGAAGAAAACGTCGTTAATATTACTAATTAACAGACACACGGAAGTGAAAATCACAATTGGGCGCCGTGTCAATAGGAGGCACTTCAATGCAATTGTGCGCGAATAGAAAATCATGATCTTCAGTACACAGTGGACACGTACAGCCCTCCGTTTACTGTGGACGGGAAATCAGCTTATAATGCCACGAATACGTAATAAACACCTTATTATTCTTTTTAATGCGTCTGTCAAATCTTACTGTCCTATATAGAGGTGCAGATACGTACAAAATAATAATAAACGCGGGAAATACATTGTTTCCTCATTTCTCCAGTTTGAGGAAGTTTCATTTTGTTACATTTTTGTATCCTGTGAATCATTAGCAGACAGGCAGGCAACACTGTTACAGGTCGGTAGGCGTTACTTTTCGCTCGCAACACAGTGTAACAACAGATGTGCGCAGCTCTGCGTGCGTCTGCTCTGCTCCGCCAATGGGATCGGTGGGATTGTGTAGCTCTGCGCAGACCTGCGGACATCTGCGCCAAGAACGTGATCAAAGCACTTCGTAATGCTAATCATTAAAAAAAGCTTATAATTAATAGTTTGAATTCTGTGTGAACGTGTTAATCGCTTTTGTTAAGGGTTAATCATATACTGCATCAATTAAAAATTGCAATTAGCCTATCATAGTTTAGTGCGGAAAGTCCGAATATTTAAATCTTAAAAAAAACATTACAACAAAATAGTAAGAATAAAGTTTAAATAGAAAACATAAGCAGATCGCTAATGCACTGGCTCTGGATAAAAGATCACCGACCAGAACTGTAAAGGGAAAGGAAAAGACGAATGAAGACGGCCGTGGAAACATTGCTCCTCCATTGCGCCTCATTTGTCTCCCGCCCCGGCCGTTCCGTGCGCAGATTAGCGCGTCTGAATTATAACGGTGCGGAATTACAGTGCAGGCGATTTAACTGCGTGAAAAGACAGAAAGGCTCTGAGATTAAACGAGAGAAATAGCAAACAAAACCACCACTGGGCTGCCAGATAGAGAGCGGAGACACTTCATCTGTACAGAAGCGTTGACTTCCACACATTCAGATGGATTTGGGGTCTTGATTTTAACAATACTGAATTTAGATTTCAAATTAAAAGTACTGAAATTATCATCATCATCATCATCATCAGTGTGTTGTGCGCCTGCGTCAGTGGCGGAGCCGCTCCACACGGCGAGGCGCTTTGAGTCTTTGTTTACAGGCGCTGTTTCATTAGCATGTTGTGTAGAGCCTTTGTGTTGCAGATGGAGCTGAACCGGGCAGCTGTTCCATTCAACACAATGCAGGCCCGCACTCTTTAATCTCTTCATCTCTCTCACCAACCCCAACCCCCCCAGCCACCCTCGGGGCATCCTTCTACCCCCCCACAGCCCCGACTCACAGAGATGCACAGCCCATTAGTATTTTCTGAACTTTACAGTGATTAGTGATTGTTTTATTGTTACTGCTTACTTTACCTCATCTTGGTACCTCTCAGACACAGTCCTTTTCTGCCTTTTGAAAGTTCTCTTTCCTTGCTTTGACAGCCAGTGCTGAGTTTACACAGCAGACTGGGACAGACACACACGTCAGTGACGCAAAGGCCGAGGTCGCCTGAGGTGAGCTCTGTCCTGTGAACTGTGTGACCTGTGTGTCAGACTGCGTTCAGGAGAGAGTGCAGAGTGGAAAGTGTGGCTGTTTTGAATGAAATATGAATGGGGAAAATAAAATAACAATGACAAGCATTCATGTTTAAAATGAGAACCTACATCTCCCACACATGTTTTTAAATAGCGGCAGCTGTGTCCCTATTGATAGGATGCATTGCCCTTTCGCTTTTTTCTCTCCCTCGCTAGTCTTTACTGTGAGTTCCTGCAGTTTCTTTCTTCCTCCAGAAGGCGGCGGTGTATTTTCACTGTGCCGTGCCCATCGCCCTCTCAGCCAGGTACAGAGCCAGACTCGACAGTATCGGTCTTATCTTTGGGCTGATCTTTGCGATTTTGTGTGCTGAGCTTCATAACAAAGGCCGCTCAGTGCACACAGATGGTGTGGGCTCCTGTCACGCAGTGTTGCCAGACCGGCCCTATTGTTTTATCAGCTCCTCTGCAGAAACAGGTGCAGTGAAAGATCTGGAGTGGATTTCCTCTGGTGGGCTGGACTGACGAGGGCTGTGGCTAAACCTTGGTCCTGGGGATACCCAGTGTCTTCAGGGTTTGGTTTGATCTGAACCGATGGTGTCCAGCTCTGTCCCTGGAGTTAATAGGTCCCTGCCCAATCATTCAGTCCGTTAAGTAACTAAGAGCTTGTCAAAAACAACAGCAAAAGACGCTCTCTGGGGCCAGAGCTGAACACCTTCCGTAGTAAGAAATATAATTAGAAATAAAGGACAGAGCCGGGAAAATAAAGCTGATTCTAACTGCTTTACTGGAATCCATGTGACTTTGTAACAGCCTCATTTGTCTCACTAATGTGTGACAGCTTTTAAATAAGTGTGAATGATAAATATATGCAGAAGAATCAATAATAATAATTTGATACTGTGCTTATAGAACTCAAGCTTAAAGTGTCTACTTCTGTCACATTTGACCTAATAATATAGATCATAATTCAAGCAAATTCATGACAAACAAGGGGGAAAAACATTGTAACAGTGGGATTTCCTAATTAACTCCATGACTGCAGAGTGTTGTGCTGTCGGGACCGGGGGGAGACCAGGCAAGCGTCACCGGGGGAGCCCTCTGCACCGGCTGCTCCCTGCCCCGAGCCCAGCGCGGCCGCTGCCATGCTGCCACGCGTGGATGTGATTGTGGTGGGCGCAGGGAACCGTGGGGAGACATACGCCCGCTTCGCCCTCCTGCACCCCCAGCGTATGAGGGTAAGACCAGCCTATTCCCTTGGGCAGCCCCTCTCATCCTCCATACTCACACTGACCAAAAAATCAGAAAAGACCTAGAGTGATAGCAATCTGAACTGCAGATTAGCCAAAACAGAACCAGAAAAATAACTGGCCAATCCTGAACCATAATTCCCCCGAGCCAGCCAATCAGAGCCGTCTCCACACACCAGCTTGAGTTAGAGCGTAGAATTGGCATCCATTAAGTGAAGCTGAAAAAGACTGACGCTGAGACGGCATTGCTTTCCTTCAAACACTTTCTTAAATCTGCACCAAAGCGGAAAACACAAATCTGAGGAGAAAATGTTAAGATGCTGGTGTTCTTCCATTTGAGCCTGGGTTAAGGTGGCCTCGTAGGTGAAAGGCATGCTGGGAAGAGGAAAAGGAGTTGGGAAAACTGGGGAGTTACCGCAGCCAAACAGGGAAACAAATATCTGCGCTTGGGAATCTGGCTCCGTCTCCAGGCCAGCGGCGGTCGGATAAATATATATATTCCTTTCGTACGGGAAAAAAAAGAAAACTAGAGAGACTGTCCAAGCATTACTCATTCTCTGTGACTGGAAAATGAGCGAGAGAACAGAGAGGGGGGTGGTGGAGGAGAGAGAGAGGTGGTGGGAGGGTGTGTGTTTAGTGGTGGTGGGGGGGGTCTTTGTGAAGTCATTTCCTGTTATTTCTTATGTTATTTTTTTTTTTTTTACCTTTTTTTTTTTTTTTGGTCAGCCTGCTGCCTTGGCTGGTTGCCGTGGATACTGGACCTCCTCCAAAAATTGCCGGCTGGTCTCTAGTGGGCTCGAGGGGGGGGGGAGGGGAGAGAGAGTGAGCGAGGGAGGAGAGGGAGGGAGGGAGAGTAGAGGAGGGAGGAGAGAATGAGTAGTGCTGATTGTTTTGTTTTTTTATAGTCCTGTTCAGGGTTTTAGGCTGAAAGTATTGAATTGTTTGCTGAGAAGGTTTGTCGTGAGGAGATGCCGTGTTGATAGTTGAGACAGGGAACCAGGGGCACACACTTCTGAGGTCCTGTCTTCGTGAGCCTTGCAGCAGAACTCGGATCACATGGGCAGCTGAGAAGTCTGCACTGGGCCAGACAAACTCACAAACACAGAAACACACACGCTCGGCCCACAGAGAGCGCGGTCTGAATCTCACACGGGGAGTCAGGGTACGGACTCACGATTACATGATCACAGCCACGCGTCAGAACCGCAGAGTGAACTGGAGGTACTGTAGATGCTCACAACAGCATGGCCTATGAGAGAGACGAGACAATACCGTAGCCACCGAAGACGTTAAACCTGGTAGCTGAAGAACCACCGACACACAGGATCTCCCAGCATCCCTCGCACAACCGCTGCTCACAGAGACGCACAGACGGAATACCAAGGACGTATCCAGTCAGCCAGACGCACACACACACACACACACACACACACTGTCACACATATGCTCATTGTTGCAGAGACGTTCACATCCCCACGTGCGCCGTCTTTGTAAAGCATGTGTACAGAAATGAAACTATTTTAAGGGTTAAAAAAAGAAGAAATACCACAAAAACACCTGAACAGCTGTGCTGGCCGGAATGGGGAGTTCTCTGTGGTTTCTCACTAGGCTGTTGAACGGGATATCGGTTGTGTTCATTTTTTATTTGGTTTCTAACCTCGTCTTCTTTTTATTATTTAGTTAAAGCACCCCCACCACATTCGCTCTCACAGTCTTGTCACTGTGCTTTTCATACCTTGCACCGAAGCATCCATGCGCTCATACAAAACAGGGACCTTTTATTTATTTTTTATGTTCGGACAACTGAAAGTAGATGGATGTGGACATGGTTGCCGTTCCAGGTGGTGGGAGTTGCCGACCCCAAACCCTTTGCCCGTGAGAAACTACGGGAACAGCACCAGATCGCGGAGAGCAACACCTTTGAGGGTATGTGGACCGATTTCAGAGCCCTCGTGGACGATCACTTATTCATGTTCTGTATATGCACTCCTAGATCCTTACCTGGAATTACTATTGTTTCATTTGCCGGATATGTGAGGGAGGAGGGTGAATGACTGGAGAAATGGGCTGGAAAGACAAACCTAGTCGATCACTGGTTCCCCTTGGCATGGAAGAGCCAGCATTCATGTGCTTCGAGAGTTTCAGTGAAATGTCTGTCGCCACTGGTAGTGTTTCCCAGACCTCTGCTTTTAAACTGCCTACTGACAGTAAGACCTTTTATGGCAAGTCCTTTTATGGACCTCTTCTTCTTTGTGCCTGTCAGACTGGCGCATTGTGGCCGAGAGGGAGAAATTTGCTGATGCCGTCATCATCGCCACCCCCGACCGCCTTCACAAGGTAGGTCTGAGCAAATACTCTTAATTCTGGGAGTCCTAGGCCGGAGACACACACGTGTTAGGTCTCTGCCACCTTACCCCCCGGAGAAACCTCGCCCCGCGGGTCCTGTGGATAGCTTGACCCGGCTAATGAATGTGTTAACTGTACCCGTGAAGTCTTTGCGGACTCGGTTGGAGAACCTGCATCTCTACAGGACCAGAACCCTGTCTACAAATCCCTTGCCATCGGAAACTAGTCTTGCATTCACACAAACTAACACACAATAATCCAACTATTATTATTGTGTCTTTTCTACCACGACACTGCAACCGATTAGGACTTATGCTTTACTATGACAATAAAACACAAAAATACTACCTTAAACATCACGACTTTCAAAGCTTTTCCCTGCAATGAAAACAATTATTCTCCACGTGTTTTGTTTTATTTTGTCTTTTTCTTCGTCGTACATGCATTGCCTGCCTGTAAGGTATGTGTCTTTCAACTTTGGCACTTAATTTGAGAAGCAGACTTTGCTCAGGTGCAGAAACTCGCCCTTGCAGAGTGATGGGTCTGTTTAGTGATGGCAGCCGTGCACAGGTATGCTGGCAGTGTAACCTGGGGCTGGTGTTGTGTTTCCCCAGGACCCGGCGGTGGCCTTTGCCCGCAGAGGGTATCACGTCCTCCTGGAGAAGCCCATGGCGGTCAGTGGGTCTTGTTGTTGCGATTGAGTTCTCATGATTGCACTGTGTGTAGCTGGGTCTGTGCTTGTGTGTGCAGAGAGCCAGGCTGCGTGAGGCCCTCGACGGAAGCACGCGTGTTTGGTCTGTGTCGGTGCCTGTCTGTTTCTGTGCCTGTGTGTTCGTGTGTGTGTGTGTTCCTGTCTTGCTGCTGCATGCCGTGTCTCTTTGCGCCTATCAGAGTCTGTATATACATGTGGTTTTAAGGCTCATGGTTATTTTCGTGTCTCTAATGTTGTTTCTTTATGTGTGCGTGCGTGTGTGTGTGTGTGTGTGTGTGTGTGTGTGTGTGCATGCATGCATGTGTGTGTGTGTTTCAGGTGACTGCGGCAGACTGCTCAGAGATCGTGTCGGCCTGTGCTCAGAGCGCGGTGATGCTGGCAGTGTGTCATGTGCTCCGATACGACCCGGCTGTCCGCAAGATAAAGGTAACCTCCTCTTCCCAGGATATTGTGAAGTAGACGTTTCTCCCAGGTCTCCCCACTCTACTACTACTATTATTATTATTTTATTTCTTAGCAGACACGCTCACCCAGTTTTCACAAGGAACTTTTTCCAAGAATTACAAAGTGCAAAGTAAATGTACGCTACACAATAAGCACACATCCTAGTACAAATGAGCTAACAAGTGCAGACAAATACAGTTAAGTCCCAGGAATGTGCTGAAGGGTAGGGTGTGTGTAGGAGAAGTTACAGTAACATGATAGAAGTGCTAACAATACATAAGTAAACAGGAGCGTGAGGCAGTGTAGTTTAATGATAATAAAAAAGTGCACCGGGAGATTAGGCTGCAGGTACACTATTGGAGAACATAGGACACATCAGCACCTACACAGTGGAAGATATGCAGAGAAACACCTGGAAAAAGAAAAGAAAAAGATATGTAACCTGACCCGAGGAATGTCTGTGCTGGAAGGGGAGAGGGGGAGGGATCAAAGGTCAGGATTAGGAGGGGAAGGGTCACACTGATTGAAAGACCGGGGGGGGGGGGTGCTCTTGGTCCAGGCGATGATAAACTCTTTTGTCCCTCACCGCGGTGTCCGTCCACCTTTGAATTGGTTTTTCATGGTCCTCCACACGGTCATTAGCTTAGCAATGCTTAGCGCAGGGGAAAGGCTGATGTGCATCGGGGGGGGGGGGAATTGCTTTGTTATGATAAGCTGATCAGAGTGGGCAACAGGTACCGGTGACGGCGCTCTGCTCTGCCCAGAGAGGAGAGTCTGTCTAGGCTTGTTTTAGAGTGATGTGTCTTATAATCAAATGGGCAACCCCCCACATTTACGACCTTTTCAAATGTGAGATCACCCCTAAAATGCCCGCAATTTATGTCCGCTGCTTGAATTTACGACGGCGTATGACGTATCGTCCCGAAACAGGAAACGCACAACGTCAGTCCGACTTTCACGTCATAGTTGTTGTTGTGCGTAATTGGAACTATTGTTGCTGTTTGCCATGTTTGAGAAACGGAAAAGTGATCCCCTTCACCAATCAAATATATATATGTATATATATATATATATATATATATATGTATATGTATAATAAAGTGTTTGGTTTTAGTCCATAAATGTTTAAACACACATTACTGTTTTATTTAGTTTTACTCCATTTCTGTAGTCGATTATGGTATGGTATTTGTATGGTATGAAATTGGTTTCCGGGATCAGGAATCTGGGAAATACGTTCGACTCATGACGGCTCCCAGGAACCAATCAGGTCATACGTGCAGGGGTTGCCTGTATGTGTGTGGAGCTGCAGCAAATTAATTTATCGTCTGACCTCTCTGAAAAAACACAGCTGAAGTCACTGATCAGATGCATGAGTTTGGTGGCGTGGTTATTGGGCCAGGCTTGCCGAGTCCGAACAATGAGGCTGTTCCTCTCCTCTCAGTGCGTCCCCGACTCCAGAGTCCACTGGCCAGACCACACAGGCGGCCGCCGGGAGCAGCGCGTCTCCTGGAAGACTGACAGCAGGAAAGCAGAGAGGCAGATTAATTGTAAACGAACGAACTGACATTTTGGTAAACAGTCGGTGGAGGCAGACAATTAGAGGGAGAGAGAGAGAGCGAGGGAGGGCGGGCGGGTAAGTGGAGTGTGTGCAGCCTGTTAGTTATTGTAACCTGAGACTTCTCCTTAGTGCTATTCTTGGTGATGTTGTCCCCCCCCCCCCCACACCTCGTCCTCCTCCCTCGAGAGAGACAGGGGGTGAGGGAGGGAGACTGAAGTGAGGGAGGGAGAGAACGAGAGAGAACAGCCCTTTCCTTTACGCGTGTGCAGTACCTCCACTGTGAACTCACTCACCCACCCCCCCCTGCCTCTCCAGTGGAAATTTCCAGTAACTCCGAGGGCAGGCACTTCTCAGCACTGACGGAGACGGACGGCCACTTCATTTGGCTACAGACTCCCTGCTCTCGCAACCCAGCCGCCCAGTTGGCTGCCAGTCTGAGACCTCTCACTTCAGTCATCTCTTATTGGTTGGGAGCCTCCCTTCGCTCGCTGATTCGTTATCGGCCTTTCCTGGCGGGCTCCAGACAGCTGCGGATTGGCTGAGGCAGTTGCGTGAGATTTTGAGTTGAAAATAGCAGCCTGTTGGTACGTTTTCAGCCCAAGAACAGATTGGCAGTATGGATTCTGATTGGGCCGAACTCATCTAGGGAGAATTTCGATCAAACAATCCCATACTGGTTAATCCAAACATTCGACTGATCGAAAATTTTGATGATTATTTCTTCCATATTATTTTAGTTCACCTTGCTTGGGGAGGGCCATGTAACATTATTCAGAGAAGAGGGACTGGACAACAGATGACCTACTATGCCTTCCACGATGGTTCAACTGTAATTGAAGGGAGCCCTCTAGAAGCCATGGCCTCCACGTGCCTAATGTGTCTGATTAAACTATTTACAAATAAAAATGGCCTGCTCTTCATCTAGCTTTTAAACAAGCTGTTCTGTTTCGAGTTAGTTCCTCTCCCAGATCGTTTAGTTTGATGCAGCTGTGTGTCATCAAACGGAACTACACGTGAGTTTCATTTGTGCTGTGCAGGGCCTCACCCGGTATGTATTTTAAGATGGGTCCGTTTGAACCCAGTCTGCACGCAGGATCTTCAATGTCTCTCTTCTGCAGTGACTGAAATGCCAAGCCATCGACGTACTGCCGTAAAACAACACAGAGGGCCGCAAAACTTGTCTGCATCACTGCAACTCAGGCAGGGTGACTCATGGCTTAAATCAGGTCCTATGGGAAGGCTGTTGACTCTGGTGACGAGATCTGAGGTCTTATTTGCAGGCCAACTGAATTCAAATCTCCCTTCCTTCGGTGTTTGGAGAAAGATCTGCTTGGCTCGTTCCGTGGTGGTGCTGCAAATCGATTGGCTGAGGGTGAGGTCTGTGGTGACGCCTCTGTGTTTCTGCAGGAGCTGATTGGCTGTGGTGCGATCGGCGATGTTGTTCACATTCAACATTTGGAGCCGGTGAGTGACAGTGACCTGACCTGGAGAGTTTGGCAGTATACTCTTCAACACTTTCCTCAATTCATTCTCTCTCTCTCTTTCTTCATCCAGGTGGGGTTCTATCACTTCGCCCACTCGTTTGTACGGGGGAACTGGCGGAACGAGGAGGAAAGCTCCTTCTCCCTGTTGGCCAAGTCCTGCCACGACCTCGACCTCATTCACCATTGGGCCGGCGGTCGGAGGTGAAGCCAATCGCATTGTGCAGCTGGCACTGGAGGCGGGGGTTTGAAAGAGTGGTAGTGTTGGGGCAGTGTATGGGCAATGTGGAGCCGGTGCGGGTGCAACCTTTTTGGTTCTTCCTTTTCATTTAATTGCCTTTTTTTTTCGTCCAACTAATCTTTAATTATTTTAGTGCTCTTGGGTAGCAGGCTATAGTGTGGAGAAGCCCAGCTTCATCTAACCCTAGGCTGCCATTTAGAGCTGAGACGGCATTCGAGGCTCTGTAATTCGGCAGCTGGTGCCGAGGGACCGGTGATCTCACAGCGCCACTCTTTTGTGTTGATACTAATCATGAGGGAATGCTTTCCCCCACCAGGTGTATTAAGGTCTCATCGTTTGGATCTCTCAGCCACTTCACCAAAGAGAACAAGGTGTGTCCCGTGTGTGTGTGTGTGTGTCTGTGTACATCTAGTGTAGCGTATTAGACATTATTCTTAGAGATTTCTGGTTAGTGTGAAGCAGAGGCCGCAGGGGTTATAGAGTCCTTGGAGAAATGAGCATTATCTCACACCTCTGTGTGATGTGAGAGTGTGTTTGCGTGCTACAAAACTGTCCTTCGCTCAGTCTTTCTGGTGTCTTTCTTGTCCCCCAGCCCCCGGAGGCAACAGAACGCTGCCTGGACTGTCCTGTAGAGGGAAGCTGCCCGTACTCCGCAAGCAAGATCTACTTGGACCGAGTCAAACAGGTTAGTCAAACAGACACGCACGCACACACATACACACACACTGACGCGCTTGTGTGCACTACCCCGCACACACACACTCAGACTCACGCATGACCTGGCGCTGTGTCAGAGGCGCACGTACGCTTGACACGCGCGAGGACGATCGGAAGGAACAGAAAGACGGGGAGACAAAGAGAGAGAGAGAGAGAGAATTGAAGAGGGGGAGGAGGGGAGGACAGAAATGAGACTTGGGGAGATGGAGAGGCAGGCTGTGAAGGAGGGAGGGAGGGAGGGAGCTCCACTGGGGACGGTGTATCGGTGGCAGGCCAGACTGACCTCGGCCCTCATTGTCACACTGTTCACACGCCAACAAAGAGCCATCTGCACTGCGGCCAGGCCAGAGACGGGGAGGGGGAGGGGGAGGGGAGGGCAAGGAGAGGGCAGAAAAAGAGAGGGAGAAAGAAAGGAACATGGGAAGAAAGAGGGGTATAGAATGCTGTGGGGGGGCAGAGAGAGAGAGGGAGAGGGAGAGAGAGAGGGGAAGAGGAAATGAGGAGATGGGAACTAAGAGACTTATTAAACAGAAGCATGGGGAGGTGCATTATCAAGGGAGGGAGGGAGAGACACAAGTGTGGGGGGTGGGGGCCAGAGAGAGGGAATGGGACGAGGGAGGGTGAGGGAGAGGGAGAGGGGGGGAAGGGGAGCCGGTGGGTGAAAGTGGAGGGTAAAAATAGGGTTAGCGAAGGGAGAGGGGGAGACCGTGAGGGACAGAGGGAGTGGAGGATGGAGGGAGAGGGAGGAGGAGAAAGTTGGAGAGCAATTTTGTGTGTGTTTTTATTAGGGGCAACTGCAATTACGGATTGTGTGTGTGTGTGTGTGTGTCAGTGATGGTGAATCGATTCTCCGTGGTATAGACCAGGGTGTGGGTGTCTCTCTGGTGTTTCTCTCTGTGTTGAAGCATCCTGTGCATCTGTGTGCTAATATCGTTCTTCATTCCCTCTTCTTTGATTTCCCTCCCTCCTCCTTTTTAGTAGAAATCATATGAAAGATTTATGTATTGGCAGGTTTAAGAGAGATATTGTGCCAAAGCAGTTACAGAACAGTGTTGCAACACACTAAAACATAATGCAATATGCAAACGGTTTGACAAAGGGAACATTTAAAGAAGATTTCTCCACAAAACACCGCCTCGGTAGCTTGTGCACATCCATCCTCTCGGTGCTGAATGACTCTGAACCCTCTCTCTCTGTGGTTGTGAGTGGCTGCTGTATTCCTGCACTCCGTTCCTTCACACACTCCAACTAATATTGACTGAGATTGAGTTTCAGGGAAAGCACTATTGGCTTGACATGATCAACCGCGTTTTGTCTAGTCCAGTATAGCACACTTGTCAGACAGAAATCCCAGAGATAGACAGACACAATCCCCCTCCCCGGCCTTCGTATTTCTCATGTTGACAGCGACCAGAACAATATCTGATCAGAGCGTGCTGCCCGAATATGATTTCTCAGTCCGACGCTGAGCCAGTGTGGGGTCCGATCTCTTTTCTCCCTCTGCGAAATGGCTGGTCAGTTTCCGTGGGGACTCTGCAGTCTGTCACCTGCCTGGCAGATTTGATTCGGCCGCCCTTTCTTGTGTGTATGTAGAGCAGGGGAACAAAATGTACATCTGTTTCCACTCTCCCAGTTCACAGCTCTCCCGCTCTCTCTCTCTCTCTCCCTCTCCCTCTCTCTCTCTCTCTCTCTCTCTCTCTCTCTCTCTCACTTCCAGATCGGTGCAATATTAGCAAGAATATGTATTGCCAGAGCAATTACAAAACAGATTAATCCTCATTACAAGACAAACACACACACGCACACACGCACAATGTATACAGTGAACTGAAGGATACATTAATAAGTCCCTTGTGTATGAGGTATGTAAAGGAAAAAGGATGTATTTTCCTCATTTGTCTCAGCCTACCTCTCTCTCTCTCTCTCTCTCCCTCTCTCAGGGGGCGGTGGGCTGGCCAGTGTCTGTCGTGTGCCCGAGCTCCATCCCCGACATCGAGTCTGTGACCGAGGCCCTGCGGACCGGTCCGTACGGCCGCTGCGTCTACCAGTGCGACAACGATGTCTGCTCCAATCAGGTGAGAGCGGCCGCCCTCCCTCAGCCAATCACACCGGACCTGATTGAGAACTCCGGTCAAGACACCAACCATGGATGACCATCAAAACTCATGGATGACTGTCCCCCCCCAGGTCGTCAATATGGAGTTCGAAGGAGGCGTCACGGCCGCTTTCTCCATGGTGGCCTTCACGGAGGAGATCTGCAATCGCAAGACCACCATCCATGGCAGCAAGGTAGGACCTGGCCACCCCACTGTCCTCTCGCCGTATCAGCCATACTACGCATCCTTTTTCATTTCTTGTTTTTTTTTTAGCAGCGAGCCCTGCTTTTACTCCCCCCCCACCCCCTGTAATCTTTGAGTTTTGGTTTCTAAGATATGAGGATGTCCCCTTTTTATTTTGTTGCTATTTTTGTTGTAGGTCAAATAAAGTGTGAAAAGGCTGTTAGAGACCAAGGCTAGCACCTCCCTTCGAAACGCCCACTTGTCTGTTACTGTGACACACGTTTCCTTTCTGATGAAGTAGCTGACAAACAAGCCAGAGACGAGTGAGTGTGCGGGGCAGAAATACTACCCTGGACAAAGCGAAAGTTTTAATAAAAAGATGCAGATTACAGAGCAGAGAACGCTATAGACCTCTGCTTGCTCAGTAGCTTTGCTGTAGCTTTTTGATCAGCGTTTACAGGCTGGATAGTTTCATAAATCACCTACAACTCTTTGTGTAAAGAAGTGTTTACAACCGCGGAGCAATAAGAGTGGAAGCAGCTGGAGTTCGTCTTTGTATCGGAGCTGCGGTTGAATAGTGAGCACCGCCCTCCAGTGGTAGAACGAGGGAACCGCACCCTGCCTCAGTGATTTCTCTGCACCTCGGTTTCGTGATTGAATTATGAACCTCAAACTAACAATATCAATGAACTAATCCCCTAAACGACCTGTCTGTTGTTTTAATTAAGGTATTGGGGCCTGGTTTTGGTCCGTGCGATCGCTAATCAATGCATCCATTAGAAAATGAAAGACCGTTTTCTTTAAACCAATAATTTACCGAAGGAGAATAGTTCTACCTAATCCTACACACGGCATGGAGTTTAAACTCGGCACTGCACCTCTGGTGCTCGGACTATTGTCACCATTCCATTTTAAAATGTCTTTGCACCCCTCTTTTTAAATGAAGCCTCTCGAGTCACAAGAGGATCCTTTAAGTCTGCAAAAAAGACTTGCTAGTAATACTTATACATGTAGGTGCCTGTGTGCAGCCAGACTGAACAGCACAGATGTTCTGCTGCATTTGTGGTGTCCAATATTTCAGTCCCATACAGAGACTGGAATGTGCGGCTCTCGCAGGTACTCTGTCGCCTCATGTTCTCTACCTGTTTGAAAATAAACACAGAGCCCCGATTGGCTGGATGGGCCTGTGGGAGGGGGATGGGAGGTGGCGCTGGGAGGAGGCTGGAGTCGGGAGCCGGAGAGACAGGCAGGCCGGGCAGGAAAACACCCGGCTCCGCGCCTAAACAAACACACTGGGCCATTAACCCGGAGCCCGGGAGAGCGAGCGCAGGCGAGGAGAGGCGGCACTAATGTGGAGGTGGAAGGAGAGAAAGTGAAACACGGGACGGACTTGTTACCAGAACTGACAAACCAGTTCCTACCAGGACTTATGAGTGCCATGTTTGGCAAGAAGAAAACGGTTGCTGAAATATGTATAAATATAAAACTGGAGACTAGGCAGTTATAATACCAAATGATAATATATACATTTTATACAAAAGGGGCAAAATGCAGTAGAGCTGTCCGACACTTCTGTCAAAACAACGTCAAGATATCAGCCTGGCATCCTGGCACTACACACCATATGGGGTAGATCTGCGACCCACTGGCTTGAGGGACAGATGACTCAAAGTGTCAACAAGCTCTTAAAACCAACCTCTGCGTCCAGGTGTGTCGAAGCAGCCGTTCTCTAATACAGTGTAGAGACTGAGTTTCACAGATCTGCCCGGCCCTGGTCCGAGACTCAGCCCTGGGACCACTGTGGCCCTACAAGACTGTCTCCTGGCTATTCCCTTCTTCTTGGTCCTCTTGGCAAAAGAAAGTGACGCAGTGCGCATGGGTGGCCAGGCGGAGAGCGTAACCACGGCCAGGGGAGGTTAAAGACAAGCACTGGGTGTCGGAGATGGAAGGGGCGATAAGGGCAGAAGACCAGAAAAAGGCAGGGCAGAAGGACGGTAAAGGGGCAACAGGGCCAGATAAGAACCCGTTGATATGAGAGAGTGGAAGCCCAGATTGAAATAACCCTGCTAGTTGGTCTCCTAGTTAGCCTGCTAGTGTACACCAGCCAGGGCAACAGAATAAATCAACGGCTGCACTCTCTTGCTCCTGCATGTTGCAACGCAAACCCAGCAGAGACATCAGCAGAAGGTCAGATTTGAACAACAACACAACACCACGCTCTGCCCCTCAGCTGGAGCAGCGCAGGTCTAATCTACGGGGGGGTGCTGTTGTCTAGTGGGGCGTGTCATCGTATCAACTGTCTCGTCCAGATGAAGTGGAGGCTCTGTAAATAGCAATTAGGTAACTCGATACGCCTTATACAGCGTGCAAGTCTGAACAAAGGCCGGCATAGTTACTTGGAAACCCACCGCGCTCCTGTTCTCTCGAGCTTCGCCTCGCTGACGTCACATCCCCGCGGACTTTCTTTCGTTCTTTCTTTCGTTCTTTCTTTCTTCCAAGTCCAAAGAGGGTCTTCGATTTTACCTGTGCTAAACCGGGCCTCTTCAGATTCTCACCTTGTTGTATCGTTCCGGCACTGCCGAGTGGCCCCAATACCTCTGAACCCAGCAGTTTAACACAAAGCTTCGTCGGGTCGAGATTAACTCGGCCGGGAACTGGTTCAGACGCGCCCGCCGAAATACGATGCTTATGTTTTACTGTGCTGCACTTTTAGTCAGGTATGTTATTAGGGACACACACTGCAGGTGCTTTCAAATGCTTTTCCTTAAAAACAGGCAGTTTTGTTGTGGGATTCTGACTGATGGACAGACAGACAGATGGACTTAACAAACACTTTTCTCCAGATACATTTGACAGCTCCCTGGACTGGATACATTTTTCTGCTGTGAACGATAAGTACACAGACGCACAGAGAGAGAGAAAGAGAGAGAGAGAGAGGAGAAGTACAGAGAAATAGAGGGTAGAAATGAACATGAGAGCAGCCAGAGGGGGAGAGAGAGAGAGAGAGAGAGAGAGAGATTAGAGAGAGAAAGGGAGGAACAGAGATAAGGAAGGAAAGAGAAGAAGAAGAGTAATTAACTGAACAGGATATTGACTAGAGGGAGGGAGATCGAGAGACGCAGTGAGTAAGATAGAGATAGCAAACGAACAGGATATGGGCTCGGGGTGAGCGGGGTGAGATATGAGCCAGCGCGCGCGTGTGTGTGTTTGTGTGCGCGCTCATGCGACAGTGTGCGTTGCATGTGCCCCACCATCTCGGTCTGTGTGTCAGAGCATGCCTGTGTGTGGGAGCCGGGTCTGGCTGCACGTGTTCACACGGGCTGTGTGCGGGGGGGCGCCGCCAGGGTGGCATGTGCACGATTGGGATCCGCTGACAATCAGTAGGCCGCGCCACCGAAACCCGACTGTGGCAATCAGGGTCACGATCGTGGCTCCCTTCTCCCTTTGCCTTCCTCAACGCACCTTTTTAAAGTGCAGCCGAAGTGCCCGACACACGTGTCCAGAGTCTCTGGTTCAGGGGGCTGCAACTGTGCTTTTCCTTCCTTTCTCTTCCCCCCAGCTGAGCTCTGTATGACCCCACCAAATGTGTGCTGAAGCATGACAAGTTATCGTGTTTTCACATGTCTGCTCTGGGACCATTTAGAGTAACCCGCGCAGACTGCAAGACAGTGTCTCCTCGGGTCTGGGTTGCTCTGGAGTCTGTGGTCTGACACGTGCAAGTGTCGCCCGGCAAAGACACACGGTGCTGTAGTCAGACATGCACAGGGCGTGTGAACGCTACAGCGGGGTCTCGCTGTGGGTGGGCAGAGGGAACCGGGACAGCTGGGCCGGTGTGTATCGATCCCGGGGTGGACGTGCACTTTAAACACAGCGGCAGCTATTTCACTTTTTTGCAGGAGATGATTTAATCTGAGATCTGCCTCAGGGATGTTAAGGCTGACTAATTCATATTTGTTATCTTTCTGTTTAGGTATTTTTAGAAATGGAAAGCTTTTTGTTGGGGTCGGGGGTGGCTTTAACCCCCAAAAAAACATGCAAAGCTAGCAACTGTCTGCTTCCTGTCCCCTGTCTCTCAGAGCTGGGCAGCGGTCCAGATGTCTGGTTCCCCATGCAACGCACTGCCCACAACTCCAGTCACCAAACTTTAAAAATGACCAGCTCGTAGAGAGATGTTCTTGAGTGAAAGAGTCCAGAAGACCAAAGCTGACAGACATGCGGCCTCCTAACGCTGCTGTTCAGAGGCTCGTCTCTGTGTCAGGCTGGACAGTGCGTGGAGGCGGATGTGCCAGTTGGGATACAAACCCATTGAAAAGAGTCTGGAAGCCAAAAAGTAAAACCCAGAATCACACAGGATGAGAAACGGGCAGTAAGAATTCTGGCGGGAGTATGTCGAGGGGCGGAGGAATAGAAGGTAACAGAGAGAGAATGGAGGCAGAGAGAGTCGTGGGAGGTAGAGAGGGCACACGGAGAGAGAGAGGGAGGGACACAGAGGGGATGAATTACTCAGGAGGGAGAGATAGAAGGTCAGAGACAAAGGGGGAGGAAAGGAGAGAGGGAGGGCGGTAGAGAACACGCTCAGAGAAAAAAATAAAGGGCTGTCCGTGGGCGGGGTTATCCGAGGGGGGCCGGCTGTCTCCGCCGCGCCGGCTGCCGATTGGTGCCGGCGGTCTCAGTGGGCGACCGAGTGCCGTTGCCAAGACAACCGAAGGAAATGAGATTCCAATGTGATTAAAGGGAGCGCTTCCATGGCAACGGAAAGAGCCGTGTGCAGAGTGAGGGAGGGGGGGGGATGAAGCAAGGGTCGAGTTTCAAAGGCAACCGACCCCCTTCTGCTCTCTCTCTCTCTCTCTCTCGCTCTCTCTCTCTCCCCCTCCCCCTCCCCTTTCCTGTCACAATCTGTGCTTAGAATCACCCAGTAAAGCCAGCTTCACAGAAGATTATCTTGTGCAAATAAATTAAAGCCATAACTGACACGGGCTGCTACAGTTTCACTTCCCTGCGTCTCCTGTGCGTTCAGCGTCAGACCTGGACACGACCGAGACTGTTCCTCCGTGCATCCGTCCGTCTGTCTGTCTAGATCTGTCTCTGTCGCAGTCTGTATATTTCTCTGCTCCTCGAAGGACCTCGGTCTTTCAATGTGAGTCTTTTGACTGTGATCTGGATTGCTGTGTCTGTATGTGTTCTGTCTGTCTCTCCTGCTTTTTGGTAAATTCAGACTGTATTGTTGTTATTATTGGTCTACCCAATCTATAATAATGAAGAACCTGGAGAAAAACGGGCATCCCGTGACTCAGCTGAGATGGACATTATGCCAGCATTATGGGTCGCACAGTGCTCGACTCGGGCAGTCTCAGTTTGGTTTAGAGGACCTTTAATTGAAGTGAATAAAAAACGGTATATTCCCCTCACTGGGACACAAACTGATACTGGTGCATGTCTTCGGACAGAACACCGTCACAGCGCGTTGAAACAGTCCAGATCCAAACGGCCCCGTCACACAGGGGTCCCTGGAGTCATTTACCGCCTTTTTCTCAGCTCCCGTATTGCCGTCTGGGGCTGCGCAGTAAACCCACAGTGTGTTTGTGTTGAGCGTTGGCAAACCTGAAACACAATCAGCGTTTGAAGTAACGGCACGAACTACACTGCCGCACGTGTTATAAATCAGCCGCACAACCTTAAACCCTCGACCGGGACATCTGTGGAGAAACAAACTACTGCTCTGGTGTGAGTTCAAATCCGTCTTCGGTGAGGACGGGCCCATTCGCCTTGGCGTTCCCTTGTCTCGCACTTAACGGGCCCCAGCCATCAGACGGCACGGGCAGTGATGTCAATGTCTGTTTCTCCCTGGACTCTCCAGCTCCCGCCTGGCTCGACCGTGTTAAGTTTAGCTCCAGCGAGCTGAGATCAGACGCATTACCCATGGCTGCGCGCCACGCTTACAGCTAAACAGATCTGCGTTTGTACGGGATGGGACCGGGGCCGAAAGCAAAGTAAAGTCTGTGGCTGAACTGGATTTCTTTTTTTTTTTCTTCACCATTCCTTTTTACAGTCGCTCCATTGTTTGGGCTCAGTTTCGGCGGCTGTAGGTTTATCAGATCCATTGTTCCTACCGGGATCTAAATCTGGTGTTTGAATAGGCAGATTAAAATAGCCCCGTGTGTATAAACATGTAAATATAGACTCTCACACCCACTGGCTGAACAATGGCGGCTGGCCAAGTCCATCCCCAGCCCAGATCCCACTGCCTCTCCCCAATGGGTTGTGTGTGTGGGGGGGGGGGACCAAACGTCGACTTTCAAATCTGCTGTTGCTGTTATATTTTGTCTTTGGAGGGAGGAAAACAAAAACAGAGATTTAGAAATGCAAATTAAGCAACGGGGCCCCTCGTGAGTTCGACAGCAGACATCTGGTAGCGGGCAGAGTCGACGCCAGCTGATGGAAAACAGAGGCAGCGCCAGCACGACCACAGACAGTGATGAAATCAGATTATTCTGGATGCGAAGGCCCAATCTGTCGGATGGAAATGAGACGTCATCTACGGAGTGCGGGCTAATAGATTGCAGCCCGGCTCGGAGCGCCGTCGGCTTCGTGTACTGGTGTTTTGGCATATGGGCTGGCGCTGTCGGGGATCAGGTCAGGGTGGGAAGGCTGGCAAGCTCAGGGCTGTGGTCTTGACGGTTTAGGAGTGAGGGAGACAAACTGTGACGTACCCATGTGTGTGTGTGTGTTCCTGCAGGGGGAGCTCTGCTGGAACGGGGGGTCTCAGGTTCAAGTGTTTGACTTCCTGAGCCAGCGCACCACGCAGCACAACGCAGAATCCAAGGTCCCGGGGAACTTCAGCCTTGTTGGGCACGGGGGAGCCGACTACCACCTCATAGACAGCTTCATCTCTGCCGTGGCCGTGAGTACGGGGCAAAGACGCTGACCTGGAGAGGACGGTCCGTCTAGTAGTCCATCCTTTTTTGACGGCTTCTCACATTTTCACAGACGGAAAGCCGTTGTGTGTGTAAACAGTCACTCGAAACATCCTCTGACCCAGCGAGAGTCGTAACCTCTCTCTGTGTGTGTGTTTGCAGTGTGGGGACCCATCGCTGATCCGCTCCGGCCCCGAGGAGACCCTGTCCAGTCACCGGCTGGTGTTCGAGGCAGAGCGCGCGCGCAGGGAGAGCAGGGTGGTGTTCTGTGGAGCGGAGGAGGACTAGGGGGACCGAGGGAGACGGGACCAGCAGCTGGGGGGCCAGGGAGTGACACTATCACTGGTCCGCCACACGGGTTGGAGGGCCGATCACAAGTGTTCTCACCTCTCACACACACTGGTGACAAGCACTCGGCACTGTGCCAGGCTGCTGTTTCCATCCACTCTCTTCCTGTCTATGTCAGATAAACAGTTTCCTTTCTTGTTTTTTGAGCACTTACTGCGACACAAAACCGTTGCCGTATGTAAACGAGCTCAACGTCACGCACACACAGCTCAGCACAGGTGCAAGAGCTCAGCGCCGGGGGAACTGCGTCTCTGTGTCTTCCCAGGGTGCATCTGCCAGATTTTCAAACCAAACACATTGAACAGTACATCCATCTCCCTCTCTCTGTGTGGTTCTGAAGGAAACAGGTGGGGGGGACTGCAAATCGTTTCTCCACACTGCCAGTGGCTCAAGGAAAGGAACCAGCGCCGAACGCGATACTTGTTTCATCGTCGAGCCGCACTGTCGCTTTATCTGCAGAACCTCCAGTCGCACAGTTATGGGTCTGAGGGGCATCGGTGGGTTTAGGTTGTAGGTTCAAATGGACCAAAATAAAAAGAGGACAAAACTAGCAGTGAAGATACAGATGTAATTAAATCACCAAAAAATAAAATAAAAAAGGCTAAGTGTTTTAATGTTTTATCGTAATTGCTATCTTTAAATTTTTGCTGCAAAGGGATCATTGTCGTTGAAAATGTAACTGTTGTTTCTAAGACCAATCTTTAACGAGGTGGTGGTGTTGTTTCCTGATGAAACTCTTTGATCGCACAGTGCACATTATCTTAAAACACGAATAAAAGGACGAATGAATGTACAGATCGTACTTTGAATATTTAGCAGAGAAGATTAGTAAAGTAGTGATATTTCCATGAAGAAAAAACGCTAGGATCACAGCAGAGGTTTTCATATTTTTAATGTAAGGGTGTGCTACTGGGCCACCTGATTGAACACAAATTGCCCCAAACAGAAACACAATCATACAATCAATGTAGCTCACACTGCTGTCACACTGAACCGCTTTACACTCCTTGTGTGGGAAACGGCTTTGATCTTCGCTGTGCTGTTTGTACAACATGTGGAAATCAGATGGTGCTTATTAAATACAAAATATGATCACGAATACAAAGTGTCATCATTTACGATGTTTCCATGGGGGCGAGTCTTTGAGGGCCGACGTGACGACAAACCACCGAGTCTGACTTGGTGTAAGAGGATTATAGTTTTCTGTGAGGAATAGGTTAGTTATGTCACCCCCAGCCCTTCATCAATCAATGAAACGAGCGAGTCTGTGTTTGAACCTGGGCTCCGGCCATTTCCCGGACTCTGCTGCCCCCTGCTGTTACTCGGCAGAAACAACCAGACATCCTGGCACTCGACAGGGAGGAAACGGTTATGAAAACATTGCCCTGAGACCGGAGCTGAGCTGAGCCGAGAGTCCTCCCCTCGTCTGACCTGGGACCCGTTTCAGTCGCTCCAATGAACGAACAAATGTGTGGCAGGAATGCTGCTGTGTCTCACAACCCAAAACAACACAGAGGTTATTTTCAGTTGAGGTTCCTCTCTAACCCCTGATTATTAAGAGCTTGTGGTCTGTGAAGGAAGATCAGCTTGCAATCACACCTACCAGAGCAGGGGTTCCCAATGTCTGGTGATGGGGGGCCAATTTCCCGAGGTTGTATGGGATGGGGGGGCCGCAGTAGAAAATGATCCACCGATTTTATTTCCTATACATTTCTGTTAGGGAACATTTATTAACTTTAATTGTTAATTTGTAACTTAAAAATGTTGGGTTTGGGGAGCCACACCAAACCTCCTTGAGGCCACACTTTGGGAACCCCTGTACCTGAGTAAAAACACCGATCTTTCATCTGCAGCCTCTGCTCTGTGGTAGAAAAGCAAATGTCCCTTTTTGTTATTGCAAAGAAACACAATAAATGTACACAATTTAAAGTATTCGCGAGACGCTGGTTGGGGTTCGGAGAGTCACAGACCCGTCCGTGCTGTGCAGATGGCGGTCCGGTTCTGCGTGGCGAGGGCGAGCCAGCGGGAGGTGTCCCGGGACGTGGAGTCAGGCCTCCTGGGAGCGCCTCTTGCTGTTGGATGCCACGCTGGTCTTGGAGGCTTTGACCTCCTTCCCTCCGTCGGGATGAACGGCCTTCTCCTTGCGCAACACCTAGGGGCGGGGGGGCACTTTTAATGGACTGAGACTCAGTGTTGTGTTACCACTATCACTACTACACTACTACTGTTTTATGTGGCTGACATATTTCTCTGAAGGTAACATGTTGTGATCAAGTATCTATACATGTAGAAGGCAGTACGATATTCCAGTTCACACGCGGACAGTATGTGCAGTTTTGCAGTCACAAGCTCAACAGATTTAAGGAACAACACGTTACAGAACACGCATCAAACTTCCACAAACGTGCTCTGAACACGCAGCCCGCCAAAGGTTTAGCAGAAGTTCAAAAGTGCTGGTTTGAACAATTAATCGACTCGCTGACTCATCGACCCGAGCTTCCCAGCAGTGTCACTCAAACCCACCCACCTAATGTCTTTGCTCAGGCAGGCAAACGTCAGGCCCTTTATATTGATTTATTTATTTACTGTCATTCCCCCGGGAACCTTGTTCATCAATAATTATGTGTTTATGGTTTATAGATCAATGTATTCGAATATAAAACACTGTCAGTGCAGTATGCTGTGTGTGGCAGGTGTCTCACCCCTTTCATGATTCGCTGGCGGAGCTCGGTCTGGGTCAGAGGTCGCTCCTCCTCGTCTGTGAGCGGAGAGTCTTCGGTGTCATAGTCCTCTCTGAAACCCACACACACACACGCATGCACACGCACACACACATGTACACACACACACACATACACACATACACACAGATACACAGATACACACACACACAGACACACACAAAACCAGGGTGAAACACGAGAGCAGCAGTTTAAAACACCGCAGACACGGACGCACACCCTGACTACCTCTCCCTCACATGCAGGACACAACGACACAGACGACACCCGGGAGCTTTGACACTGTCTTTATACGCTGCGCTGAGGTTCACACACACTGTTCTCAGACACTGTCCCCGGAGAAACGCTCCCAGTGGTGGGGACATACCCAGTGGATGGGGGCTGGATGGACAGGTACTGGATGGGGAGTTCTTGGCTCTGACCCAGCAGGACCCGGGCCACTTCCTTCGGGTCGTACTCCTTGTCGTAGTCCTGCAGGCCAGGAGACGGGGGGGAGGGGGGGTGTTAGTGTCTCTATTGTGTGCCAGGACTGTGAATGAGATGCGGTACTTGTCACACGCCAACCAATTAAAGTACCTTGGAGTTGAGGTAAGACTGCACCGTGAGCAGCTCGCTGGTCTTCTGCTCCACGAGCCCCAGGAAGGTCATGACGTTGGTGTCCCTGATCCCAGCCGACGAGCCCAGCATGTCCTCGATGACCGAGCGGTCGCACTCCATCTTCTGGAACATGCCGTCCACTCCTGCGGGTGAGAAACCTCACCCTGAGCACACCGTCACACGCGTGTCCCTCCCTGCCCCGGAGACACGGTGCAGTACAGGCCCCCAACCCCCCATTCCAGTCCCCCGCGGTCTGAGCTCCGCTTGGCGTCCCATCTCTACTCTCCCTCGGTCAGTCCCTGTCCTCGGGGGGGGAATCGGCGTCTGGGTACCTGTCTTGAGCTGGTCCAGGGCCTTGCTGGCCGCTGTGGCCCGGTGCTCGAAGTCCTGCATCTGCACCTGCGTGTCTCTCTGCCGCTGCTCGATGTCCCTCATTAGGGCCCTGTGTTCCTCCTGCTGCCGCTGCCCTTGGGACCGGAAGTGCTCCATCTCCTGCTGGATCTGGGACACAGACACGGCACTCACCACCTGACTGGGCCACATGGCTGACCTCACTGGACTCGCTCTGAGAGGTCTGAGGCTATCGTTAAGGGAAGAAATAATAAACTACAGACCTGGCCAATCGAGTCCTGCAGGGTCTCGGCCTCGTTGTTCTGCTCGTTCACGTAGTTGAAGAGCGCGAAGTTCCGGTCCTCGACTGCGGAATGAAACAAAGACCGGACGATAACAACTGATATCCGCGGGAAAGCTGGCGTACGCGAGTTTGAAACACACAGAGACAGATAAGTGTGGGCAATGTCATCTCTCATCTTGTGTGTGTGTCAGCGAGTGACTCACCCTCTATGAACCCCTTGACTAGGATATCCAGGTCCTTCTCTCTGGTTATGCTTTGGATGTGCTGGTAGGCCGCCTCCATGGTCTCGGGCGTGTCCTCCCGGGGATCGGCCTTCCGGCGCTCCTTCTCCTCCGACGCTGCGGACACACACACAGGTTACTCCCAGCACCGGCCTGCTGTGGACTCACCCTGCAGCACCCCCTCTGCCAACGTCCCTACCATACGGCACCGTGGTCGAGATCTGGTGACGGTTCGACCATTTTGGATAGGCCAGTTTAGCTTGGCTGCACTTTCTCTGCCTGCTGTTATTATAATAATACCCACAATGCTTCAGTACCCTTCATACCCAGCAAGATGTATCTACACAACGCAGGCGGCACGCTTGCCCAGTAAAAGGGGCATGCACAGCCGTGCACGTGATGACCGTAACACAACGTGCCCGACTCTGGTGTCGGTGTGGGCCCTGGCGGCGTGTGGCGGTGCGTGTTTAAGCGTGGCGGTGTCTCACCCGGCCTGCGCTGCGTGTCCCGGCCCTCGTCCTGGTCCGTCCTCTCGTGGCTCTTGGTGGTCATGAACTCCTTGAGCAGCCGATCGTGTGCAATGACCCTCTCCAGCTCCTTCATCTCGGCGCTGTACTGGGCCAGGTCCTTCACCGCCTTCTCCTTCAGCAGCACGATCTTGGACTGCGACTCCACCCTTGACACACATCGTCATGCCATCTTAGTAGGACACACACACACCAACAACAACACACTTCCGACACAGTGTGGCAAGGGCAGGGTCCACAGTGCCCACTCACCTGGCATCGTAGGCGGCCGTGGAGGTGTCAATCATGGCGCCGATCTCCTTGCGGATCTCCTGCAGCTCCTGAAAGACCAAGAAGATAAGGTGACGGTGCACCCACAAGCACCGCTCGCCAAAACCCCGTTCCCACAGACCCGAGCTGGAACGGGCTGGTAAAATAACGTGTGACAGGTTGTTTTCGAGTGCCGCGCGTTATTTTACCAGCCCGGTTCCGGCTTGGGTCGGATATGCCATAGTCGTTAGTGCCACACAGCGTCCACCGGGCGGAGACGGGCCTGACCTTGTCCAGTCTGCGGAACAGCTGCTGGAACCTGGCCTGCTCCCCCCACAGCGTGTCCAGCTCCTCCCGCAAGTTGCCGTTCTTGGTCAGCTGCTCGTTGAACCGCGTCAGGGCCTGCAAAGACAGAGGGAATGGAACGTGTGCGTTTAATGCGTGCTTTATGCCAGACCAGTCGCTGGCACATACGTGTCCAGAAGTCACCGTCACAATCATACGGGTCCCCGTTGTGACGAACCAAACACAGACATTGTCCCGGAGGGAGCTCACCCGCTCCAGTTTGTTCTCCAGGGTGCGGCAGGCTTTCTGGGTCTTCCGGGCCGGGGGTTTCTGGCTCCGTGTGGCACTGCCACCCCCCCGCCTCTGATTGGACAGCTTCCGCTCCAGGTCGGCGATCTGTTACAGAGGGAACACACGTTAAGGAACCCCAACAGAGACTGTCCCCTAGGGGGAGAAGTCTGTTGTGTGTTATCATCAGCGTGGTGCTGTGTGTAATCGGGGGTCCGGTGCTGGGGTGGTCGGGGGTACCTCCTGTTCCAGCTGGACCACGCAGAGTTTCTCGGCCCTCAGCTGCTCCTCCACCTGCTGTTTGTGCTCCAGCGCCGCCTGCAGGCTCTGGGTGACCCCCTGGTCCCGCTTGCGATGGGCGCGGCTCTCGGACACACGCAGGCTCCTCTGCAGCTCCTCCTGGTCCTGCTGCAGCTTCTCGATCTCCGCCCTGCACCGCATGTGCATGCACACGCACACGCACAGAGAGACACACACGCACAGAGACACGCGCGCACAGAGAGACATGCGCGCACAGAGAGACACGCGCGCACAGAGAGACATGCGCACGCACACGCACAGAGAGACACACACGCAGAGAGACACGCGCGCACAGGGAGATGCACACACACAGAGAGACCCACGCACACAGAGAGACGCACACACACAGAGAGACCCACGCACACAGAGAGACACATGCGGACAGAGAGACGCACACACACAGAGAGACCCACGCACACAGAGAGACACACACGCAGAGAGACACGCGCGCACAGGGAGATGCACACACACAGAGAGACCCACGCACACAGAGAGACGCACACACACAGAGAGACCCACGCACACAGAGAGACACACACGCAGAGAGACACACACGCAGAGAGACACATGCGGACAGAGAGACGCACACACACAGAGAGACCCACGCACACAGAGAGACGCACACACACAGAGAGACCCACGCACACAGAGACACGCGCGCACAGGGAGATGCACACACACAGAGAGACGCACACACACAGAGAGACCCACGCACACAGAGAGACGCACACACACAGAGAGACCCACGCACACAGAGACACGCGCGCACAGGGAGATGCACACACACAGAGAGACGCACACACACAGAGAGACCCACGCACACAGAGAGACACATGCGGACAGAGAGACACATGCGGACAGAGAGACCCACGCACACAGAGAGACACATGCGGACAGAGAGACACATGCGGACAGAGAGACGCACACAGAGAGACACACACGCAGAGAGACACACACGCAGAGAGACACATGCGGACAGAGAGACGCACACACACAGAGAGACCCACGCACACAGAGAGACGCACACACACAGAGAGACCCACGCACACAGAGACACGCGCGCACAGGGAGATGCACACACACAGAGAGACGCACACACACAGAGAGACCCACGCACACAGAGAGACGCACACACACAGAGAGACCCACGCACACAGAGACACGCGCGCACAGGGAGATGCACACACACAGAGAGACGCACACACACAGAGAGACCCACGCACACAGAGAGACGCGCACAGAGAGACACACGCACAGAGAGACACACACACACAGAGAGACCCACGCACACAGAGAGACACATGCGGACAGAGAGACGCGCACAGAGAGACACACGCACAGAGAGACACACACACACACACACAAAGTTACCCACACAGCCCTGTATCACTTGAGGGTCTCTGTTAACTGTTTTCTGAGTTTCCTAACTGATGCGTGTTCTGTACAGTGCTGTTGTGTGATTTTTGTGCAATTTTTAAAAGTCTTTTTAGAAAGTCAGAAATTAATTTCGGTTGTTTTGGGGGTGGCAAAACAACATGTATAGACACACTGAAGAGACTAAATTTGGGACCCTTTCTTAGAATCGCTAAAATCATAACATATCTGACCGAGGATGCTGTGAACTGCTTGAAGCTGCACTGGAGGTGCTGCTGCTGCACAGCGCTGGGGAAAGTGGGGAGGAGGCAGTGAGGAGGAGGAGGCAGTGTGGAGGAGGCTGTGAGGATGAGGAAGCAGTGGGGAGACTTACAGCTGCCGGTTAATTAAGTCCTGGGACTCGACCCCATAGGCCTGCCGATCCCCCTCCATGATGCGAAACTGTCTCTGTAGCTTCGCCAGCTCTGACTCTGCTGCAACGCAAACCAATAGACTGTGGTCCTGCCGTTCTGTGTTCGAACCTTCTGTCTGATGAACATACTTAAGTCCGCCCACATAAATGAGTTAAATAATCACTGTATCACTGAGGGGAAAAAAAGTGCAGCACTTCTGCAGAATGAAGCAGCCAGGGCTCGGTTATCCGAATAGAATTACCCCCCGCTCTCACTGAACAAAGCTGATTTAACAAAGACACAGACCCCACTGTGCGGTCTTTCACTGTAACAGGGCAGAATGATAGGGCGTTTTATTTTTGGTGTTTGGCCATATGATTCATGAACTGTGTATCATGAATTGTGTGAATGCATTTCTGTCATTGTGAATTAAAAAGCTTCGTAAAATACAGATGACTACAATAAAATGTATACAAATCAGGCAGGAATTCTTAGAAATACTAGCAAAACGTGTTTCGTATTCAGTCGGGTGTCTATCCTGTGCCAATCACCTACCGATTCCGTCAATGTCCATCTCACTGCTGTCTGAGTGGACACTAGTGGCTGATCGTCCCCGGGGCATCGTCGTCACTGTCCCTTACTGTCTATAGACCAGAGAACAGAGGGAGAGAGGGAGAGAGGGAGAGGGGGAGAGAGATGAAGGGAAGACTAAACCCTACTGAGCCATTAGCAAGGCGCTATAAAAGGCAGGCCACTGCAGTACCGGAGATACTCGGCAGAGGGCGTTGTGGACTTTACTGAGTGCTCAACAGACACTTAATAGAAATAGATAATTACGTACCTGCTTGTTTTGTTTGCGTCTGATCGGATAATTTAGTAGGATTTGTTTCTGACATGTTCCTACAGATAGGTGTCTCGGTGTTAGAGAGCAGTACATTTAAAATGCCCTCTACTGGTAATTACAGAGATAACCAAATAAAGCAAGTTAATAACAATTCGTAGCCAAACATTTTCTCCTATATTTTGTAGTGGAAAAAGCAAATGCAATGTCTATATAGTTATGCCACGACCTATTGTGTAAAAATATACTCTATATCACTTGGTTAATGTATTATTAATTTATTTTGCATCAGTCTGGATTATAACAGTACTTTGCTCAGTAAGTCGTGCCAAGTAATACAGTATTGTTTTCTCCAGCTGTAAATTCAAACAATATCAACATTATTTTGATTACATGCACGGCAAAGCAATCAAACGTGTCGTTGTTTTATTGTATGGCTTAATACCCGTCTACCATAGCAAGTCTATATCTGCGATCGTTAATGTCCACATCATTGAGATAAAGAACAACACAGCACGTCAGGGGTCACAGTAAACAGCACATTATAACACACAGATAAGAGGGATTATAACATGATATACAGATTACATTGTGTCTCTTGGAAAAGCTTGTGTAACTAATATGTAGCATGTTGCTGCATAGCGCAATTAACATGTTTTTAATCAAACAATTGAAACAAAACACACGTATTCGTGGTGGACAGCAGCCAAGAGAAAAGTACAAACGTGTAAACTGCAGTTTTGAATCTATTTACCGCTCACACACAATCCAGGTTTATTTCTGGTGATTTACAGCGCATTGCAAAGTAGCCAATCTGCGCTACTTTGTTGCCAGTGTTTTTTGGAGGCCTTGACTGGCGTGCAATTGTATTTATAGACGCAACAGCGGAAATAAAGGCAATAACGCGTTTTATTACCTGTCTGCGAGGATTAAGCTGTGCTCGCTGTACTGCGGCAGCCCGGGTCCGGCAGAGCTGCACTTTACTGCCTTGTTTACTTTGCAGAGAAGTTTTTAGCAACCGTCTCCAGGAGCATTTGGGCAGCCAATCGCTAGCCCGGGAGGCGGGACCATCTCTGCACCTGTCACTCAATAGCCTGCATGTAGTTTGCCTGAGGACAGACGCTGCAGTCAGTCTCTCTGAATATTGCCAGAGCAAGGAAACGTGTTATTAATCCTTTGTGTTGAATCTAGACTGTAATAATGCTACTCATTTTACAATGAAAAACAAGTGTAGTACTAGAACTAGCCACAAGATATTTTGGAAAGATATGATTTGTGGTTTTGAGCAACGACACACACTTGGTCTGTGGCTTACGATTATTTTATTTTATACTAGATTAAATAATAAATGTGTCTCCTGTGTATTACACTGAGGAGAAACCTTGCGGGAAGCCTAACTAGGTATAGGATAGCACAGAAGCATTGTAAACCAAACAGAAACAAACCCAAACACAACTAATAAGCATTATTTCTAACAACAAAATATTTGAATATTTGATCTCTCACTCTCTCAAACTTTTCACAGGGCCCTCGTGAGAATCCGACAGTAGCTGACATAGTTCCTCACAGCAGGCAAAATATCAACTCAGCATTACATTTGTTTGTGGAGGCATTTATTTAGATTGGTGTTTCAGCTCCGGTTGAGTGAAAACAGTCTCTCCTTCTGCTCCGGTGGGGATTCAGATGTCTTCTGTCCTGCAGGATGGACTATGGCTTTGTGATGGAAGTGGGACATTTACAATGGGAATTGTACAGTTGACAGTGTGTGTGTGTGTGTGTGTGTGTGGAGTCTACTTCTCTTGGGCCCCCTGCCCATTTGCTCCCCCCTGGTCACCCTGGTTCTCCTGACTGTCCTCCTGTTTTAGGGGGGCGCCCTCTAGGTATGTGCGGAAGTAGTCTAGTGTGTTGAGGTCGGGGGTGGTCAGCAGCAGGTGGCACTTGGGGAAGAAGTAGGCGGCCAGCAGCCCTAGATTGCTGAGCAAGATGGCTGCCATCTGGGCCAGGGACTTGGTCTTCTCCTGCAGGCCGGTGTAGATGGGGATGAAGACCACCCACACCACGCAGTAGGCCAGGGTGGAGAAAGTGATGTCCCGTGCCAGGTTGTACTGCTTGGCTGGCTTTTGCGCCATGAAAGTGCACATGAAGGAGACGAGAGCCAGCAGCCCGTTGAAGCCGTACATCAGACCGAAGCCGACCATGGGCTCCACCTCGCATCGCAGGAAGCTCTCCACAAAGTTGACCTTCATTCTGGCCACGTACTGGGAGTGGGGTTGCCCCTCTTCCACGAACCAGCCGCACAGCCCGGCCTGCACGCTGCACACTGCCAGCACCACCAGCCAGCTGCCCAACCCACGCAGGGACTCCAGCCTCGAGGGGGTGGCCCCGGGGAACTCCGTCACGTAGATCACCTGCCAGGGGGGGAAGGAGCGGGCGAGGCAATGCCAGCCGTTAATGACATATCGCTACTCGCAGCCCAGCGCTGAGAAACTCCCGGGGGGGTTTGACTGGACTGGCCCACTAACATGTTCTTTGTTATTGTTTAGGCCCAGACCAAATCAAAACTTTGACCAACCCACGAATCGCACATTATAAACCTGTTTCCAGTCTGGGCTAAATGTATTATAAGAAGTCACTTTCCACTTCTTATTAATACAAGCACAATAGGTTATGTCATGATTTGCAGGTAGGTCCAAGTTCTGATTTGCTCCAGACCTAAATTATACTGAATATAGAGTTACTGAATTGCTGGACTAGAAGAAAAGAAAGGAAACCCTAAATTACACTGTTTACACCCGATTTCTTTAGTGCAGGGGTCTCCAACCCTGGTCCTGGAGTGTCCCTATCCAGCAGATTTTGGAGGTCACCCTTCTATTGCCAATTTATAAACACCTGGAAGTATTTCAGTCAGATCAGTGAAGCTGTGGTTTGGTAAATTCAGTAATTTAGAAACCATTGAAGCAATTATCAGAATACCTGCAGCCTCTCTGAGCAAGAGCTCCCTTGGTTGATTTGCTTAATTGATTAATAACTCACATGTGTTCCTAGGATTTAGAAATTGGTGCTTTAGGGTGACCTATAAGATAAACTGGATTGGGGCTCTCCAGGACCAGGGTTGGAGACCCCTGCTTTAGTGTATGTTGTTGTTCTTGTACAAGTCAGACTGTCAGCTATTAACTTTCAATTAGTGTATACTTTGGCGAATACCAATCTCATCAACATGAACCTGTCAACAGATGTAGAGTTACACACATAAAACTTTCACCACCATGTGAAATCAGATCACACAACATAATAAAAGTGACCTGAGTCACTTAAGCTCATTTTCCCAGTGTCCTGATGTTTTTCGAATATCAGGAATTTGTTTGAAGAATAAGTGCTGCAAACCCAGGGTGCTAGAATACGTTTTAGAGCAAGAAAACTCCAGATGTGACAAGATCCAAAAGCAAAATGTTTAAACTGCCTACAGAAACAGTTGTGGAAGACTTACATGACACCTCACAGCCCGACATGGAGTCAAATGCCTTTGCGGTGCTCTTCAAATACTTTTAAGATTGTGTTGTGCTGCCCCTTCTTCCCTCACACCCTGTTCATACTCACCTGAAACACAGTCTTGTAAGTATTTGAAGAGCATTGCAATAACATTTGTACCCCCATGTCTGCTCCCAGCTTCATCGCGTGGAGCGGCTCCAGTCTCATACCTGCAGTGAGATGGCCAGGACAGTGGCGAGGGCGAAGGTGGGGAAGATGGCATTGAGGGGCTGCTGCAGACGGCACACCACGTCCCCCGGCTGGCCCAGAAAGAGGGAGAGGCTGGCACACCCCCCCGACAGGCTGAGCAGGGCCAGGGCGCTGAGACTCCCCCCCGAGGCGCACACCAGCGGGGACCCCCAGTGCCGTAGGAACAGCCACCCCACGGCCGCATGGCAGGCCAGCACCACCACCGCGCCCAGCACCAGCCCCAGGGACTCGTTCTGATTCCACTCCAGGTAGTGGAAGGTGGGATCTATGCACTGGTTGCTCCGCGGGGTCGACCACTGGCCGACCGGACAGTCTGTGCACTGGAAGTCCTCTGGCAGGTGAGAGGGGGAGCAAGAGGGATGGAGAGTTAGATGGAGAGAGAAACACAGAGAGGGGAAAGCGAGCAGGGTAAGAATGTGCATGTGACGGGTGGTGGGTGCAAAGCCGCTGACCCACCTGTGCGGTTCTGGAAAGTCCCCTCATTGCAGTCAATGCAGTCAAAGCAGCAGGAGTGGAATCCTTTCACTCGGCGCACCTGGCCAGTTTGACAGTTGGCAGAGCAGGTGGACTTTGGGACCTGAGGACAGAGCAGCCCCACAGGGGAGGGGACAGGACAGGACAAGGGACATACGGTGTGGTAATCACAGCAATAATGACAGCAAGAATGAGTTCACAAAGGACAAGGATAAGGTGATAGTTGTCAGCACTTCCACTCTTACCCTGGCTTTGGGTGGATCACTGTGAAATAGTGGCAGGTTCACAACATATTGGACACTAGCAACTGCATCACACGTTATTTAGGGAGATGGAATACATTAGCCAAAGACGGTGCAGTTTATGTGTGTGTGTGTGTGTGTGTGTGTGTGTGTGTGTGTGTGTGTGTGTGTGTGTGTGTGTGCAATGAGGTCCTAGCCTTAAAGCAGCAGGCGTACCTCATTAGACGTGCTCTGATGCCACTTGATGAGCTCCTTCTTCAGTTCCAACTTTTCCACATAGCTGCCGATGTCCTGGAATTCGACCTGGTCTTTGCCCCATATCCATGTGAGCACCGTGTACCCGATGCTGGGGTTCCCCTCTTCGTTGAACTTGAACTGAGTGCCATTGATGTCAAAAGAAATGGTCTTCAGCACTTCCAGCAGCTTTAAAGGGGGATGAGAGCAGGGGGAGGTTATGCTCACGCCTCATTGAAACGACACAGAGAGGACAGTGTGGGGGCAGGCAGGCACATCAAGCTGTCCTGTACACAGGAGGTTGGCTTGGTGTCTCCTTTTAGAACAAGACCACCTACCGATTCAAGCTCAGCACATCTTTGTCATTTTTAAAGTGTCTCATCTGTGAAAAGGCAGGTAGCCATCTTAAACTCAGGTCAGGACGGTACTAACCTGCCAGGAATAGAGCACCGAGCCCTTCTTCAGGCAGCGTGTTTGGTTGCACTTGAGCAGCTTGTGCAGGGCGTGGGCCACGCTGTAGACCGCCGTGTACACGCTGAAGGCTGTGCGCTGCAGCCGGGCATCCGTGGCCATGGATATGTTCTGCAGAGTCAGGCCCCGGCAGGAGGGACAAGGATCAGCCAAGGGGAAGTCCACAGTTTTGGTGCTGTTGGCATTGGAGGTGCCGTTGAGCTGCTCGCGCTCCAGCCGGGATAAGAAGGCGTAGGTGTAGTTCTCGAAGAGCTCCAGCTTCTGGTTCCTATCGGCGAAGGCCAGCACTGTGCCCACCGTTCGGATGCCCTCCATGGAGACTAAATTCTTGTCCAGGGCCCAGGCGGTGCTGCCCACCCACACCTTCTGCATCTTACTGCTGATCACCTGCAGAAAGTAGACAAAACCACAGTTCCTGAGAAGCGGAGCCATCGCTCTCTCGGTGCAGAGAGAGTTGACACCTCGTCACAGAACACAGCAGAATTTTAGAGAGTGGCACAAATGTATCAGGGTACAAACTGACTGTTTTCGTCACCCTGCTTTCCTTTGTCAGAAAAGTGCTCTGCCAATAATGGCTCTCAGAATTCAATTAATTTTGTGTAACTCTCGTTTTATAAACCAGCAACCAATATTTTGTGTCTCTGCTATCCCTGATTACAGTGTCAGAGCCCACTGGAGCGGCGGTCCTGGGCTCACTCACCATAGAGAAGAAGTCCATGGCCGCACTGGGCAGGGCAAACAGCACCACCACGCCCACGTCGGTCTGGTTGATGCGTTGCAGGATGTCCTTGATGGTGGCCTTCGAGGAGGTGTAGACAGGGATCAAGGCCTCGTAGGCGATGCAGATGGACTGCTGGCTGGCCAGCAACGAGAACTGCCGCAGGCCCTGTTTGCCGTACTCATCCTCGCTGCCCACCACCGCGATCCAGTTCCATTCGAACCGCAGCACCAGCTGCACCATGGCCTCGGCCTGGCGCCGGTCACTGGGCACGGTGCGCAGGAAGGACGGGAACTGCTTCTTGTCGCTGAACTTGTCGCTCGTGGCTGAGTAGCTGATCTGCAAGAGGGAAGGAAAAAGCCAAGCCTTTCAGGACTGTGGTCAGTTCTCCAGGGGCTCATCTGTTACTGTCCTCTGCCTAGTCAGGGGATCGGGCAATGACCTTGGGCTGTGGAGCTGTTGTTGTGGAGGTGTAACAGCATGACAGTGGTCGGAGGAATTCAGTGTTGCCCAGATGCTGTGCTTGGGAGTGTTGCTGAGAAACTTATGTGGCTATGCCTACCTGTGGCATGAGGAAGAAGCTGAAGAGTTTGCCCGTGATGGAGACCATCTCGGAGGTGGAGGGCCCGATGACAGCCGCCACGCGTGTGCTGTAGCCCGTGTAATTGCACAGCACACGAATGCTTTGGGACTTCCCCTCGCTCAGGAACAGCATGGCCGGCTGCATGATGACCGAGGGCTGTCGGCACGAGTCATAGATTTCGAAGCCCAGACTGGTATCAGGGAGCACGAGGGGAGAGGAGTTGATCTCGTCCACTGCAAACTTCATCACCAGCACCTGGCTCACGCCGTAGGACAGGACCCTGCCATCGGGGGAGACAGGGTTACAGCGCTCTGGGAGCGGAGACGACCGTGGCGAGAGCATGAATTATGATGGGTCGAGCTGCAGACCACAACATGCCCCCGGAACACAGCGTGAGTGCAATTCAGTCATCAGTCAACAGTGACGCCCACACAGAGCGGGGACAAGAACACCGCGCACATCGACAACAAGCTCAAAACATCCTACACTGCTGGTTTAACAAGTAAATAATTTACCAACTGATCTGAAAATCTGATCCTGAATGTGTCCCATAGGTGTTCAACTGGGTTGAGATCTGGTGACTGCGAAGGCCATAGCATATGAGTCACATCATTTTCATATTCGTCAGACCATTCAGTGAGACCTCGTGCCCTGTGGATGGGGCATTGTCATCCTGTAAGAGACCACTCCCATCAGGATAGAGGTGATCACTCAGAATAACTGTGTAATGATTTGCAGTGACCCTTCCCTCTAAGGGGACAAGTGGACCCAAAGCATGCCAGGAAAATGCCCCCCACAGCATAATAGAGCCTCTGGACCCCCTCACTGTAGGGGTCCAGCAGTCAGGCCTGTCCCGTTCTCTTGGTGTCCCACACATGCACTCACCCACTTGTCCAGAACACGAGCCAGTTGAGTATCTGTGTAACTGAAGCTCCTGCCATTCGTGCCCCAATAATGACCCATCTTTCACAGGCACTTAGATCCTTTCCTCTTGCCATCTTGGTCCAAAATTGAGGTCAACTGTGCCTGCTCAGCATTTGTATACATGCCATAGAGCGTGACCGGATGTTAATTGCTTAATTGTACCATGCAGTACACCTGTTTGGAGGCATCTGCATTCGTTATGTTCCTCCACTCATTCATTCAGGTTTTTCATTGAATTTGTCACCCGTCTGTATGTCTTATATCAACCAGAGCATCATTAAGGAAATCTAATGTTTTCAGAACTCGCCCGCTTCCACATTGAGGTGAACCATATGCTCATTTAAAACCAACAAACAAAAAAATATGGTTGGGTTTGTCCCCTCTCATTGACAACAGTCTACTAAATGAAAACCCCAAGCTTTTCACACTGCTTCTACATCAGCATCTTGGTATTTGAAGCAGCAGGCATTTTATAGAATGTTTTTATTTTAAAAACACGAACATAAAAAGCATGTCTACTATGTACAGTGGGGGAAAAAAGTATTTGATCCCCTGCTGATTTTGCCCACTGACAGTGAGAGACAGAATAACAGCAAAAAAATCCAGAAAAACGCATTTCAAAAAAGTTATAAATTGATTTTCATGTTAATGAGGGAAATAAGTATTTGATCCCCTATCAATCAGCAAGATTTCTGGCTCCCAGGTGTCTTTTATACAGGTAACGAGCTGAGACTCTCTTAAAGGGAGTGCTCCTAATCTCAGCTCGTTACCTGTATAAAAGACACCTGTCCACAGAACAATCAATCAATCAGATTCCAAACTCTCCACCATGGCCAAGACCAAAGAGCTGTCCATGGATGTCAGGGACAAGATTGTAGACCTACACAAGGCTGGAATGGGCTACAAGAGCATCGCCAAGCAGCTTGGTGAGAAGGTGACAACAGTTGGTGTGATTATTCGCAAATGGAAGAAACGCAAAATAACTGTCAGTCTCCCTCGGTCTGGGGCTCCATGCAAGATCTCACCTTGTGGAGTTTCAATGATCATGAGAACGGTGAGGAATCAGCCCAGAACTACACGGGAGGATCTTGTTAATGATCTCAAGGCAGCTGGGACCATAGTCACCAAGAAAACAATTGGTAACACACTAACACACTACGCCATGAAGGACTGAAATCCTGCAGCGCCCGCAAGGTTCCCCTGCTCAAGAAAGCACATGTACAGGCCCGTCTGAAGTTTGCCAACATCTGAATGGTGAACTGGGTGAAAGTGTTGTGGTCAGATGAGACCAAAATCGAGCTCTTTGGCATCAACTCAACTCGCTGTGTTTGGAGGAGGAGGAATGACCCCAAGAACACCATCCCCACCGTCAAACATGGAGGTGGAAACATTATGCTTTGGGGGTGTTTTTCTGCTAAGGGGACAGGACAACTGCACCGCATCAAAGGGACGATGGATGGGGCCATGTACCGTCAGATCTTGGGTGAGAACCTCCTTCCCTCAGCCAGGGCATTGAAAATGGGTCGTGGATTGGTATTCCAGCATGACAATGACCCAAAACACACAGCCAAGGCAACAAAGGAGTGGCTCAAGAAGAAGCACATTAAGGTCCTGGAGTGGCCTAGCCAGTCTCCAGACCTTAATCCCATAGAAAATCTGTGGAAGGAGCTGAAGGTTCGAGTTGCCAAACGTCAGCCTCGAAACCTTAATGACTTGGAGAGGATCTGCAAAGAGGAGTGGGACAAAATCCCTCTGAGATGTGTGTAAACCTGGTGGCCAACTACAAGAAACGTCTGACCTCTGTGATTGCCATGAAAGGGTTTTGCCACAAGTACTAAGTCGAAGGGGTCAAATACTTATTTCCCTCATTAACATGCAAATCAATGTATAACTTTTTTGAAATGCGTTTTTCTGGATTTTTGTTGTTGTTATTCTGTCTCTCACTGTTAAAATACACCTACCATTAAAATGATAGACTGATCATTTCTTTGTCAGTGGGCAAACGTACAAAATCAGCAGGGGATCAAATACTTTTTTCCCCCACATTTTTTAATTGTTCCAGCAGTAGGAATCTGTTTAGGGCTTAGGGTGGCACGCTTGAGGTTTACTGACATGTGGTCAGGTCTGAAGACTGCCAGACCCCCTTCCCTGGAGCTGTCGGCATGGGCAGGTGAGTGGTTACCTGTCGCAGTGTACGTCGTCGGGCTGCTCCCGCTGGCTCGAGCTGGAGTTGCCGAGTTCATTGATGGGAAAGATCCCCCCCAGCATGATGTCCCCTTTGGACCAAAACAGGTCGGTGGAGATGTTTTTAAACCACGCTGGGAAGCCGTCCTCAGCGTGGCCGGGACTGAGAACGCTGCTCAACAGCAGCATCCTCAACACCCACTGCATTCTCACTGACCGCTGTGTGAGAGGGACAGAGAGGGGAGATGTGCCTTCATTGAAGAAGGGGACAAGGTGAAGCAAATCAGGTGGAAGAGGGGAAGAAGGGGAAGAGACATAGTGACTTCATTTATTTCTTATGCTCTTCATGAGTGCAGGGACATAAATGGACACACTGTCAGGGAGGGAGGAGAGAGAGAGACGGGTGGAGAAAGGTTAGATAACTGACCTGTGGTGGAGGGAGAGACTGGGGGTTGAAGGGGAAGTGGGGGGATTAGGTCAGTTTGATAGAGAGAGAGGGAGAGAGCACCTGAGGAGGGGAGAAGGAAGGCAGGGGTTGAACAGATGAAGTAAGCCCAGTCAGGATACATAGAGAGGTCCAAGAACAACAGATACAGCTCCAGAGTGGCCGAGAAAGCGATGCAGACAGACCTACCTTGTTTAGATGATAGATGCAGCTGCAGGCAGACAGACCCAGTCCAAGAGCACCAATCCCTGTTGCCTGGTTTCTCCCAAGGTCAGAGAGAGCAGAGACGTCCAGCCAGCCGAGCAGAGTGCCTCCTTCTCTCTCTCTGTCTCCCTCCCTCTCTCCCTCTCCCTCCCTTTGTCTCTCTCCAGGTGCCCTCTCTTTCCAAACAGGTAGCCCAGAGCAGGATACTCAAATCAGCGGTTCTGCACGCTCACATGCTTACAGGGAGCCCGGGATATAGTAGTAATGTGAAAATAAAACTGCCTATGGAAATGAGGCATGCCTTAATGATAAAGAGTTCTCTCACACTGGCTCTTGCTTTGCATAGTTTTCTTTTTTCTGCTTCTTTCTCAGTGCAGCAGACCTTGCTGTTATACCTGTATGCCGTTGCAGAATTTGGGAGAGGGTCTGCGCTTGGTGTAAACAGGGGAGGAATGAACTCCATGCTTTTGTCCAGTAATGAGTAGTAGAAAGTTGTGGAAAGTTCAGGTGTCACCTACAAACAAACTGGACATCATCAAACACAGTCACCAGGCCTGAACGCACGACACTCACTGGACCTAGCAACTGTGTACAGTTAAACCATTAACAATATTTATATATATATATATATATATATATAGTTATCTGCCTCTAGGTACTCTTAGAAGATTGTGCCACCACTTGTGCGGTGTTTTTCCAGTTTTACAGTAGGAAAACTGATACATTGGAGCTACATAGTTATAAGCGATGGCATACAAACTTTGACAAAGTATGTTCCGACCAAGGGCCACAGAAATGGGGCAGAAGGGGGTAAGACTTAATAGGACGTTGGTCTCGATTGGGGCTGAAAATCACGAAAGAATCAAACACAGTGCCCATAAAGGTGGCTGGCACTGCGGTTAATTCATCTGCTGATAACCGGGGCTGTAATGTGTCATGCTGGCGAGCTGCCGTGGGCTATGTCTGCTGATCCTCTGTACGGTGCGAGACGTGTGAAAACAGCGGCTCCAATTACATGTAAATCCTGGCGGTCACTTTGCATGCTGCAGACGTGTTCCTGCTTACGTTAAATGGAGGTAGAAATTCAAATCCTCCTCGCGTCTCTGATTCAAATCGAGGCCGTGACCCTGGGAAGAGTGACCGGTGACCGACTCCGTGGGCCTTTCCGAACAGACGCGGCCAAATCGCCCCCGAGGTCCATACACCCCGACCGCGTTCATCATCAGAGTTTTGTGTTGAAAATCATGAAAATGTTGCTTTTCTACAATTCTTCTCTTTAGATAGATAGATATATTGTGCTTAATTGGTCAATTTGCTAGTTTAAGGATTAAAATGCAGCTGTTATTAGTTATCAAATCTGATTCATAAACAGATGTATGACTTTGTGAAAAAATTCCCAGAAGGCTTTGTGCCAGAATGTTAAGTAAATTGTGTCCTTGGTGATATTTTTCAGAACCATGGTAAAAAGAAATGTATTGGTAAAAATGTGTGGTCCTGCTCCTTGTGTAGTGTTATATTTTGCTGCAGCTTCAGCACTTAGTTAAGTGACATTCAAGGGGCTGAGCGCGGACAAACTGCAGTTTACAAGAGGTTGTGCAGTGTCTCTGTGGATCAGAAAGCAGATTCGTCAAGACAAGGCAAGTCAATACAGAGGTCATACTGTCTTGTCCTCAGTTTTGCTGTGGTCTACGATGATACACCCTTGCACAAGATACTAATGTTATTGCTAGAATTAGTTTCCTCACTAGGGGGAAGAGATCTTCCAAGTAAAAGGCCTGATCTGATCCCCATCGCTCCAGAAGTTCACATTCAGACTCGAATACATGTCCTTCAGCGAGCAGCCCTAGACCGTGTCCCAATTTTCATAGCATTTCCCTGCAGCCGGCCACAGCCCCTGTGCAGCTCCAGCTTCCCTCCTCAGGGAAATGTATTGAAATGAATCGCTGTGTTCCTGATGACTGACGGCAACGACAAAAAAAAATCTGGAGACATTTGCATGGATCCGGACGTAGTGCAACGGATTTGCTGTAGATCTGCAGCAGCTGATCCTGTTATTTCCTAAAAAGTGAAAAGTTAGAAATGAGGAGGTGTGAAGGCTGGTTTCTGGGTTCGTTCAGTCATTCCCCAAAACCCTTTGTATAAAGAAATACCCTCTGTAAGTCGTAAGTCGTGTACTGGTCTGGGAGGCTTAATTGACTTATTGGCCAGCATGTGTTTTGCTTTACTTTAATTCTGTTTCCGCCTCCTGGGTGCCGACCCAGAATGGCCTGTGAAAGTCAGATGCACTGAATCAATTATATTCATTAAATAAGTTACACCATTTATCACTTGTAAAAGATACATATAATTTCCCCTCCACCCATTAAGTTCCTCTCTCTGGCCAGATGGAACTCCTCTCAAGGTCTTTCGCAGTCTTTCATTTGGCTTTATCTGTATCTGTATACAAGTAATTTTCCATCTAATCATGTAAAACATGGATTACAGCTTCTGCAAGTCTGCTGTGTCAACATAATACAATGATAAACTCCTTTTCAGGCATTACATGATATCAACCTACAAAGTGGGTTTTCACTTAAAGAGATTGGGGAGATAGTGGGGGACTGGTGTAAACCATGTCTTGATTTAGGGACAATGGAAACTTTCATCAGCAGCCCTAGTATGGGCTGAGTAAGCAGCAGGCACTCTGTGTGTGTGGTGTGGGGGGCGTCTGGTGAACGGGGTCGAGGATTGTCTGTGTGGTGAGGGACGAGGAATTGGGCAGGAAGCCATGTGGCCAGTGGTTTGGGCTTGTGGGTGAGAACTGTCAACACTGCGGTGATAATTAGAGGAATATTAATGACCTCTTTAGGTGTTTGGAACGCCCATTGGGTTCGTCCGTTTCCGTCCCAGGTGTGTAGATAATGATCGAAAAACTTAAAACCCGGGGTTGCGTTATCACTGAATCAGTCGAGGATCTCCTTCACACTGGAAGGATCTTCTTGTTTGCAGTTGCTTGCCTTCATCTGGACTAGCAGTAGTAGACCGGTGATCTCAACCTCCAGCCCTGTGGGGATAATGTGGGGGCTGCCGCTCTGCTGTCTTTGTCTCGGCCTTGTGGACTCTAGCATGCTGGAGGACATCTGGGTTGAGTCAAAGGGAGATTACTACATTGGAGGCATATTTCCAGTTGAGCATCTAGACAAGAATCTAGACAAGTGGTGAGTCTCTGACCGCAGCAATGTAGACTGGATGTGTGTCACTGTCCATCCTGTCTCCCTGTCCTCAGTCTTGTCTCTTTCTCAGGACTTCCGACAGCTGTTGAGCTAATCTGGAGAGTGGCTCACGTCCAAGCTGTGAGGTTCTCCCTCAGGCAGGGATCTCAGATCCCTGTGTTAAACTGAAATAGAGAAGAGACGGTCGTAATGGTGATGGAGCGAAATCTTCACTCTGTGATACCGGCCCTCTCTTTCTCCCCACAGTGCCATGCTGCCTGGATTTGTGATGGCAGAGGCAATGAGGTTTGCTATGCAGGAGATCAACAACTCCACCACCCTGCTGCCCAATGTCCGACTGGGCTACAGAATGCTGGACAGCTGCAGTGACGCCTGGGGCATCCACTCCATGCTGCACTTCCTGTCTCCACAAGACACCACAGTGCTTGACCTGCAGAGGAACTTTTCAGAGCTGCAGCCCAACGCCGTTGCCATCATCGGACAGGGGATGAAGCCACTGGACGATGCCATGACTGGGCTGCACCAGATAGTGCAAGTCCCCGTGGTGAGTCCTCTTTTCTGCAGCTTTGTCTTTTACATTGTATCCTCTGTACCGCAGAATCTTTCTTTCAGGCCAGGTGCCTTAAACCAGATGAGCTGGACATGATAAGCTCACTCCACAGAATATGTTCCTACTTATAGAATAACCTGATAAAATATGGAATTTATATTAGACTGAGATTTTAAATTAAATCAATTAAAGTATGATTGGGCTTAATTTCACAGATCAGTTACTATTCGGTGCCGCTCACCCTGATGGCGAGGTACCGCACCCTCTTCAGTGTGGTGCCAGCTATGGAGAACCAGCTCCTTGCCATCCAGGCCTTGCTGCTGGACCTGGGCTGGCGGTGGGTGGCGATTGTTGGCAGCAAGACCAATTACGGACAGGAGAACATCAGGACTCTGTACAGTCAGGTCACGGGTGAGGACATCTGTGTGGCATATTTCGGTACCATCAACGATACAGAGGTGGGCCCGATCATCAGCAAGATTGTGGACACCCGTGTCAACGTCACCGTGATCTTGGCCGAGCCGGAGACGGTGAGAGCCTTCTTCGCTGGGGTCATGGAGCAGAACGTGACAGGCAAAGTGTGGGTGGCCAGCAGCTCCTGGTCCTCCGCTTTCCAGGAGGTGTCGGTGCCCAGTAGCATAGGAACGGTGCTGGGGGTGGGCGAGTGGGGCACCAGTCTGCCCGGGTTTCAGGATTTCTTGCAGGCCTCTCTCCCCAATCAGCCTCCACTCTCTACAACAGCCTCCCCCTCTGACTGCCAGGGTTCTGATGCGGGGAAGATCCTGAACATGACGGGGACGCAGGGGGCCTTCAGTGTGTATGCGGCTGTCCACTCCGCAGCCCAGGCCCTGCACTTCGCCCTGGGCTGCCAGAGGTCTGCCTGTGACCCAGGGCCTGTCTACCCCAAAGAGGTGCCAGTACCGTCTTTGTCCTTTCTTGGGGAGGGGGTTACCCAGATCATGCACTGCCTTTCACCTTTCTGTTCGGTAAAGAGCTTTGTGTTTTCTTCTGTGTGTTTGTGTGTGTGTGTCTGTCTGTGTGCAGGTGATGGAAGCCGTGGAGAGAATCAACTTCTCCATTGGGGACCACGTTATCAAATTTGGGGTTAGCGGGACCATGGAAGCAAGGCTGTCTCTGGTGTCGTGGGTGTGGAAGAGTGACGGCACCGTGTCTGCGACCACCGTGGGGCATTACCACACCGGGTCCAAGGACCTGCAACTCCACAAGGGGGAGATTGCCTGGGGGGGGGTCCTTGGATCAAAGGTACGGCACAAAGCCGCCTGCTCCTGCGTGGAGACATTTATTTATTTTCCAACAAGTTCTTAAGGTTGTCTCGGACCGAAAAACAAATCTGGTACACTAACAATAACATATATACCTTTGCAGGAGCTTGAACGAGATGCAGCTTCTCTTTCCTCTTTCTCAACAGCTTACTTTAGTCACTTAAGTTGTGCACGTGCCGGTTCTCAGCCGGTGTGAGTGCCCTGGCCTCATGGTGTTTGTCACACTGTGCCCACAGGTGCCAATGTCGGTCTGTTCACAAGAGTGCCGGTCGGGTGAGAGAAAAATCCTAGGCACCCATCATTGCTGCTTCCTGTGTGATCCCTGCTCCTGGGGGACCTACCTCAACTACACGGGTGAGCGCCACGTGCGGGTTATATTGTATACGTACATATTTTTTCCAGGTAGTGGAACATTTGTATAACAAATATCAATCTACAGAATAAGCATCAGAGAGCTCAGATCACAGAAGAAGCAATAAAATGAGAGGCAAATTCAGGGCTTGAATATGAGAGCTAATATGGTAAGATTTCCGTTTGGGTAGACTGTGCTGCCAGTGTGGGCAGCTGTTTAAACACCAGCCGTCACTGTGGCTTCCTTGTATTCAACTTCTTAAGCCTGTCAGCAGTGTTTGCTAACAACCAGTTCTGGGCAATCACACGTTCTCTATAAATCACACACACAAGTCAACCAAACTGGTGTCGGACACAACGTTCTTCAGTATTAACAGCCAACCTAGACAGGTTTAATGATGGTAATAAAAAACACATTTGATTAATGACACAGAGGCCCATAATTTCCATGTAGGCAAATTTGTAGCTCTCAGCTTATTGTTCATATTACTATCAACTGTGAGAAAGTTTTTCTCTTACGTTTTACTGTCCGACCGAGTGCTGTAATTGTAATGAGTCATGTAACATTATCCCATCAATCAACATGATTATTATTGTGTCATGATAATTTATTGGAGGAAGCCCTTACCCAAGGACGACAGTAAAGTTAAAAAAAAATGTTCCAGTCCTAATTAAAGTAAAGTAAAATCAAGAAAAAAATACAGTGCAATGTTCTATTCAGGGGCAGTTCAAAAACATGCACAAATTGTCATCAAGTTCAAACGTAGCTGAGATCTCTTCAGGTGTGTGTGTGGGATGTGGTGTCTGACCTGACCGAGGCTGGCGTGTTGTCTTACAGACGAGTACTCGTGTAAGATGTGCCCGGCGGGGCAATGGGCGCCCCCAGCCAGTGAGGCCTGCCTTCAGAGGAGCACGGAGTATCTGGACTGGAACAGCGTGGCCGGGCTGGCGTTGATGTGCGTGGTGTCCACGTCCCTCCTGCTCAACGTGGCCATCGCCGCGCTCTTCCTGTTGCACTGGCAGAGCCCCATGGTGCGGGCGGCGGGGGGGTGCATGAGCCTGGCCATGCTGGTCTCGCTCATCGTGGCCTACAGCAGCATCCTGGCCTATAGCTTTAGACGTCCGACCCAAGTCTCCTGTGCCGTCGGGATCACCCTCTTCTCCATATGCGTCTCTGTGTCCCTGTCCTGCATGGTGGTGAAGTCCATCCAGATCCTCTGCATCTTCAAGTACTCCACCCGCCTGCCCCACTTCTACAGCTACTGGGTGAAGAACCACGGCCCCCCGCTGACCGTGCTGGGGCTCACACTGCTGGCCACGCTCATCCAGGGCGCTCAGCTCCTCTGCCTTCCGCCCAAGGTCATGGAGGCTGAGGACACCTTCTCGAACGCCACCATTCTCATGTGCAACCAGGATCAGCAGTGGGCAGACAGTATCTTTAAGCTCCTGATCGCCATGCTGGCCTTCTCCCTCTCCTACATGGGCAAGGGGCTGCCCAGGGCCTACAGCGAGGTCAAGTACATCGCCTTCTCCTCCCTCATCTTCATCGTGGGCTGGATCACATACCTGACCACGCACTTCATGGAGAGCGGCACCATCTCAGCGGCCCTGCAGGTGGCGGGCATGCTGGTCAGCCTCATGGGCATCAGCGCCGGCTACTTCCTGCAGCGCTGCTTCATCATCCTGTTTCACCCGGAGCAGAACACCACAGCCTACTTCCAGAGCATGATCCAGGAGTACACCATGAGTGGCCATTAGGGGTTGGGAGCTGGGCAGGCCGACTGTCCAAGCCTTCATCCCGAAGGAAAAGACAACTGCTTGTTTACTGATGCACTTATTTTCAGTCTACAAATAAGCAAAATCTAGCCAGAGGCAAAGTATGTTTGAAAAGATGTGTAAAACAATATGGAAATGTCAGATCTTACCTGATAAGGGAGATTGAAACTTAATGTGTTTTATAAAACTGACTTCGCTATAACTAATTGCTTAATTGAATAATTCACATTATTTTTCCCTCAACTCGACTATATCGAAAGTCGATTATATTGACTGGTAAATTTGAATACTTGTGACGCAATGAGGGCAATAACGCCTTGCTTGTGTGCATACTACTACTACTACTACTACTACTACTACTACTACTACTATAATAGACTATTTTAACTGTATGTGTCAATGTAATGATTGACACCGGAAGCCGAATTACAATAACAGCACTTTGACGTTTGACGGAGAAAAGAGGTAAACAGGACGAGAAAAGGTAAATATATTGTTTTTGTTTTGAATTGAATCTAGATATTTGTATTATGTATATCTATACCTCGTTATTTTGCAGACATTTAATAAACACACGTATTTTTTCAATACGTAACTTTGTTTTACATGATACATTTGACCAGCAGATGAATTGTGTAAATTAAATTGTATTAAGGTTTTTAGTTAAACAATGAAAATGATTGGCAATAACTCGACCAACCAGCAGGTGGAGACAATGAGCTGATTCAGATAGTGCGGGGTCAATTAAAGCATCGCTGTGAGTGTGTGGGGTGTGCACGTCTGGCTCCTGTTGTGTGCCCAGGCAGCAAACTAAGTTGCCCCAGCGTTGGTCTATGGTTAGCAAGCTAAACATGGGCCAACATTGACCCAACCTGAAATTGCTGTGTGGGTAGTTATGCAGTTTTGAGTGTGGTTCAACGAACTTATTATATTGGCAACATAAGCAAGGCTGCCACATAATGCTACGGCTCTCTCTCTTACATCTCTGTCTAAAGTAAACTCCTTTCACATGCCTTTCACATATGACTGGCGCAAACTTAACTCCCTGCCAGATCTCTGCCCTCACAGCTCTTATCTCTGGGGCCTGTGCCAGGCTGTGGGAAACTGGCATTAACCACACTGCCAAGCAATCCATTTTAATGATGCCCAGTTTCTGATTATTAATGAGCTCTGCATCAAATGTTAGTTACACATCGCTCAGGGGCTTCTGTAACGAAAGCCTGGCAGTTGTCATGGGTTTGCTTGTTTGCCTATGGATTAGTTTAAAATGATGCGCTCAGTGTTAACATTAGGCTTCTGGTGATACAAAAGTATTGCGTGACCGGAGCTGTGGACTGAGAGAGAGATGCCTGCAGGACCCACACAGAGGGAGGGATTTGTTTAGGCAAAGCAGTTTGGGCTGTGCCTTTTCCAGAAGGATGCATTTTTCAGAAACATGCTGTGTGTTCACATGTAGCACAGGTGGGGGGGATGCTGTCCTGCTGGTTTTTGTTTTAGCTGCTTTCAGATTTACTTTATTGAAACATTAAAGTAATAATTTGCTTATTTTGAGCTTTTAAATTGTGTAACTTCCAGATTCCTGGAGAATTCAAGTCCATTTAACTTGAATTATTCAAGTCTAACAAACTTGAAAATAAAATTACTGCTTTTTTGTATAGCTGTGATTCGACTTTTGTCATATCCTTGTGATAATGGTTTCCATTTATATTTTCTGCCAAACAATCAGTTTTCCTCCCCACCAATTGGAAAAGCAATGCAAACAGATGGTTTACTAATCATTCAGTTTTGCATGCTAATAAGCCATGTATTTTGAGTAAACATTTGAGTATATACACACAACTACAGGGCCACCTGGAAATCTGAAACTACCAGTTTTACCAATGTGAAAATACTAGTAACTCTACTGACTTGTGCAAAAGCTTCATATCCCTGTGAGCAGAAACTCAGATGTGCTGATAATTATGCAGGATAGATCAGGCTTTCTTGATCTGACCTGGCATATATTTAATTTCAGTGGGTAAGCAGATACAGATCCAACCGGTCCAGGGCCCTCATCAGGCGCGCATGCAGCCGATAAGGATCTGTCAGTCCGACCGCAGCCAGAGGACGGGCTCACGATGCCGGGCTCACGATGCCGGGCTCACGATGCCGGGGCAGACGGGGAGTTGCTCGGGGGAGTTGTGCACCCGAGTGTGCAGAGGTGAGCGCTCGGTCCCACGACAGCCAACCCGGCTGCGATGCTGGCTGATAACAGGCAGGTAGGGTGTCTCCAGGCACGCACCTTTACGTCAGCAAGGCTCCCTGGCTGGGATCCAGCGCTTATCAGCACAACAGTGACAACACGGTGTTGAAAAGCCATTTCACATTTTACCAGCCTACCCCGAGGGGGGAACTGTCACATCCCTGCCTTTGTTGATGGATTTGAACTTTTACTTTGTCAACACGGGGAAGAACGCCAACAGACCCAGTGAAATGATTAGTTTTAATCCGAACTCCAGGCATATAGACTTGTGCTTGTCCAGTCATTTTCTGGATCCAGGGAGAAGAAAGCTTGTGTTTAGATCTCCAGATTTCTAATCAGCCCGTGTCTCTGGAGGCTGTTTTGAGTCAGTGCTGTTGTAACCTTTCACAAGAACTGATCGCACAAGGAAGACAAACAAATAAACACAAACAGGAAAGCGTGAGCGGCCGAATGTGTGCTGGCATGAACCCGACCCGGGCAGGTGATGGGGTTCGAGCTCACAATTCATCACAATAAATACTAAAACAAAACTGTAATGTATAAGACTGGTGTGGCCTCTTCAATGTGACAATAACACGAGTAGAAATACAAATACAAATTATAAAACATTCTTACGTTTTCTTTTCATACCTGCTGTTGACAATCGAGCAATATGGTCCAAAAACCAAAACGAAATCCAGATGTTCTCGATTAATCTTTGCAGGTTAATGTACAGCATTTTTAATGAATCAAAATATGAACTTGGTACAGTATGTCAAAGGCTGTGGAAGACTGGAAACAGCTGTTATTATTTACATACCCGACCTGCAGTCTATATACTTCATTAGATGACATTATCATGACCTGAAGCAGGGCGATTATCTTGTCTGATGGCTGGTATTTGTCAGTATATTTATTACAAAATAAAACACCCATCAACTCCCAAATGCTTCCTCAATGTAGTGTTATGCTTGTGAATCTCTGTGCGATGCTGTAAATCAAATAAATACAGCTTTACTGCAGTAAACCATGTTCTGGAGGACAGTGGACTCACGTGTTAGAGGATACAATAATACAAAAAAAAAGTCTGTACTTGGGCTCAGTCTTGCTTTGGCTTCGCGACACCCAGCTGGAGATGCCACCCACATTCGTGTGAGGTTTTCAGATCAGGGCCTCTCGAATCTGCCCTTTGGCTTAGTTAGGAGAAGGACCACTCTCGATCTGTCATGGGTTTCAGCCACTAGATGTCAGCAGCAGCTCTGTGTGAGTCAGTGTATTGAATGAAATGGGTATTGAATCATGGGGATTGTTCTCTTAATTACATGTTTTCTCATCGAGGGGGTTAAGGCAAAAGTCTGCAGTTGGGAACCGGATGAAAATGTCGTTTTTGGTTTAGGGTTTAGAGTGTGGGAGCGAGCTTGGGGGGGGGCTGATAAGAGAGGTCAGCGTACCTGCATCCCTGGAAGAGTTCGAACTCGGTACAAACGTTCCCGACCGTTCTCGTGAACAGATTGGAGAGCCAAACGGGAGGGAGGCGTTATTGTTTGTTTGTGGTGCCGGTTCTGTCAATAAAGACGGCTCTTACATCAGCAGTCCGCCATGGCTTGAGGAACGATGTGAAGATGATTGGCTGAGACTGAGATAATACTCCCTCGGAATATCATTACTGGCTGTTCCTCTCTGAGTAGTTGCCAGAGCTTTCTTTTTTGTTTGTGCTGGCTGTAATTAGTGGTGTTATAAATAATCTCCTGATGGCTTTTGTAACAACAAGATACAACAGGTTTACCAACAACAAGAAACACCAGGCTTCTGTGAAATGATGCAAAGCTGTAAATCAATTTGTGTGTCAGGAGTGGATTAAAAACGATGATATGCACAAATGTTCTCGCCATTAAATGAGATTTCGTGTTTTTCACCCCCCATTCCCCGAGATTGATTTATGCATGCATTTCAGATTTTGATTAATCTACATGAAGTAAATAAATTTAAAAATGGATGGATTTGATTTCCCCTTTCCCAGAGTAGCCTTAGTGTTTGAATGTGTGTGTGTGTGTGTGTGTTTGGGGAATGGAGAGAGCTGATATCATGTGATCCTCTGCTATCCATCCCTCCTTTCTCCCTGGATTGCCGGGCTAAGCACTTTTCATTCTTTCAAGGTCCTTTTAGAGAAATAGGATTAGGGTTTGTTTTTTTTCCCCTCCTTTTTCGCTCTTTCTCTCTCTCTCTCCTTAGCCTGAGAATTTCTCGAGCAGGTCTGGCTCCCCATCAGCCCCACACTAATCTTCATCACTGAGCAGAGAAACACTGAGCCCATTGTCAACACAGCGGCCAGATAAGCCAGGGCTGCTGACAAATTATTAACTCGCCTCTCCGCAGGGGGAAGGCAGACAGTCTGCGGAATACTAAAAGACAGGATCGTCTGCCAGTGGACGTTTTGCGATCTGTCTCCTTCGGGGGCCGAGAAGGAGAGGGTGTGTGTGTAGGGGGGAGAGTTGGGAGTGTGGGATCCACTTTCCTCACCCGACAACAAAGCCACAGAGACAATGTGCAAACTGAGCTCAGTGGTGGTCAGAGGGGGGTCCAGTGTCAAAGCTTGTGACTGCACGCACGTCTTCACCCGAGCTGTGCCGTTCTGTACTGTACTGTCTCTGTGTTTCTCTGCACAACTGCTTACACCTCTGTTTCAGACTGAAGAGATTCAGTTCCTTCCGTCCATCTGTGCACGGCTTCATTTTGAGAGCAGGAGTGGTTGTGGTCTCTTTTATTTGACCCACAATGTGCAGTGTGTAGTTATTACCCAAACAGGCATCTTGTTTACCTTTTTCTCACTCCCACACATTGTCTAGATGCGGACGAGGACAAATATAAAAACATACATCTATCTATAGGTACATTTATAATATTTTTTTTAACATTTTCCTGCTACCTGCATGTGTTACTTTGCAAAAAGAGTAAACAAAAAAACTGTTCACCAAGTGACTCAGGATGTCTCTGGCTTTTTGGCTTACAGTTTTGCTCCTCTTGGTTTCTGTGTCGACTGTAAATTAAATGTTTACTACCTAAAAATGACCCTATGTCATTGTTTGAAAATCAGGAGGCCCAGTGAGACAAGTTGTTACATTAGTAATTGCACAATCGGATCACTACAACCCTCATCTTGTATCTGTAGAAAGACGCCAGTCAAAGCTATTTTAATGACATCTCTCTCGTTTAGAGAATAAGGACTTGGGTTTGGACTTTACTGTAGTAGAAGTCCGATGGTTTCAGTGTTGTGATGGTTCAGGCTCTTCTGCAGGAGGACCAGGAATGCAATAGTATTGTGTCTTTCGGTGGCTTTTCTGTGTTTTGCTCCTCTGCCAGTCTCCCAAAAGGGTGAACCCTGACTTGCCCTTTCCTGCTTCAGACTCTTGCAGTCCAACCTGTTCTTCCGGCCCAGTGTGTGTCTGAGTGTGCTCAGCTGTTCGGCGACTCGGAGACGAGAACTAGGCATGCTCTGTACCACAGTGTGTTTTGTTTTTTCTTCTTCTGCAAAGCAAACACACACAGGCACACACAAACACACACACGCACACGCACTCACACACTCTCACACAAAGCCATGTTTTTTCTGAAAGCAGATTGCATCACAAACCAGTCACTCCCTTGGCTAACCTGACCTACTGTTTCAAGAAGAGAGTGTACAGTTTGTCCTGAGTGGTTGGACTCTAGGCTGTGTCAGTGTCCACATACATGTTTGGGAAACCACATGCAATGCAAACAGACACTGCTTTTCCGGCACATAGAGGTGGAAAATCTAGGGCAAGCTGTACCGGCCAGTCGAGTCGAAAGCTGTCCTCCAAGTATACTTCAGTTGTGTTGTCCCAACTAGGGCCTGAGAGCTCAACATGTATGTGACAGGCAGCTCCGATGTGAGCTGTGAGCCAATGAGAACGGAGACGGGGAGTGTTCCTCTTAGTTACACATTACATCACTTACATCAAACAATTTACCACATTCCCTGCATAAGAACAAGTTAATGTCCCTGAACTGACCATATTTGCATTGCACAGTAACTGGCCCTGTCCACCTCCTATTTCTCCAGATGTTTGTTGAAATGAAATGTATTTTGAAGTCTTAGCTAACTTGTAGAGAAGGAACTGAAAGGCCATTGCTGCGTTATCCCACCCCCTTGTCTAGATTGCAGCCAAGGCCCAGAGAACGGGTTTCACGGACAAACTCATTCTGCAGAAACGCGGGAGAATGTGTTGAGAAGAGTGAGGTGGATTTATGCCACTGGACCCAAAGTGAGTGTTTCTCGTGCTGGGGTTATGTGAGATAAGCTATCCTGAGTGGAGCCCATGTGGTTTTTCAGCTCAGGGAGAAGGAAAGCACCAGTGGACACCCTCCAATACGTGCTGAGGTGTAGAGAGAGCCAGGAAAAATCCAGCCGGTGCATTTGCAGCAAGGGAGAACAAGGCGGCGTGGGATCCGAGATTACACTTTATTTGATTTTCAAAATAGATATAACAGCCACGGCCCCTGACCCCCGGGCCACCCACCTTTCGGAGTCAGTGACCGCGGGAGAACAGATCAGGGGCCGCTGTCTCGAGCGCTGTCCTCCTGCCATGTTTGCTGTGTCCACATTGCGTGGGAGGCCTCAGGTTATCGCCCCTGTGCAAACTGCAGGCACAGGAAGTGCTGCTCTGAGTGCACTGTCCCAAGGCCCTCGAATTCTGTGTTGTGCAAGCAATTGCTTTTCTCATCACACCCCACATTGAGACACAACGCGCTACATTTAACCCTTCGGCTGAGTGTTGCCCTTGAACCCGTCTGTTGCAGGACACATTTTGTACTGGCCCGATACCACAGTAAACTTGTGGAGTGGTATTGCTGTAGTTTGCATTATAATACTCGCAGTTAAAGCACAGTATTTGGAACTGGAACTCAAAGTGTTTATGCTGACAGGCCAATATTTCCATACATTTACATTTTATTATTCTCTCATGCGCTTCAGACTAGAAGGATACACAGATTGACATGTCTGGTTTCCATTATGCAACAGTGATACAAATCAGAGCTTGCCGGTTAGGTCTAAGAATAAAAATAGTGTGTTCTGTGCTGAGCTGTCAGATATGGTTTCTCGCCAGGCTGGGTTTTTTCTCTGTCTGTTGTATAATTACAACGTGGGAGGAATGTGACAGACTGAACACCTAATTGCAGCCTCCTAATGATACACGCTGTCCTGCCGCCGAGATGCGAACCTCCCTCTTGCGTCACTGCAGTCGCGGGCTTTTGCTGTAGGCAGATACGGAAGGGTTTAGGTAATTATTCAGATATCGTTTTATATACGAATAATACATTTGAGAAGCATGCCCGGGTCTGCACGTTCACTGTGGGGTTTCTGCTTCTGTGTTTACAAGCAGCAGGTGACTGCAATCATCCTTTTCAGGTCTATGACTAAGCTCTGTGGAAACTATATGGTTTTCCTGTGAAGAGATAAAATTTGATATTCCAAAGCGGTTTGGATTTCGTTTAAAATATATATCAGTTGCCATTGGTTACTTTTACTAGGTTGGAAAACACACACACAATTATGAATCCGAGGACCTGGTAAGATATTTGCTGCAGATTGCCAGTCCTTGTAGGTCTTGTATTCTTCTCTGCTATTCGGAAAAGAGTTGAACATCACATTGTGACACACCGGACAGCTCTCCGTTGGCAGTGTTAAAAGTGACAAATTATAGAATTGAACAGGGTAGACAAGAAAACATCAGATTTCTCTGTGAGGAAACATGAAAGGAAATCATTGTTCTCAGTAGTTTATATCTGGGATCAAACGGGAGGGATGGAATCAGGGGACAATAGCTGGGATTCCTGCGTTGATCCGTAGATCTGTAGATCTCAATGCCTGCTTGACCGAAGAGGTGGTTTTCGTCCCAGCAGAAGAGAAAGGCATTCTGGTGCCACAGGGAGGACAGAGATTGCTAGGAAGGGCTGCTGTGGAATTTGGCCAGGCTTATATAAGAGGCTGAGGGGTGCTTGACACAGCTTTTGGCTTCAGGCATGATTCGGGGGGTACAGGTGTCATGGCGCCCCCATTGCGTGTGACCCTCCGATACAGCGCTGCCAAGACGCCTCTAGGGGACTGCAGCTACCAGACTGTACTCGGGGATCTCCAGTAATCGGTTTTGCGTTTGATGTTTTGGAGTGGGTGGGAATTCTAGCATTTTAATGGTCAGACAAGTTACGTTTTTTGGATCTAAATCTTATTCAGTCTTTATTTATCCTTCTGTTGGACGTTTGCCATGGCTGCTGTGCCTCAATGCCGTAGAAGTCGGCCACGGTACCTTCTGCTTTTGATCGGTTTGTCCGTGAGCCAAAAACTCAAAAGAGCACGGGTCTGTACTTGAACACCCACACGTGTGGTTACCTGTATTGTCTCTGGGGGGTTTACTGCCTCAGGGACCCGATTCCGGCTTTCAGTGGGTGCAAAATGTGGCTGTGTTTGAACTCTGGTTTCCTGAGGTGAGTAGGTTATCAGAGATGCGGTGAATCAACCCCCGGCCAGGGCTGGCCCCTGTGGGGACAGACAGCGAGGTTCCTGTCAGGCTGCTGGGGCCGAGCCACTCTCTGACCCATCCTTGAGTCAGCCTGGCTCATACTCCGGATGATAATAAATACAGTTCATAATTAGTAAGAATAAGCTGTCTTCCATCTGACTCATTTAATTACTTTTAATTAAAGACAAGGGAGGCGGGGGGTGGCATCTGTTTAAAAGGGAAAAAGGAATCTATTTTTACAACTGTAGCTTAGCTCTAATGTCTTTTCACACTGGTGCACATTGAATAAACCAAACCTGTAGTATTTCACCTCAGTGTCACTTATACATGTATGCAGGTTGCTTATTTGGCACATTCAAGGTGGAGTAGAAACCATGAATAGCTTTAATCTGTAGAAATAAAACCAGAGCACCATACCATATAGAAGACATACGATACAGAGTATGCAATAGCTGTAAATATAAATATTGAATTGTCCTTCACATGTGCATTGAAGGAAGTGACTTGATCTTCTCCATACATCAGAAAACAGTTGGTGTAGATCATAGGCCAGCAGAGTGCTCTTGTTGATAGCGAGTGAATGCTGTGCAGAGAGCCAAGAATCCCCTGCTGACTTTAACTCAAACAAAACCTGGCAGGTAGTCTTGATTAGAAAACATACAGTGAGGGGAAAAAAGTATTTGATCCCCTGCTGATTTTGTATGTTTGCCCACTGACAAAGAAATGATCAGTCTATAATTTTAATGGTAGGTGTATTTTAACAGTGAGAGACAGAATAACAACAAAAATATCCAGAAAAACGCATTTCAAAAAAGTTATAAATTGATTTGCATGTTAATGAGGGAAATAAGTATTTGACCCCTTCGACTTAGTACTTGGTGGCAAAACCCTTTCATGGCAATCACAGAGGTCAGACGTTTCTTGTAGTTGGCCACCAGGTTTACACACATCTCAGGAGGGATTTTGTCCCACTCCTCTTTGCAGATCCTCCCCAAGTCATTAAGGTTTCGAGGCTGACGTTTGGCAACTCGAACCTTCAGCTCCCTCCACAGATTTTCTATGGGATTGAGGTCTGGAGACTGGCTAGGCCACTCCAGGACCTTAATGTGCTTCTTCTTGAGCCACTCCTTTGTTGCCTTGGCTGTATGTTTTGGGTCATTGTCATGCTGGAATACCCATCCACGACCCATTTTCAATGCCCTGGCTGAGGGAAGGAGGTTCTCACCCAAGATCTGACGGTACACGGCCCCGTCCATCGTCCCTTTGATGCGGTGCAGTTGTCCTGTCCCCTTAGCAGAAAAACACCCCCAAAGCATAATGTTTCCACCTCCATGTTTGACGGTGGGGATGGTGTTCTTGGGATCATTCCTCCTCCTCCAAACACGGCGAGTTGAGTTGATGCCAAAGAGCTCGATTTTGGTCTCATCTGACCACAACACTTTCACCCAGTTCTCCTCTGAATCATTCAGATGTTCATTGGCAAACTTCAGACGGGCCGGTACATGTGCTTTCTTGAGCAGGGGAACCTTGCGGGCGCTGCAGGATTTCAGTCCTTCATGGCGTAGTGTGTTAGTGTGTTACCAATTGTTTTCTTGGTGACTATGGTCCCAGTTGCCTTGAGATCATTAACAAGATCCTCCCGTGTAGTTCTGGGCTGATTCCTCACCGTTTTCATGATCATTGAAACTCCGCGAGGTGAGATCTTGCATGGAGCCCCAGACCGAGGGAGACTGACAGTTATTTTGTGTTTCTTCCATTTGCGAATAATCGCACCAACTGTTGTCACCTTCTCACCAAGCTGCTTGGCGATGGTCTTGTAGCCCATTCCAGCCTTGTGTAGGTCTACAATCTTGTCCCTGACAACCTTGGACAGCTCTTTGGTCTTGGCCATGGTGGAGAGTTTGGAATCTGATTGATTGATTGTTCTGTGGACAGGTGTATTTTATACAGGTAACGAGCTGAGATTAGGAGAGTCCCTTTAAGAGAGTCTCAGCTCGTTACCTGTATAAAAGACACCTGGGAGCCAGAAATCTTGCTGATTGATAGGGGATCAAATACTTATTTCACTCATTAACATGCAAATCAATGTATAACTTTTTTGAAATGCGTTTTTCTGGATTTTTTTGCTGTTATTCTGTCTCTCACTGTTAAAATACACCTATCATTAAAATTATAGACTGATCATTTATTTGTCAGTGGGCAAACGTACAAGATCAGCAGGGGATCAAATACTTTTTTCCCCTCACTGTATATATATACTGTATAATCTATGTAACATGCTTCCTTGAGAAAGATGTGTAAAGCATATTGAATCTGGGAATATGTTTTCATCTACCACAGTTACCTTTCGGTTTAATAGAACAAATTGATTTTACCCTCATTACCTGTGCATGTGCATTTCACCACACGGGATGAACACTGCAGTGTCGGACCATAATTGTGTTGCAAAGGTAAACTTTCCTGCTGGCTTTTTCTCCTACCTTTTCGACATATTGTTGTTTTAATTTGAAAGAAGACGAGTTACAGCTGGCAACATGTTCACCCGTCCCACACCGCTGTTAACAGCTGGAGCCTGAGGGCCTGAGAGTGGGTGAGAGAGGAAGAGAAAGAAAGGGAGCAGAATAGAAAGAGAGACCGAAAGGTTGGGCGGAAAGCCCGCAAAGGGGAAGTGCATGCTGAGAGGGATGGCGACAGGGTTTCCCATGCTGCTAGTACCGAGACTCTGTTCGCACCCACAGCGATTCACCCGACGCTGATGCTGTGTGTTCTTGTTTTGCCCTAGACCGTGTGGGCGAGTGCCAGTGTGACACGCCGGGGCCACTTGCTTGATGATGGTGGTCCCAGTTTAAACCACACTGATTATTTGACCCCTGAGTGACTGAACCACTTGGAACTGGAATATCCTGGAGTGTGATACTCCTTGTTAGGCTAAAATACACTGCTTAAGGCATGTTCATTACCCAGTCTTTCCCTTTAAAATTCTTATTTGTGACTGCAAATAGTTAATGCTCATATTTGTAACTGGAATGCCTGACCCAGTTATTTCTTTACTCATTAAATTATGTCCCTGTAGGAAATCCAATGTTTGATGCACTTTTTGAGGTCACACTTTGCAATAATGGGTGTATATATGCAATGAACTGATGTATGAATAACACATGAGCACCTTAAGTACTTCATCTGTGCTCTGCTGTTAATCACATGTATAATAGGGTCAGGGTGACAGACTGGGTTTGGGGTTGGGGTTTATACATGTGATCAACATCAGAACTCAGTGGGAGTGCATGGGGCGTTCATATATTCAGCTTAAGGACCGCAGTCTGCATTGAGCGGAGGAATGCTCCTAATGTGACAAGATGAAGAGGAACAAATTTATTTTTTGATGACTCAATCCTCTTGAATCAGCTGGTTGCATTATTGTTTAAAGGAAGATCTGCCCTCTTTTGACAAGGCATGCCACAATTAATCAATCAATCAATCAATCATCCTTTAACGCCTCTGAAGCAGCTCAGAGTGAATAATGAAATCACGGCACGTCACAGGGTAGCCACATTACAGGAATATCCACATTGCAACACCTGGAGCTGAATGACGGTGGCTGTCATAGCCATCCCTATCATCGTCTTCCCATGTGTGATGTGTCGGGACAGGATCCAGACGAGGAATTGGAAAGTAGGACAGCTGTGTTGGCCAGAGAGACCTTCATTTTACTCTGTTGGGTTGAGATGGGCGCGGACGTAGATCAGAGATGCTTCCATGGATGGAATTTGCTCGTCCCGTTCTCCTTATTGAAATTTGACTTTGAGAGACCATGGAAAAACAGACCCTCAGTCTCGTGTTCAGGGGACATCCTCCGACATATCATCTATGCGGTCACACACCCCTGCTTGAATTAGAACCGGTGTCTCAAGCTCATCTCCAAACGCCCGATCCGTACAGCCCCAACTAGGTGACAGGCCGATCACCTGGGGGTGTTTGAATGCTCTACCAATTTGAGACGAATGATGTCAAAGTAATGGGTTCATAAACTCTGAGCCTGGTCACACATGAGGGACGGAATTGGAAAGAACATGATTATTGAAGCTGTTGTTTTTGTTGTTTTTCTGCGGGTGGCCATTGCGTGTGAAGAGGCTTGTCAGAGTTGCCTGTCATTAAACAGAGTGGAAAGTAGCATACGAAGAAGGTGATAAATACCTTGCAAAACACCTGCAGCTGACTCAACGAACATTAATCAAAACCCACAGAGAGCCAAGCCCAGAGGATGCCAAGTAACCATGGAGAGATGTTGCCATTCACACATCAGGAATCTCTTCCAACACCCGTGATGATTGGTCCATCAATTAGCTCCTGACAAAGGCTCGGTGACAGATTTCCTCTCAGCTGTTGTTCTGATTCAGAAAGTAACAGTAACCTCAGAGCACACCCAGCCTGACCACAGGTCTGATAGTTCATGTTGTAGTGATTTTTAAAAGTTTTGGGACATTAATATAATCTCTGTCACTGGGGGAGAATAAATCCGAATGTCGATTTATTATTATTCTGACAGGAAGAGTTTGTAATCAACGAGTTTGGGTGTGAGCAGGAGGATCTGTATTGTTGAGCATGTGAGGATACTTCCTTAATTAACAGTGCCTGAGTGTTGTAGTGAAGGAATGACGGAGTGGTTGAGTGATGTTTATAAATTCTTCCCAGACTGGATGCCATTGATTCGGTGACTCTGCGAGAGGGATCTGAGTAGTGGGAAGGCGTGTTTCAGGGAGGTGGTCAATAATGATTGCAATTACTCATGCTGACAAGTAATTAACTACACTCACAATGGCCGGCCTCAATCCCTAGTGGTGGTAATTGTGATTTAAATGATCTGCTTGTCAATTTGGGGAATTTACCACAACCCCGATGAGCAGTAGCCAAAAAAGGAAAAGGTCTGTTGTGGGGTAGGCATCGGAGGCATTGAGAAAGAACGACCTGATTTGACTGCTGATTCACAGCCAACCTCCACACTTATTATAACATCTGTTGTTCGACTGATCTGTCATGGATAGATTCAGAACGAATTGGACACACGCTGGATGAAAGAGCTATTTATACACCGTGCTGGCAACACTTAGAAGAACCAGTCGGAGACACTTTAAAGACCTGGGGAATAAAAAGAAACCTGTTGGGGAAAAATCAGCATGTGAACACAGGGAGAAAATGAAATGGGAGGATAGAAATGATATCATGGCTTCTAAATTAGGTGTGTGCAGACCAGTAGGATTATTATTTGTTCATATTTACTAAGTAAAACTAAGACTGACTGTCCATAAACGTGGTAGTGTGACAGGCAGGGCAGGAAGCAGCACACCTTTTTAACAAATAGCTTCTCCTTTCTTATTCCCATCTAGACTGGTATCATTAGCACACTGTCTGACTATCGCCTCTAGTGCCACTGGCCCTCATCTTCTTCGAGGAGGTCAGTAGAGCCCCTGCTGTCCATCAGGCGGATGGTGCACGACTGACTGTGGCCCCCTCCGGCCCTCCTCACTCAATCCTCCAGGCCTCATTGACCGCCGCTCTCACATCGGTGCTGGAGTCACCAGGAAAGTGTTTTCTCTCTCTCTCTCTCCCTCTCTCTCTCACACTCGAGCAGGGAAATGAAGAATGGACCCTAATGCGATGTGATATAAATAAAGTGAGTCAGAGGGGGTGGCAGGGGGCCAAGTGGCAGTTGCAGAAGTTGTACTGTCACGGCCCTCGACAGTTTATTGCCTTTGAGAGGGCTTCTCGGAACAGCAGTGATTTACTACATCTATGGCTGGGATGAGTAGTGTGGAAAAACTCACAGGAAGCCCCAGTGCTGGAGTGGGCTCCCCGGGATTGGGTTACAGCCACGGTGGCTGTGGTCAGTTTAGTCACACATCGGGACCAGGGCTAGCGGCATCCATCTGTGACGCCCAAGGCCCTGACTCATGTCTTAGGCCTCTCTGCCATTGTCTCCTCATTGGAGGAGAGCCCGGGATGTCACCTGCCTTTTCTCTTATTCATTTCTTAGGAGGGAGGGGAGTAGACGAATGTGCCTTATTCACTTCCGTGCCCTGCAGGGAAGTCATGGCTAGGCTGGTGTCTGCTGCATTCCTCTGGTGAGGAGCAATCCAGCATCAGGGTTGAACAATGACAGCCTCGCAAGTTTGTCACCACATCAAATGCACTTTTACAATCAGGCTCTTCAATGGACAAAGCCAGGCCAACGTTTCGCAGAACGCTTGGGAAGGTCTATAGTTTGATATCCAGGATGTTGACAGAGCCTTGGCAGATCCACACTTCATTGGGGACGACGACAAATAATGTGTCTTTTAGTATTTCTGTATTATGTCAGGCAGCATTAGTGTTGTTGTTATTCCTTGCTTTTCAAGGACATCTGTCACACAATGCAGAAAACACAAACACACAGCCAGTCGAACACATTTGATACGGTGTCGGAAAGCGGCTCGCTCAGTGTGACCCTGCTGTGACCCGCCGGGCTGAAGTTGAAGGGGGACACAGAGCCCTCTTTGTGCGCCGGGCCGATGACACCGCCAGGCTGACATGCCGGAGCTGAGATGTGGTGTCTGTTACGATACATGAAGAATAGGAACCAGTAGGGCAGGCCAGTGTGGGGTTGCCTGAGACAATACACAAACAGAAAAGCATTACCTGTACCACGATATGAGTTCATTTCCTCCACATAAGTCTGATTTGCAACAGACCTCTTTGTAATCGTGGCTTATTAACTCGTATTAACCAGCCGACACTGAGCATGAAGCACTGGATTACCTGCATCGCTGATGTGTTCAGGTGGTGAAACACTATGGCTGTTTCAGACAGTGGCGATTGTGTGTTTGTGTTGTCTGTTCTGCTCCAATCAGTGGGTCTCTCTTTAGGAAAATGACTCGTACAGGGCCCTCGCTGTGTGTAAGCGTTATTGTGATTGTTATTATTATTATTATCCTACAATTCTTGTGGCGTGATGAATAGGATGTTGATTCAGAAATGGGGGGAGAGAAGAAGAGGGTGAGAGGAGAAGGGACAGAAGGGGGGAAACGCCAGGGAGGAAAGCAGAGAGTAGGAGACTGTGTCTGAGGGAGGGAGCGAGGGGGCGGAGGGTTAATGTTAGTGGTTGACTCCTGTGGAATGCAGCTGCTGACTCAGAGCGGCTTCTCTGTCAGTCTCCGTTCATTCACTCTCTGCCGCGGCTCATTCACGCTCTCGGCCCTCTCTCGGGGCTGGCGGGTGGGCCGGGTGGGTGGTGGAAATTACTAAATGTAGAATGTCGGGAAGAAGCTCTCCGGGTTTCTGAGAAATAGGATGGTGGGGTGACTGGGTTCGGGATTCCTCCAGGTATCTCTTTTCCAACAGCTGTGTGTCTCCTGAGCGTTGGGAAGGACCAAGCCTGGCTTTTCAGCTGAGGTGCAGCGCAGATCTCCCCAGCAGCATTGAGATATCCTCCCCCTTTCTCTTTCTACCGTTTTACATCTTAAACTGAGCGAACACACTGGAACCTCTTGACACACTGAAAAGCACGACACTACCAACAAAGATAAGTTGACAACGTCTAATACAATCTGCTTTGGCCCTTCTAAGTTGAAAATAGTGTATTGGATTAAATTATACCTTTTTAATTAATGATATATTCCTGCGCCTCTATGCTGTACAGGATTTGTGGAGTGAAACACAACCTGCATAGGTTTCATCGCGATAGCAGACACTTCCATTCTTCTCCCACATCTCCTGGGATCAGAGATAGAGTTCTCTGCTGCACTGTAATTATCTTTGGGTTCTCTGTAATCCTGTATGGCATCGAGAAATATCTTCTTTCCCTCACACAAAAATCCAGACGACTGTTTTTCAGATGGGGGTTTATTCTTGTACCGTTTGGCCTTGCGCCTCTCAATGTGCTGACAAAGCAAGCCTTTAGTACAAGCAGACACACACCGATGGATTGCCAGCCCTTCGGGCGCAGGGTTTTTACCTGCTGGTTTGCAGTACAGTCCAGTATCTGACAGACCTGTCCTGGACCCCCGCAGTCTGTCACGATGTGTTGAAACGCATCTCTGTCACCCTCTCGATGGTCCCTCCGGTAGATCTTGTCCGGTCTTGGCACCATAAGGTCCCCACGCCCCTGCTGGGAAGCTTTAGGACATCACTACACTGCAGCCCTCTGCCGGAGCCAGTCTGGTCAGGGAACAGATCCTTTATGTTGTTTTTTTTTTTTTTTACTGCTGTGGAACAAAAAGAAGAAATCTGAACAAACGCTTAATAACAGAGCGCAGCTGCGTGGGTGTGAGACCATCATTGTGCTGCTTCTCCACCAAACCCAGAGCACCCGGATCCTACAAAATGCAGCCAGATGTTGTTACACTTGCGTTATAGGGTACCGGCGCCCAAAGCTGTGTTTTCATTCCAAGTCTGTCCTGATCGTAACACTCCTTCATGGAGGTGCAACACTTTTGGACTTTAACATGGTCTACCTTAATTTAACACTCATTTACCATGCTATTACTCCATGTGTGAGGCTTGCACTGCCCTTTACTACACACGACAATGATAAAACTACAATCTCCCCCTGTAAACCTTTGTGAGGGGTGTAGCTCTACGCCGATGCACCTTCTCCACAGGTAGGATATGGTTGTCTTTGTCTACTTTAATGGAAACACAGTAAACAGGAGAATGCAGAAGCAACATTACTCTAAAGAGCAGAGGGAAAGTGTGATTTACTGAGGTGCGGTCTAACAGGGGACAGAGAGGGGGCTGCTAAGGTCTTCATCCACGCAAGCTGCTGAGGGATGCTTCCTCAAGGAGCCAGGTCGGAAATAGCAGCTGTTTATGATGCAGTATCTCCGAGGTGTAAAACACTGGAGCCAGTGAAAGGTAGCACGTTGAGGGCAGGCCAAGACTAACAGTACAGCTGCTTCCTCCATTTGGCGGCCTATTTATATCTAATCGTGAGCTGTGCAGAACCCTGGCCAGGGACCGGCTGGACGCTGTGCAAGGTTTATTTCGGGTTTATGTTTTTTTTTTTTTAGGTGATCTGTCTTTTCTCTCTCCCTGGATAACTCTGAGATGGAAAAGCCCCCCCGTCACATGGTATTGCCCGTCGGTCTAGGCCACCACCAGAATCTGACGCACAGCCTGCCCAAATGATTGTTTAACCGCTTCTTCCTTACAAAGATCCCACCAGCTTGCTTACAAACATGTTGAAGTTATTTAAACAAACTTACATTCAAATTGCCGGAATATGGAGCTCCCCTTTTGGGAAATCATTAATACCATCTTCTTCACCTGTGTAGGATGCGGTTACTACATCTGTGCCATTTTCAGAGGAATCTGATTTATTGAAATAAACGTTTCCTGGAATAATGGAAGTTCCGGTTGTTTACATAATTGCGGCACACCTTTATCATCTATCAGCCACGCTCTGTTCCAGCCCCTGAGGTCTACAGTATTTACACTGCTGTCTTCTACAAGACAGTGTGTAATTGACATGTGCAAAAGAGGTTAGGCAGCAAATCAAAAAGTGTTTTATTTAGAAGAAGTTAAAGGGAAGCAAAAAACAAGATGCTGCGACTACAACAGATAATGTGACTGCAATCTGATACGTTTCAAAGTGTGCTTATGATTTAACTGAGACATAACATCTTGTGAAGGTGTGTGTGATCTGATCCTAAGTAGTGGGCAGTGTGAAACAGACAATTAAGGCATTGGTTTATGTGTACTAATCAGACTAATTCAAATCCATTGGCTCTCTCCTGAGCTTTGAATAGTAAATAAATGATGGTGTGTAGAGTCTGGGGAGAGATGGGTAGAGTCTGTGCTGTTGGGTTTACAGGAAGCCCCAGAACTTGCCCATGGTGCACTCCTAATGGTCATTGCAAGCTGTTTATTTACTGTTAGGGGAAGGGAGGAGAATGACTAGGCAAGGTGGAAGAGCGATGGGAAGGTACAGCCAAGTGGCCAGAAGAGGATGAGTGCAGAGGCAACAGAAGGGTTACAAAGAGAGACCAGGGATGGGAGATGGGAGCATAAGAGATCTTAGATTGGGTCCAAGCTTGAATAGGTGTCCAGTGAAGAGTTTATAGATGAGATGCCGTTCATGCAGTGTCTTGAATGATTTGACAAAGGAGTCCAGTCCTGTTGGATATATCTTCAGTTTGTAGTCCCTGCTATCATGTGTATGTGGAAGTCGTGGAGGTTTCCAGTCAGACACGCCTTCTGGAGCAGAAGACTGGTCAACACTGGTCAACACTGAGCACGGGAATAATTCACACAGCGAAACGGAAGTGGCCTTTTTATCACTCAGCTTGTGCTCCAGGACAGAGAGGCTGCAGGAGGTGTTGTGTTCTCTAACAAGTGACCCATTAAACGAGCAGCGGGGTGAGGGGAGAGAGTCAGACCAAGGTTACAGGAAGCTCCCCTGCTGCGCTGGAATGGTTTCCCGGTCTCAGACAAGGTGCCTGTGCTGTACAAAGGCGGCGCAGCTCTTTCATCTCGGCCTCCGTGTGGTGAAACGACTCCAGCAGACCGTGGGCTGTCAGGGCCGGAGCTCAGCGGCTGAATGAATAGCCCTTGTTTGCAGCTGTTGAGATGCACACTGACCCTCCATCAGGCCTCCAATTAATTAGCTGTCCTTCTCTGCGGCTCAGCCCTGAGCACGGTTGAGTTTCCTTCTCTGAGGGCTTTCTGGTTTTCATTTTAATGCCTGCAAGAAGAACATAAATTGAATGCATTCATGCTCCTTGTCCCAGAGGCTGCTTTGCACCTCTGTATAGCCTTCAGGAAGCCCAGATTCAAAGATTGACTTAATAGTCATTCAACACCTTGTTCATTGTTTCTCATCCATACCTAGATACATTTGATTTGAGTGATGGCAGAATCTCCCAGGAAATGAATAGATGGTGTTTACTGGAAATTAGATCCACAAACATAAACTCTTACAAAGCAGGATAGCCCGGGGGCAAGTCGCTTTTGCGCTCTGTGCTTTAAAGTGCGTCGTCTAGCCCCTGGCTGCCATGGCTGTCTTTCCCCAGGTTTTTCCCCAGCTCGCCGCCTGAGGAATGCAGCTCTCTGCCGACAGGCTGCAGCTGACACACACCCTGGCCTGGAATGCCGCTGGCGGGTTGCAGAATCTCACCTCTTGACCTTTGCCAGTGAGCTTCCCTTCCGTCCGGACGCCGAGATCTCGGAAGTCAAGTGCTAAGAATAGGCAGTGTGTGTGTGTGTGTGTGTGTGTGTGTGTGTGTGTGTGCGTGTGTGTGTCAGCGAGACACCTTCTGTATATAACCGTGGACACAGACAGACAGACAAGCATGCGCGGTTCATAGACCCCCTCGCAAATACAGTCAAAGAGATCTAAACACATACACTTAATCAGATTCACTGGCATGTTTATATAGCGACACTAGTTTTTCCTTGACTTTCCTGTTTGAACTATTTTTTAAATGCCAATCTGCAATGCTGTTTCTAAAACAGGTCCTTTGTTAACACCATCAGTGTAACTTCAAAAGCTCGGGGCAGTGAAATCTGCAGTCGAACCACAGCGATAACGCATCCCACGCTCGCTTAATGCATGCAGATGTCTTGCACACTCACACGAGGAATGCAGGCTCTTCCTGCCTGGGACACGGTGAGTAAAGGTTGGTCGGCGCTTCCAGGCTGACTAGGGAAATGGGTATGGAAGCCACACATGTCCCGGATTACTTGCATCCCGACGTCACGCTGAAACAGCCCAGCTGGAAGGAAAACAGATGTCGCGAATGTTCCTGAAACCCAATGCATCTCGGTTGGATTTTTGCGGTTTCCGGATTCTGCCTGCACTAATTAAGTGGAAGTGCAGTCAGGACTTGAGGTTAGGAGGCCGCTTTTCACAGTTTGAGATGGCGGCATGCGGAACCGATGACCGCACAACTCTGTGGATTCCCTTTCACAGAGGGCCTTGGAGAGGAATGCCACGCTGTGGTTTTCAGACCAATACTCTTTCAACAGTGCGCTCTGGAGTGCGGTAGGGCTGCTGCCTTCACTGGCACCCTTTCGGGGAAGGTTTGAAAATGCTAAATCTTTGACTGGCGTGTTTGAAATCAAGTTCTCCGAGATCAGGGATGGACTAGAGGCATATCAGTCTACACTGTTGTGTTGTGTTGTGTTGTGCCAGTCCCTGTTCTTGTGTCAAGGTGTCAAGTTTGTTCTAAAGTCTCCCTAGCTAATTTTCTCCCTGGTTTAATCTGCTTAACCCCACCTCACACTTCTCACCCTGCAGTGTAAGTTCCCTGTGTAACTGTACACACACTGGAGCACGTTTGACAGTTATCCCCTTCCGACCACCCTCTCTCTACTAAGCGACGCCAGGCGACTTGGACTTATTGAGAACAGGGCAGTCAGTTTAATAAACGCCCATATTACATCTACCTGGAGAGGTGTTTGGTTTAGACTGTCATCCAGCCCCTACCTGAGGCAGACTGTCTGGTGCCAGCAGGCCATAAAGCAATCGGCACACAGCAATATCATTTCACTGCCTATATGTCTTATGCAGAACAAAAAACTCACTTTCCTCCAATAGCTGATTTGTTGCCGGAGGAGCTCTATACAAACAGCCTTGGCACACACTGGGGAGACACGCGATCACACGTACACACACTGGCACACCCAGGTGCTCTCCACACACCTTCGCTGACCCATACCATATGTGCACACAAATGCAAGCAGTCACACACACGCACACACACTTTCACTAGCACAAATTGGAAAGCAGTACTCATTTCCACATGGCTGCAAAACACACGCACATGCACACACTTAAGCATGCAAAGAAAGAGTTTACATGCAAAGAAACACAGACTCATGCATGCTTTCCGACACACACACACACGCACACGCGCACACACACACATCACAGGTACACACACACGTTGTGTCGTAACTTATCGTGGCGTGTTCACGGCCGTAGGATCAGAGGAACCTGTTTGGAAGACGGCTCGAATGACGTCAGTCTGACTGTCTCCATTCCTCAATAAAAAATAAAAACAGCCAAGTCTTAAAAGGAAACAAAATCCTAACAGTTAAAAGGAACCAGCTGGCAACACAGAGATGACAGCACAAGCCCAGCCTGCCCCTGCTGCAGCTACCGAGCGAGAGATGACACTGTCACCAGGGAAACGACAGAGAAAACAAACAGTGCGTGGGCTTTGCATGTGGACGCTTTGAGACAACAGCTTCAGAAATGCCACCCTGCACACGCGGAGACACCGGAGAATGTGGCAGCGCCTACCCTCAGGCCACGCAGCGGCTCAGATCCGGGCCACGGCGACAGACGAGCGCGGCCGCGTGCAAAGGTCTCCGCTGATATTTGGAGGGAAATGCAGGCCAACAAAGCCGTGGTGGGCAAAAAAAGATTAGGAGGAATAAGAATGCTTTGCAACGTTGGCAGAGTCTGAGGGCTATTTGCGCACATCCCCGATTGCACCAACTTTCTTTTCTCTCTCCCCCATTTTCTCAACATGAACTATGATTTAATTTAAGAGACGAATGATTTTGCACATTTGCGCTTCTTGCATATTTC